>NC_141063.1:53084030-53684030 GCF_041138505.1 Cibotium barometz | reverse complement strand
ATGTAGATAAGGCCAATGAGAGAGCCCTCACAAAGAGACTATATAAATATGCCTTGTGCCCTTTTGAAATTAACACATAATTTTCACCACCAAACTTTTTTTTAAACTTTTCCTCCTTTAAACAAGTTGGAAAGTGAGTAGATGGTGGAGATTTCAATCTTCTTCTAGCGTGCACCAAATCAGGCTGAATTTTGCTTTGTTGTACTACCTCCAGGACTACGCTAGAGGATACTACACGAAATTGCATCGATTAAACTTTTGATTAGGTGCTAATTAAGGCTACAATTAACATTGGTTTGATTGTAAAAGACTCTACAGAACCCGATTGTAAAGAAACCTCTTGTATGCTCATTGAGATGGCGATTTAGAGCAGGTTATTTGATAAGCCAACTTAGCATAGGTTGGACCACAAAAGAAGTCAATAAATGCAATGTGCTATAGTGCAAGGCTAATGAAGCCCTCCAAATCACCTTTCTTTTTTGCTCACAAAGGTTCTAAAACCCATGTCTAGTCTTTTAATTGCAGTCGCCCGTCCGTTTTCACTTGCTGTCTACAAGCTCGATGGAAGATTCCTCCTTCCAGGTGTAAGAACCTCCCCTTCTGATCTTATAATTATTCCCCTCCAAATCACCTTTCTTTTTTTCTCACAGAGGTTCTAAAACCCATGTCTAGTCTTTTAATTGCAGTCGTCGATCCGTTTTCACTTGATGTCTAGTCTTTTAATTACAGTCGCCCGTCCGTTTTCACTTGCGGTCTACCTAAAGGCTCGATGTAAGATTCCTCCTTCCAGATTTTGAGGTGTGCAGGTGTGAGAACCTCCCCTTTTGATCTTATAATTATTCCCCTCTCCGAAATAAAAGAAAGATCCTATTTTACCCTATTTTGGCCTGGAGAGAGAAAATATCTAGAGAGAGGTGATTCAAAATTGAGATATTTTTGGATATAAAAATCCTCCTAGTGTCTAAAATGATTTCCCCTGAAACAGAAATTCAAAAAGAACTTTCCAATGTGCAATTGGAATTAATTAAAAATAGGTATAAAGGACCTTAGTCTAAGGGTCCAGATTTTAAGAAATTTTTAGATTATGGTCTAGTTAAGGTTCCTATGGACCAATAAGATTAATCCAAATGTAGGGAGGAGATAGATTGAAGAATAAAATAAAATCTCCCAAAAAATGAGTAAATGTAAGATGAAGAGTTGACTAAGGACAAGGTTTATTAGTTAAAAAAGTAGAGATATTTAGAGGAAATGATGCATTTTTGACACCTCAATGTGGGGATCTCCCCTCATGAAGGAGGATCCTATTTCACATGTGTGAAGGAGTTTTAAACTAAAAAATAATGAGATATTTTCATCTCTCCTCTCTCCTGTTTCAACTAGATCCAAAAGTAAGCTAAACTGACCCAAAAATGGTCAAAAATTGACCAAACTGATCTGGAAAATTCTAGAATCAGTTTGCTTGGTTAGAGGCTCACATTTTCCTATAAATATAAGCCTCCCCCTTTTAAAAGCTTAATGGTGTTTTATGCACTGTTACTCTACCCAGAGCCATTTACATTGAATTTTCTTGATAATTCAATTGTTTTTGGCTTAATCCTCTCCAAAGCAATTGGATTGGTGGCCACTCTTGCTTCAAACAAGAGTAGAACCCTCAATCCCTCAAGCCAAAGGAAAGCTTACAACCCCATGTAAGCCAAATTTTTCTTACTTTTTAATTTTAAGTCTATGGTTTTCTTAATTTTCTTGTTTATTTAGTTGATTAAAGTAAATTCTAATGTTATGCCTTGATGAAAAGGCCATCCCCTTATCTTCTTTATAATTAAGCATTTCTTTATCCTAGAATGTTTAACAAAAAGATTAATTAAACTTTTCTTATTGTTTACTCTCTTGGAAAAATTAAAAATTGTGTAGATTAGAGTCCTTTACATCTAATTGGGGTTAACTTAAATTGAAAATAGAATGTTAAAAATGAGAAATGGTTAGCCATACAAAGGAGGTTATGGTAAATTTTCTAGAATTTTTGGAAAAGAAAGTTTATTTTTATGTTATTCCAAAATAGTAATTCACACCGTTTGTGCATTCTAAAAGAAATATTCTAATTTACTCCATGTACATATTCACTTACGAATATGCATGGATATCACTGATATTAATTATTTAACTTAATGCATAATGAAAATTTTAATTATAAAAGTGTTGTTTTCGTTGAATTTAATTTCTATGCATAGAAAGGTGCATAATGGGAATTTTTATTATAAAAGTGTTAGATGCACAAAGGATTTATTTTTATTTCAAAAGTGTAATTCTCATTGAAATTGATTTTATGCATAGAAAGATGCACAAAGTATATATTTTTATTTCAAAAGTGTTATTCTCATTAAAATTGATTTTATGCATAGAAAGATGCACAAAGGATTTTTTTTATTTCAAAAGTGTTATTCTCATTAAATTTGATTTTATGCATGGAAAGATGCACAAAGGATTTATTTTTATTTCAAAAGTGTTATTCTCATTAAATTTGATTTTATGCATAGAAAAATGCACAAAGGATTTATTTTTATTTCAAAAGTGTTATTCTCATTAAAATTGATTTTTTTGCATAGAAAGACGCACAAAGGATTTATTTGTATTTCAAAAGTGTTATTCTCATTAAAATTGATTTTTTTGCATAGAAAGATGCACAAAGGATTTATTTTTATTTCAAAAGTGTTATTCTCTTTAAAATTGATTTTATGCATAGAAAGATGCACAAAGGATTTATTTTTATTTCAAAAGTGTTATTCTCATTAAATGGTATTTTTATGCATAAATAGATGCATAAAAGGATTTTTATAAAAGTGTTATTCCTACTGAAGTTGCTTTTTATGCATAAATAGATGCATTAAGAATCTCTATATCAAAATTAGAATTCTCTTAAATTCTATGTTTAAATTCTATCAATAGATGTAATAAGATGTGATGAGAATCAGATAGATGTGAATGAATGGATGGATGGATGTGATGTGAATAGAGGTAATGAGATGTGAAGTGAATAGATGTGATGAGATGTGATGTGAATCAGATAGATGTGAATGAATGGATGGATGGATGTCATGTGAATAGAGGTAATGAGATGTAAAGTGAATAGAGGTAATGAGATGTAAAGTGAATAGATGTGATGAAATGTGATATGAATCAAATAGATGTGAATGAATGGATGGATGGATGTGATCACAATGTGTAATGTAAGGATTGAGGGAAAAACATAATTCAAAAGTCTGGCATTGCCAACACCTACTAAGTGGCAGAACTCCAACCATTCGAAGAGGCCTCATGAATTTTGTAAGCAATGGGTTTGAAAGAACCTACTGTGCAAGCACAAGGCTACTATCAAGGCAATGTAGCAATAGGGGTACCCAAACCCAATTCCACGTGAAACTACAGAAAAAATGGCTCATGCCGTGAATCACACTACAACTGTGCATGTCCTGAACCGTTTATTAGCGTTTCACGTCGTGAAAGAGTTTACAGAGTTTCACGCTGCCCATGAAATGGTAAATTTTTGGTAGCCAATTATGTAGTGACATGTGGCATTCTTCATTAAAAGTAGCCACCCTCTTCGATGGCTGTGTTATAAAATCAAATTTTCTTCTTTTCGTGTTGGTCATTTTTCATCATGTGTGAGCAATCGTTCATTCATTGCTCATCTCCGAACCTTCTTCCATCGTACAACCGCCTAACCGTCCCTTTCAAGGTGGGAGCTTAACCTCTTTCTTTTCTTTTCTTTCCTTTTTTTCTCTTTTTTATGATATCAATCAATTGTATGAATGAGTTCCTATCGTCTTGCAGTAATATGGAAAAATCCATCCTTATAAACTATACACCATAAGCATGTGCAAACACAGTTGTTACTCTTCCACAAACAAATCCTTTAAATTCACGGCCCACGCCAGTCCCTACATTTTCATGTCTGCATATTCACATGGATGTGTTTAACGTCACACTGATTCACGTCCAAGTGTTTCATGTGTAGGTGTTTCATGCCACACTATTTCACGTCTGCATATTCACATGGATGTGTTTCATGTCACACTATTTCACGTCCAATTGTTCACGCGTATTTCACGTCACACTGATTCACGTCACACTGATTCATGTCCAAGTGTTTCACGTGTAGGTGTTTCACGTCTGCATATTCACATGGATGTGTTTCACGCCTGCATATTCACGTGGATGTGTTTCACGTCTGCATATTCACGTGGATGTGTTTCATGTTACGCTGATTCATGTCCAAGTGTTTCATGTGTAGGTGTTTTGGATGTGATGTTAATAGAGGTAATGAGATGTGAGGTGAATAGATGTGATGTTAATCAGATAGATGTGAATGAATGGATAGATGGATGTGATGTGAATAGAGGTATGTGATGAGATGTGACATGAATTAGATATGTGTGAATGAATGGATGGATGGATGTGATGTGAATAGAGGTAATGAGATGTGAGGTGAATAGATGTGATGAGATGTGATGTGAATCAGATAGATGTGATGTGAATAGAGGCGATGAGATGTGAGGTGAATAGATGTAATGAGATGTGATGAGAATCGGATAGGTGTGAATGAATGGATGGATGGATGTGATATGAATAGAGGTGATGAGATGTGAGGTGAATAGATGTGATGAGATGTGATGTGAATCAAATAGATGTGAATGAATGGATGAGATCTGATCTCATGTGAATCAGGATGTAAATGAATGATATGTGATAAAAATGGATATGAATGTATAAGTGAAGAATGGATGTGGTTATGTATGTGAAGAATGGATGTGGATGTATGTGAAAGAATGGATGTGGTTATGTATGTGAAGAATGGATGTGTATGTATGTGAAAGAATGGATGTAGTTATGTATGTGAAAGAATGTGATGTGGATTTGTATGTGAAAGAATGTGATGTGATGTGACATGAATATATGTGGATGTGAAGTGATAGTAGATAAGAATGTATGAATAGATGTGGGTAGTCGTACATGTGAACGGTTGGATGGATGTGTATGAATGAGATATGATGTGGATAGATGTGATGTGATGTTATGTATGTGATAGGATGTTGATGAGAATGAATGTGATGGATTTAAGTTAACGTGATGGGAATTGGGATGTGAATGGATGAGATGTGATGTGATGAGATGTGGAGATGGGTAGATACAAGTGGATGAGATCCGATAAGGATAAAAGAGGAAAGATGTGATGAGATGAAAATGATGTGATCAGATGAGAATGGGAATTCTTATGAAATGGATGTGATTTAAATAATGTGGATTAATGTGGAAAGACGAGAGTTCATTTTAGAAACAGTATTTATGTTATATTTTCAAATGACTATTTTATGTCAAGAATGCTAGGGAAGCATTTTTGACCGTCTTGTGAATGAGGTCGTGGAGACCTAATCTGATAAGTTGCAACAGGTGACGGAGAGTCAATGGAGGACATCTCGCGTAGCAAGGTCGGCCAGGGTCTTGACAGCCCCAGTTTGATTCAAATGGTGAGCTTCCGGTATGGTGGATGAGGGACCAAGGAAGCGGCTTATGATTGAAGCGCTAGGTCACCTGCAAAGGATCCTAGTAGAGGGCGCTGACCATATGGTGCTTGAGCTTTGGGTCGCCGCCAAAGATACCCACATGTGCATCGTGGAAGATATTGGAACAAGGAGTAAGAGTTGTTTTCTGAATTCGGGCATGGATCTGGTTGATTGACCTTGCTGGTCCTCAACGGATGAGTCCATGGTTCTTTTATATGGATCTGTTGGTTGATCTACCTGATCTTCAATGGAGATTCCATTTTGATATGTGAATATATTTTCGCGCACTATGAGCTAGGAACCATCGAAAAGACCCCTGAGTGGACAGGTGGTGAGCGTTCTGGTTGCCGATGATGCCATAGGTACACCGATGAAGGAATGCTTGGAAATAAGGATTCCACGAGAGATTTTGGAGGATTATGATCAGTGACACTATGATTTCATTAAATGATTGTTTTAAAGACAGTTGAATCTGTGAAAAAGGTAATTTCATATGGGGTGTGTAAGTGGTGTGACTAGTTTTAAGTTTGCATGAATACCTGGCTACTACGGGGCCTGGGAACTCTTTTCCCTAGTACTCGAGACAAAACCTAACCAAATTCCTAATTTGATCCCATCACTACAGTGGTTGGGCGGTTGGCTAACCCATGGGACTGGATGGGGTTAGGCTGGACTGATGGATCCCTCAATTGAGACTCAATTTTGTTATGGTACGATAGATGAAGTAAATCCTAGAGAAATTATTCTATGGAAAAGAATCAACGGATGTGCCTCTCAATGAGGAAAAAAGCGTTGGTCTCTATGATCCAAGTGTAATCTTTTACATGATCTGACTACGAGACTTACGGGTTTGGTCAGATCAGTTCAGTTAGTTAAGGCTTTTGACTACGTTCTTTTGACTACATTAGAAAAAAATTATCCTGAAGGAATCGCCCATGCTTTCGGGCAAGGGAAGTTTTTCTCGGTTCGGTTGTAAGGTTCCTCCCAAGCCATGTATGTATGTGTCTCTTTTAATATAGATTTCAATAAGAAAAGAGAGTGTACTTAGAGAAGAGTGAGACAATAAGGCTAGAAACATTAGGAAAGTGTTAGAATAAAAATATTAGCTCCAAAAATCCTAAAAGAAATAGGAAGACAAGAATAGTTCTATTAAGAGATAAGTATCTCCAAAAGTAAAAATTCAAATTTAGGTGGTAAGAGGTCATATTTAGAGTACTTTTACATATTTAGAGTCCATGCATACTAAAAATATGGAAAAACAATGCGTTTCTAAAGATGGCACGTTTGTGGCTATATACAGACGTTTTTGCCTATTCTACCCGCATTGGCTTGTAGACCAGATATGTTCCCATTTTTAGATTGGTTATATGACTATAAACTGAGTTTTTATCAGAGAGTTATGGCCGAAATAATTTGCTAATTCTGTCAGGGTCTCTACACAGGGAAAACTGTAAGAAGGCAGCAAGTAGTCTTAAGGTAATCCTGGAGTTTGAGATGTATATATCCCTTCATGCTTATCTAATATCTTAGAAAAGAAGCTTAGATTGCTATGGTCTTTCGAAGGAAGAGACCAAAACTCCATAGCTTTTCTTTTAAAGAAAGAATAGTATGCCGTAGCCCTGCACAAGAGAAGGCTATTTTGCCATAGACCTTTGAAAGAGAGAAAAGTCACAGTACGAGAAAGAGGAGTTAAAGCTTGGGGATGATCGAATGATTTCAATCATAAGAGAATGTATTAGAAGGCTCTATTCTCATATGTCAAGTTCTAAAGCTCTTGTTATCGAGCAAAGGTAATAATAAACGATAAATTTCTATAAGGTATATATATATTTTGTTTTTCAATTATATATCATTCTTAGGGGTTGAGATATGGCCCCGGCTTCTCTATTAATTGTTAATAGTGATCTATTTGATTGATTTACTAGTTAAATTTTGTATTCTTTTAAACAATAACATATGCCTTAAATAAAGAATATCTTATCGCAATCTCAAGTTGAAATGTAAAAATCTTTGTGAAAAGGATTGTTTTCTTAAGAAGGTAACATGGATTCTAGTGTGCGCTTTTGCCGCACAGGTCGTAGCTGGGGACTTACCGAACACCGTATGCGAGCCACGAATGGCTGCAAGCATACAACCAGGAAGGCAAGCTCAAAACAGAATGCAAAAGGTGTGTCACTCACCGCTTAACTGCCGCCTTGAAGGATTCCCGCGTCGCAGCCGTGAAGGAGGAGCCGCCGTCGCCCGCTCTACCGCCTCTCCGCCGCCTCGCCGTGCCGCTACACAGTGCGCTCGATCGCTCTCACTCTCTCTCTCTCTCTCACACACGCAGGAGAAGGAAAACAAGGAGATAAGGCAAGAGCACTCTTCTATTCACAACACATGAGAATGAGGATTTTAGGGTTACATTTGACTCATATAGGTGACTTGGCCGTTCACACTTGGGCGCCCATACATGGCCGGCCGACCCTAACCCTTATCCTACTGATATCCAAGGTGCGCCTCTCATCGGCGATCACCCAATCCCTTCATCCTTAACATATGGTACCGACAAGCCCGGCCCATGACTCAAAATATTTAAATTAATGATGTAAAACATAGTATGTGTCCGTCATGGGTTAACATGGGTGCCCCCCTTCCTGATGTAGATTCCGTCCTCGGAAGCTATGGTATGGTAGGCTCGAGAGGGTTGTTGTTGTTGACCGTCTGCAAAACAGGGAAGAGAGTGAAAGTATGCTTGAATTCAAAAGATATAAAGTGTATAAATTCAAGCATGTTAGACCACAATGGATATTGCTTATGAGAACTTAGTTTAAGGGTCACATGAATGAGTAAGTGTAGCAAATTAATAGGAGTTTAAAATTATTGAAAGGAATTCAAGAGTTAGCAAGGTGTCAAAGGTTAATCAAGGTTTATATAACTGGCCTAAGTCAAGGAAAATAACCAAGCTTAATAAATAAACAGATGACCACACTGTGTCTACTCTAAGAACAAGTTAATACCACGAGTCTAGGGACACAAGAAACATTAGAGTTACAGGAGCCTTTTGCCTTTTTTCTTTTTTTTTTTTAAATGCACGTGACAATTTTTACACAATGGCGACCTTCCTAAGGCAAAACTAACATCGATCCTGGTACCATGTTTAACACAAGGCATTATCCAGGAATCTATTAGCTCACTTTAGGCAAGGCTACCCCCTACCAACCAAGGCATCGGTTTGGAGTAGAATACTCCTCGCCTACCAAGTGTCAATAAGGCGATAGGCCAACATTGAAGCACATCATAGACTTGTATTGCCATTTATTGTAGGCTTGTTTTTTTTTAAAATCTATTTCTTTTGATCTTCGCTCCTGAACTAAAATGTGTTCTTACATCCTTTCGACAAGGGGTAAAAGCTATGTCCTAGAGGTCAACACACACACAGCCAGGTGTTCAAACATTAAGATGGTTTGACCCTAGACCTAAGACAATCGTATTCCAAGGTTAACTAAAGACGTCATGCTGCCTAGGAATATTTCCAATAAAGTTAAGCTCATTAATGATTTACACTAGCATGCAAGTAACTTCAAAAACTAAGTAGTACATTGACAATTTCCATGTGGTCATGCATTATAGTTTATGCAATTGATTGAACAGTAAAAACGAAAGAGAGTGGGTATGGAAGAATTACACCTGTAATTGGAGATCTCCTTGATTTGACGAGACAGCTTGCAATTTGTTGATGTAGATATATTTTGATGAACGTTGCGGCAGTCTCTGGACTTGGAAGCGAACCCACCTCAAAGTTTTTAACCTGTACAATCAACTAACAAGCACTATACCTCGAGAGGCACATCAGTGTGAAAATTTCAAGACTTGTTTAAGGAATCTGAAGTAGAAAAAACTTGGAAACGCTAACCTACCTACCAGTCACACCACACTACTTCTACTGAGGATACGGTAAGAGGATGTTGTAGAGTCCTGGCTCTAGCCCTAAGGCTAAGCCTCTATCCGCATCATCCAAATAAATAAAATCAACCTCAGTAGTGCCATGAGTTTCATCCGTCCATTCATCATTGTCAGATATTTCCTTTTCATCTTCCCATCCACATAAACTCATCAAGAATGTAACCATGCGAGGATAGTCCTCTTGTGGAAAAGGAAAGCGTTGGGCTATCGGGGATATTTCCTCTATGGAGTAGGGGTCAGTCATGGTCAATAGGCGAATCAGCCATTCTAATTCTTCAACATTTTCCTCTCTGGCCAGTACATCTATATGATCCCATTCAGTTTCAATAACAGGATAGCACATGTGAAATATCTGAGAAAGGTATAGATGATACCTCTCACCAAGGGTGGGAGTGGATGAAGTGTATGATGATCGTGCATCTGCCATATCTGCAAACACAGATATAGCATCAGTAGGTTTATGACAAGTCAATCTAGTTTGGATATTTCTCCTCTTTTTGTGCTCTTGCTCTTTTTACTATTTTTTGCTTTTCTTTTCTTTGTTTTTGTTTTTTTTTTTTTTAAAGTATGAAGCTATATATATACATCCCCTTGAATTTGGCAATTGCATGGTCAGGGGAGAAGGTTAAGGAGGAAGCATTAGAATGTCGAGCGTGAGTACATGCTCCCCCTTTCCTTAGGTAGATCATATTATTTGCAATGATGTTGCAGCCTCTTGGAACCAATTTGTCCAGCGGGTCATAGGTTGTGATGTGGGCAGATAGCTTTTTATGACCCTTGTGGCTACATCCAATTGCAGAGATGGTAGTGTACGCTCCCATTGACGAATGGAGGAAATGGTTTCCGACGATACTATTACAAGGGGAGACGTAGAGTCGGTTGTTTGTTGGGTGTTGACAAGAGTAGGTGTAGAGCATGTAGAAACTTCTATATGAGTGTGTGCCTGGCATGAGGAGCTAGAAGCTTCATGTGGCTCCCCCCTTCCTGAGCTAGGTGGTAATGATCGATATTGTTTGGGAATCCAAACTAACTCTGGAAGAAGTGGTGCAGAGCACTCTATTACCTTTCCCTTACCACGGTCTTGAATTGTCATTGAGGTGGAAACAATTGGTTTGCAAGGATTTACAGGTGATGTAGAGGGTTTCAACTTATGTTTAGGGACCCAAATCTGGTCACTTCCCTCGTAGTACCCTTGGGCTACTAATAATTTTTTAGGGATCCATCGTGATGTTACATTGCCCTTTCTCGGGTGGGTGGCTGCTTTCCTTTTACGAGGCTTCTTGGTGGTGGCTGAACGAGAGTGAGCAGGGGAAGTAGCTATTAGCGAAGCTTTGGGGACCCATTTGTATGTACTCTTTGGCATAGTAAGCGAAGCTTTAGGGACCACCTTGCCTGTTTCCACTCTTGGCGTTGAAGCGTTAGAGGGGTGGCCAACAATCGAAGATGGTTTTGCCACTAGACTTTGTGATTTTTCGTTATCTAATATTTGAGTGGGTGACTTAGGTGCGGGATTTTGAGCGGTCAGACCTAGTGTGGGTTCTTGCGTTGTGACTTGTCTGGTTGCCCAATCGATATTGCACTTGGTGGCCATCATCCATTTGCGCCCTAAGATTACAGTCCCTTCCATGGTGCCAGCTGGCATAACCAAAAAGCTTTGAATTATGGTTCCCTTGTCATAGGCAACCGGAGTGTGCAGAATTCCTGAGATGGGGGTTTTCTTCTTGTTGATTCCTTGAACTTGGATAGAACTCTTGGATAGAGGTGGTTTTCCCAGTTGACACCACACGCCATATGATAGCAAATTGTGTTGAGCTCCTGTATCCAATAATGCATTATACAACACCTCCCCGTAAGGACTCCGTAACTCAATTGGGTATCTTAGAGGTGGGTCAGATTCCAGTGCATCCTCGTCTGCTTCCTCGAAAAATACTTGCGTAATTCCCAAGTTGGCTTCTCGTTGTCTCCTAGCACGCTGTTGACGTTCTTTAGCTTCGACTCTCGCTTGTATCTTTTTAAGCTCAGCTTGTTCTTTAGCTGCCTTCTTTTGATGGATTGCATGTAACTCCTCCTGGCTCAGGGGGTCATAGTATCGTTTGAATTTACTCCCATTAAGGAATCCAATGGTTTCAACTCCGTCGAGAGTCTCCACTCTGATGGTACCTTGCGGGGTAATTTCACATACTCTATATGGTCCCTTACCAGCATATTTGAGCTTCTTCTTTTCATTTCGCACTCCATACATCAGGACTTTATCCCCAACCTTGATGTCCTTGTCCTTTAGATGGCGATCAAACCATTTTTTCCTTCTATCCTTCTCCACAAGGGCATTGTATACAGCCAATTGTCTTTCTTCGTTTAGCCTCTCAAGGATATATAGACGCTCTACTAAGGGATTACCATCCCATCCCTCTTGAGTAGCAACACGAAGACTAGGAATGACAAATTCCCATGGCATGACTGCTTCTTGGCCATATACCATTTTGAATGGTGTACAATTAATAGCCACTTTGTACGCAGTACGATAGGCCCATAAAGCTGTCGTAAGCTTTAGATCCCAATCCGTGCGATGAGCTTCAACTGTCTTTGTCAAAACAGAGATTAATGTCTTGTTTGTACTCTCGGCTTGGCCATTCGCTTGCGGATAATAAGGAGTAGATTTATGATGGGATATCATGAAATTTGTTGTGAGCTCCTTAATCACTTCATTTATAAAATGTGTACCATTGTCGCTCACAAGTTCAAAAGGACAACCAAATCGTGTGATTATATTTTCAAAGAGGAACTTGGCTGTTGTCCTCGCATCTGCCTTACGTGTCGCTTTCGCTTCAGCCCATTTGGTCATATAGTCAGTGGCCACAATAATATAGCGAGATTGTGTGTTTCGGGCCGCTGGGCTAATCGGACCTACAAAGTCTAAACCCCACTTTTCAAATGGTTGGTTTACTTTGATTGGATGTAGGGGCATCTGATCTTTCCTCTGGGGTTTCTTGTATCGTTGGCATTCATCGCAACCCTTCACAAAGAGTGATGCATCTTGGAACATAGTGGGCCACCAATACCCTGATTGTAAGATCTTTCGCGCAGTTAAGTCTCCTGAGAAGTGACCACCGGCTACGCCCATATGTGCCTCTTGCAAAATGTATAGATACTCATCCTCTCGGGCACAACGCCTAAGAACGTCATCCTTTCCTCTTTTATAAAGAGTCCCTGCTATCAGGCAATAGGGTTCGCATTCTTTGATCAGCTTTCGAGCTAGATCTTTACGAAGCTCCTTGGGTGGAAAGCCATTAACCAAAAAGTTAACAATCTTCTCACTCCATTCAGGCATTGTCTCCACCATGAACAGGGAAGTGTCTGGTAAGTCATCATCAACCCCCGTAGGAGCCTCACCATTAGGTATGCGAGACAAATGATCAGCCATAACATGTTTTTTGCCAGGTCTCACAACAACAGTGAAATCAAACTCAAGAAGAATCAATAGCCATCGTGTGATTCTCCCTGTGGAGCATGGTTTGTTTACCAGATACAACAATGCTTGATGATCCACATAGAAAACAAACTTGGTGGCAAGGAGGTAATAACGAAATTTCCTTACTGCATATATCATTGCCAACCCTTCTCGCTCCGTAGTGGTGTAGTTCATCTCAGCATCGTTCAACTGGCGACTGGCAAAGCTAATGGGGTAGTCTAGCTTGTGTTCTCCAGGTTGAGTTAAAACACACCCAATAGCAAAGTTTGATGCATCAATATGCACATGGAAGAGTAAATCCCAGTTAGGCATTCTCAAGATTGGAGCACTCGCCAAGGCCTTCTTTAATAGCTCATAGGCACGGTCACATTCTTCGGTCCAAATAAACTCGATGAGAAGCTTATACAATGGTCGAGCTATCTCGGCGAAGAATAGAATAAACCTTCGATAATAACCAACGTGGCCCATAAAGCGTTGGACTCCCTTGTAGTTGGTGGGTGGTGGCAATTCCAGAATGACCTTGATTTTACTCTCGTCAGTGGAAATCCCATTTTTGGACACTATATGCCCTAAGATAACTCCGTGTTTAACCCAGAATTGGCATTTGAAAGGATTCAAGGAGATGCGATATAATCTACACCTTTCAAATATTTTTCGTAAACACATCAAGTGCTCGTCCCAAGAGGAATGAACACAAAGATCATCTAAGAAAGCTTCACAGAAGTCCCTTAGATATTCCTTAAAGGCCGTGTTTATCAATCGTTGGAATGTTGCAGGTGCATTGGTCAAGCCAAAAGCCATGACGCGAAAGGCAAACACTCCAAACTCCGTGATAAATGCTGTTTTAGCTTGGTCCTCGACTGCAATTGTGATCTGATTGTAACCCGAGTACCCATCTAAAAAGCTATATGCCTCCTTGCCTGCCACTCTTTCAAGCACATGTTCAGAATATGGCAAGGGGTAATGATCCCTTCTGGTGGCTGCATTAACCTTTTTGAGATCAACGCACACTCTGAGTTTCCCATTCTTCTTTGGCACGATGACTATCGGAGAAACCCATTCTGAGTGCTCAATTGGGTATATGAATCCACATTTTACCAGCTTTTCAATTTCCTCTTGTACAATCTTTGCATACTTAGGATTCATTGGGTAGGGACGTTGCTGGACTGGTTTAGCAGTGCTAATCATTGGAATCGTGTGTTGCACCACCGAGGGTGGAACACCCTTCATGTCATGATATGTCCATGCAAATATGTCCTTGAATTCTTTAAGAAGCTTCGTAAGTGCAGCTTCTTCTGCCTTGGTGAGGTCTTGAGCAATAAAAACTGGTTTAGACTCCTCACCCGGATCTGCTAAGTCTATCTCCTTAACTACCGCAGGGCCATCGTAGACACCGCTACTCCCATTGGTAGGCGTTCGTTGGGCTTTTGTGTAGACTACTTTACGTTCCCCTGTGGTGAAAGATTTGAAATGCTCGGGGGCGGGGTGTAAGTCTACTGGTTCTTGTTGTGCTAGGCTTTTTTCTTTCAATTCCGCTTCCTTTTGCTGTTGAGCCAACTCTTGGTTTTGCCGCCTTCTTGCAGTACGACTTAGTTTTGGCTTTTCTTCGATTTCTAATTGGGCGACGTCATGAGGTTGCGGAATACACCACATGACACTTTGGAGGTATTGTCCCCAATTATCCGCTATCTTCCGATGAGCGTCAATGGCTCCTACATAACTAAGCCATTCCGCAGTGGATCTTTCCTTGTTTATTGCAGTTCGTACATTAGCTCGATAGCGTTGGCGCTTATGTCTCGTTTTCTTCTTACCAAGTTTTTGATTTTTGTTTCTATCAGATTCGGACTCACTTGGTCGATCTTCACTTTCGGATGAACTGCAGGAGGTCACTATCCTAGGCCTTGAGCACCTTGCTTCCACATTTGGGTGAATATTTGATTCATCCCTCCCATCAGGCTCAGGGTCAGTTTCTTCTTGAGATTCATACTCAGAGTCGCGTTGGTCAGTGTCTTCGCTACTTTCAGTGTCAGTGGAGTTTGCCACCTTCTCGCCATTAGGTGTCAAGTGCATAACACCTATCATGTTTATTGGCACTAACGGTGGCATATCTTGCCCCTCAGGTGTTACCCAACTTGTACCTCTATTTCCCCATGTGTCTATGGTTGCCGCTAGGTGTACCCAATCCACGTTATCCGACTCAGTCATACCCGGTAGGACATCCATATAAGGAGAATCCTTCCCATCATCAGTCTCTTTTTTGCATGTATAGCAATACCTTAATGGGGCGGAGTGAATAGTGGTATCCGATCGATTATCGATGATAACCTTGCTTCCTAAAGGATGCGCGCGACCATTCTCAAGATCAACTCGAATGACAGAGTCCTGGAATTGTAGGTAGACATGGTTTTTCGACCAGTCATGCACCATTTGTGCTTCCCTCATAAAAGGACGTCCTAAGATCATTTGATATGACATAGGATGCTTGGAGAAATCCATTACAATGAAGGTATGTTTTACCTTGTATCCCAGAACCTTGATCTTAAGGTCCCTTAACATTCCAATAGGTTTAGCAATAGTTCCATTTGCCATCTTAACCACTATGTTTGTGACTTCGAGGTGAGGTCTCCCCATGGATTCCCAACAGTTTTTAGTCACAATGCTCACTCCAGCACCACCATCAAGGATTCCCTTTAGAGTTAATCCCTTGGTAGTAATGGGGAGGGTGGCATTAGATTCGTCCCCTTCAAAGTACTGTCCCAACTTGTTAACAGGTATTTCCACGACCGAGTTTTCATCTAGGTTGGGTTGTAGATCCCAATGTTCTCCTTCATCTTGAAGCGTATCGGGTCTATCCATATTTGCAAATTGTGGTAGCCCCGCCTTTAGTTCTCCATTAAGAAATGCTCGAAGAGCTAAGAATAGCTCAGGATCTCCATATAATTTGGATATGATCGTGGTTCTGATCTCAGAGGACATGAAATCCATTAGCTTAGACACATTCAACGGTACTTTTCGAGACATCGCCCCTTGACTAGGGACTGGTGAAGATGGAATCACTTCCTCTTCGATGGGGTCAGGCATTCCCTCACTAAACATTCTTTCCAGCAACAAGGGTGTTTGCCCACTTCCGGATGTCCTATCCTCGCTTTCTTCCCGAATGATACTAGGTATAGCTAACGGTTTATGGGTCCGGTGAGGCTGAACTTGCGTAGGAAACACTGTGTCTGGAATTTTGATTTTTCTTGGCTCCAGTTCTCTTTGTGTTTCTTCCACCAAACCCCTTAAGTGTTGTACTTGTTCAATCTCCTCAACTGGGTTTGGGTAAGTTCCAATCTTTTTCTTGAGGGTTTTTGGCCCACGTGGCTTGTCTTGGGGAGTCTCAGTCAGTTTGGGTGGTCGAGAGGGTATTGACTGACTTGGTTGTGGGGCTGAGGAAGTTTCCTTTTGTTTTCCCTTATTTAGGTACTCGCTTGATTCTCCTTCATTGAGCTCCCGAGTGGGTTCCTCCCTTAAGGTAGTGGCTTTGGTCCCCATGGTTTCTATTGAATCAGAATCATCTTCAGGATCATTCATATACACGGGGTCGTCTCCTGTCCCTATGTTGGTCTTTGAACTGGGCTTGGAGCTCGTGGCATTAAGCGATCTCTTTCGTCGTGTTTTCTTTTTCTTTGCCTGAGCGATTGATGCAGTATCCCTCTCTTCAAGAATGTAGTTTTGATTTTGAAGCATTGATCGTGTAACTACATTCGCGGGTACAACAGGTGTGGTTCCTCGTGCTTGGTTGGTGACCTCAACCAAATTCAATGGCGTAATCTTGGGTGCATTAGGATTATGTGGACATTGAGCAATCAAATGGTCTATGCCACAACGATTACATGTAAGTACCGGCATTCCCGATGTGCTCCCTTGATTTGGTTGCATTTGAGTAGCGATCTTCTGTAGCCTATTAGGGCACTCCGCTACACGATGCGGTCCACCACACTCGTAGCATTGAAGAGGTGGTCTCCTTGCCAAGGTGTTAAGGTTTTGCCCTCTTGTGGCGAGAGCAGCCGCTTGATATACAGGCTTGACTTGTCCGAAATGATCCTCCATGTAGTACTGGGGAATCATTTCAAACGTATCAATCCCGTATGGAGCAGTGGGGTCTATCTCCTCTTCATAATCCCCACACGCACTATGTGACTCACAACCCATCTGGTTTATTGGGGTAACCCTTGGATGTGGAGGTTGTGGTCCTAGCACTGGCGGTGGTAACGGCACAGACTGGACTACATTCGAATTCCTTGGAACTATGTGCTGTGACGGTTGCTCGATAGGTTGTGCAGGCATTAGCGCGGGTACTTGAGGTGTGCTTGACCAAGCTAGTGGTGCCTGGCTTGCCAACATTTGCTTAAGTGTTAGGCAATCTTTAGATTGATGGCCATACTTACCACATGCATTGCAATTCCCATTGAATTTGACTCTGAATGTGGGACATTCACTCGTGCTATGTGGTCCTAAGCACACCGAACACCATTGTTGCTCTCTCCTTGGGTACATATGGCTATTCTGAGGAGCTCGATTGCCCCTAAAGTATTCTTGGAGAGCCTTAGTAAGGTCGGTCACAGACATTTCAGATATCTTGGGCTCCTTGGCAATAGGTTTTACCGTCATTGGCTCGTGCCCAGATACTTGTGAACTAACGGATTTTGTTTCTGAAGACACCTTTTTACCTGCAATCATCAAGTTGTCTTCTAACTGGATTGCATTGGCAGTGACTGCTTCCCACGTTGTAAGACCTCTAATGACTAGGCCATTGTAAATGTCCTCGTGGCGCAATCCTCGGATGAATCTATCGAGGAGTTGGTTATTATTGAAGCGTTCATCGGGAGTGCAGCGAGAATTTAGATGCTTCAATCGACTTATAAAGTCTCTCACTGACTCCCCTTCCTCACGTTCAGCTTTTTGGAGTTGAGATGCTACTCCCAAAGCACACCCTCACGTATGTATTCCTTCAAGAACAGTCTCTTGAGAGTGGGGTAGTGAGTGCGCTCTTCAACCCTTAAGGTTCGATACCAATCTCCAGCCTTCCCACTCAAGGTTAAGCCTAAGGCTTTACACTTATGCAGCTCATTGTGCTCTTCCAAGGAATCACACACGTGTTCAAAGACTTCAATGTGCTTCCTAACATCCTCGTTACCACTGAAGTTTTGAGTGAGCTTAGCCACTTGTACTGCCTTGCTTCTAGGTTCTCTCTCAGGCATACCCCGCATGTTTTCCGCAATAGATCGTCCGATCGTCTGAGCAAACGCTGCGAGATCACCTAGGTGAGCAGGCATAGTTGGTGGAGGCACTTCTGGGATAGCCTGGCTGATAGGAGTTGGCGTTGGTCTGAGTAGGTTGGCAAATGACGTAGGATATGATATGTGGCTAGGCCTAGCTCCTCTTGGATAAGGGTGGTGATAAGGCGGTCGTGGAGCATACGCCATTGGCATACTAAGAGGCGTAGGATCTACCTGAGCATGAGTAGCGATAGGTACATAGGGTCGATAGGCACTGGCACGCACTGTTGTAGGTACTGTTCCACTAGGTAGCGGTGTCGTACTAACTGCAGCGGTAACAAGTGCACTTTCAGCTATGCTCATCATTGGGGTAGGCATTGCGGATTCCCTAATGGAAAGTTGAGCCAAGGTTGGAAAGCTAAAGTTACTACTCGTGGGCTCAACCTGCATTGAGACTCCAGGCGAAACAACATATGAAGGGTCTATGGGACTCACCGAGGGAGTCTCCAATTGTGATAGGGTTGGTTGTTTGGCCTTGCCCGTATCCAAAAACCTCATAGGGCCAGTGGAAACTAAGTTCACTCCCCTATTTTGCCTCTCAATTTGGATAATTCTATGAATCACCTCACATATCATGTGTTGTTGCTCCTCTAGATTAGTGGCGCTAGATGTAGATCGTAGGACTTCTAACCAACCTACATGGTATGTGTAACCTGTGTATAGGTCAGTTAGAGTCTCTGTGTGTAGATCATATTCCCAATTTTCATTGAGAAATATCCCATCTAGACTTGGTGTGCCAAACGGCTCTCTTGAAGTGGACGCAATGTCACTTCTTATGGGTTGGCTTCTAGGGACCTCTACTTTAGGAAGAGCATCGGAAGTTGGTAGCTCAGTAGGGCCCTCATTAAACGAAGTAGGTAGAATATCCACATGGACACTCTTTGGGAGGGTAGGGTCCACATAAGATGTGAATGGCGAATCTACTACCCCTCCTTCTTCATTTACTTCGCTTGCCGCATGTTCAGAGCGTGTAGCTCTACTAAAGGTCTCTATTAGACGACTAAACATGCTAGATCCGGGTTGTGGGGCCCACACTGGCATGTTTTGGCTTGTCTCCTCAGGGTTCTTGGTAGGGTGCCCTTCCATGGCTTCTGAGTCAGAGGACGAGTCACTATCCACTATTCGTGGATCTTGGGTTGCACTCCCTTGGGTTCCAGCCGAAGGCCAGGATGCCAATGTGGAGGGATGGTGTGAGCCTGCGTAAACTGAAACGCTTTCTAGTGGCTCAGGCTCTAGTACCCGACCAGAACGTAGATGCATGTGACGTGGGTACCCTACGTGCGTTGGTAACTACCCTTGAAACTCACACAAGTGGTTTCTTAGGTGTTTCGCACCCCGTTTTTACTTGTTTTTGTGTTGTTTTTAACCCGTTTTTGACCCCCTTACTTACGGTCGAACTTGGACTAGGGCGTATGATAGCTCGAAACGAGCGTATCGTTCAAAGGATCCTAGTGTGCTTTACAGCACCGCGTTCGCCTATCTAGAGCTCCTGTAGTCCTCAAAACAGTCCGTTTTCCTTGGGGGGAAAGGGTAAAAGCCTATTTGCTTGTGGAGGAAAGGGTGAGGGCTTTATCCCACATACTCACTTTACTCCTTGGGGAGTGGGCTACATATAGGGCACAACTTCCCATAAGCTCTCACTTGAGAGAAAGCTATGGAGGCTCACTCTCCTATATATATATATCAAAAGACCGAGACCGGGGTCGGGGTCGGGGTCGGGGTCAATTGGGGGTTTTTTCTTTTCAAATTTTTTTTCCAATTGAAAAATCTTTCCTCCACATGTTTGGTTTCTTCTTTAGAAATAAAATTTAATTTTTGATTTTTAATTTTTTTTTAATTTTTGTTTTCTGTTTTTTTTTTTTTTGAGATAGGTTTTCTAGGGTTCCTTTGCGGTTCAGCCTTTAGCCTTGGCCGCCACGCGGTTCAGACGCAGCACAGGTCTCTGGGGATTCAGAAATCCCCCCTCACACACAGAAAACCAGAAAACAGAATGCACGCCCACACGCGGAGCGAAAATATAACAACAGAAACAGAAATGCAGCAGACAGATTGCAGAAACAGATTGCAAAACACAGAAACACCTTAACAACAAACACACAGTCGCTTTCCTACAGTGTAGATTAAACTTCACGCAGCAGCAGCCGAGCTGCAAACTGGAGCTTGGTGCAGGGCAACTCCCCGGCAGCGGCGCCAAAAATGTGCGCTTTTGCCGCACAGGTCGTAGCTGGGGACTTACCGAACACCGTATGCGAGCCACGAATGGCTGCAAGCATACAACCAGGAAGGCAAGCTCAAAACAGAATGCAAAAGGTGTGTCACTCACCGCTTAACTGCCGCCTTGAAGGATTCCCGCGTCGCAGCCGTGAAGGAGGAGCCGCCGTCGCCCGCTCTACCGCCTCTCCGCCGCCTCGCCGTGCCGCTACACAGTGCGCTCGATCGCTCTCACTCTCTCTCTCTCTCTCACACACGCAGGAGAAGGAAAACAAGGAGATAAGGCAAGAGCACTCTTCTATTCACAACACATGAGAATGAGGATTTTAGGGTTACATTTGACTCATATAGGTGACTTGGCCGTTCACACTTGGGCGCCCATACATGGCCGGCCGACCCTAACCCTTATCCTACTGATATCCAAGGTGCGCCTCTCATCGGCGATCACCCAATCCCTTCATCCTTAACATATGGTACCGACAAGCCCGGCCCATGACTCAAAATATTTAAATTAATGATGTAAAACATAGTATGTGTCCGTCATGGGTTAACATCTAGTCCTATGGTTTAGTTGAGTAATTGGATTGTTATCTTGGTTGAATTAAGGTACAGGTACAACTTCTCCCTGCCTTGACGCTGCCCCGTTCTTGTGCTTGTGTAGCCGGACGGCGGAGACGTTAGTAAGGCCCGGAGTTGGGTGGCCCATGGTATCCCTCATACCATTGGAAGAATGAGGTTTGCCGATTGAGGCAAGTGATTGTGATGCTGCCTAGTTCTGAGGGCCTAGGCTAGTGCGGTGAATTAGCCCACCCTAGTGCGCAGACATCCCTCTGAGGGGCGGGAGGATCGAGCAATGGAGCCTGAGAGGGCGACAGGCCGGCTTGAGTCCTCACCAGCGGCCGACGATGAGGTGTATGGTCCCGTATAGGGTTTTGCCCAGCATGTAGAGGCTGGAAGGCCGAATTCTAGATCATCGGCAGTATAAAGGAAAAGAATAAGAGAGCCGATTTGGCTTGTATGGAATTGGTTCATGTATGAACTTTTTATATATATATCTTGTCTTTGGCATGATTGTATTGTTTAAAAAGGCTATTTTAACAAACCTTGTAAAAAGGGCCTTATTAAAAAACATGTTTATTTATGTCAAACAGTGTGGTAGCATTAATAAGAAAACAAATTGATGCGTGAGTAGGGTGGAAAGTGGGAGGATGGAATGCCCTAATGGCACCATCCTACGGACGGGTGGACCCGATTAGTCGGGTAGCTTTCCAACATATTAAGTGAAAGACCTACGTTAGATAAGTAGGTTCTCGGGCAATTCTATTCTAGAAGACTAGGCCAGCGGCTGTGCCTTACATGGACGAGGAAAAAAACATTGTCTCTATGAATCAAGACTAGTAGTTGCCCAAATTATGATCAATTACCCTATGGGTGATTTGATTTTTAGAAGACCACGCTCCCCCTGCACGATAGAACTAGGCCTTACCTATGAATCGTATCCTTGAATCTCTATATGGTCAAGGTGTCGATGAGTAGGAAATTTTTCCCAAGATAAGACTTAGTAGACTATCTTAAGTGTTTCCCCTATTTTGGAAGGGGCAAAACCTTACAAGTGGTATCAAAGCCGATCTTAGTTCCTAGGATTTGTTTTCAAAGGTTAACTATCAAGGGATTAAAACAAGTGATTGTTTATCATATGAGGATGAATCAATCATGTCTACTAGCCATAGAAGTGATTTGAATATCCTCACATGTTGAGACAACCATCCTATGAAATTGTGCTTATATCTTGGGGTTGCACACGCAAGATATTTGTACAAAAAATTTGAGAAATCAGATTGGGGAGAATTAAAACAATCATTTAATGAAACCATAGTGTCACTGATCATAATCCTCCAAAATATCCGGTTGAATCCTAATTTCCAATCATTCCTTCATCGGAGTATCTGTAGCATCATTGGCAACCAGAACGATCATCACTTGTCCACTCAGGGGCCTTTTCGTCGATAGTTCCTAGCTCATAGTACCCGGCAATATATTCTCTTATAAAAATCAAGATGGAATCGCTGTTGAAAATCAACAAGATCAACCAACAGATCCATATAAAAAGGCCATGGACTCATCCGTTGAGGACCAGCAAGGTCATCTTTGGTGATCGAGAGCCCGAGCACCGTATGGTCAACACCCTCTAGGATTCTTCGTAGGTCACCTAGCGCTTTACTCATAGGTGGCTTCCTTGGTCCCTCATCCACCGTACCGGAAGCTCACCATTTAAATCGAGTGGTCAAGACCTCGGCTGACCTTGCTACATGAGACGTCCTCCGTTGACTCTCCGTCAGCTGTTGCAACTTTATCAGTTAGGTCTCCATGACCTTAATCACAAGATGGTCAAAATGCTTCCCCAACATTCTTGACATAAAACAGTCATTTAAAAATAGGTCATAAATACAGTTTCTATAATGAACTCTCGTCTTTCCACATTGTTCCACATCAATCCATATTACTTAATCCACATCCATTTCATATGTATTCCCATTCTCATCCAATCACATCATTTTCCATCTCATCGCATCTTTCCTCATTTATCCTCATCAGATCTCATCAACTCGCATCTACCCATGTTCACATCTCATCACATCACATTCATTCACATCTTATCCATTCATACACATCTATCCCGATTCACATCCCATAACATCACATTTATTCACATCACATATCATCCATTCCCAATTTAAATCACATCTCATCACATCCATTTCACATCACATCTCATTCATTCACATCCCGTTTCACATGACATCACATCTCATCCATTTACATCCCGATTCACATCACATTACATCATTTGATTATTTGCATTCCAATGTCATGGGAATCCCTTTTTTTGTCAATTATTTCTCATAAAATAAATTCATCTAAAATAAAATATCCATTGTTTCAATATGCTAGGAATTTCTCTTTTCCCATCTAAATGATGGAATTCCAAATGTCATAGGAATTCCTCTTTTAACATTTAAATATTTCTCATAGATAAAATAAGTTTATCTAAAATTCATCTTTGAATTTAAATGAATTATCCAATAATTCCAATATGCTAGTAATTTATCTTTTCCCATCTAAATGATGGAATTCCAAATGTCATAGGAATTCCTCTTTTAACATTTAAATATTTCTCATAGATAAAATAAATTTATCTAAAATTCATCTTTGAATTTAAATGAATTATCCAATAATTCCAATATGCTAGGAATTTCTCTTTTTCCATCTAAATGATGGAATTCCAAATGTCATAGGAATTCCTCTTTTAACATTAAAACTGAATTACTAGAAATTCTTCTTTTGCTAATTACTATTTATGCATAAGCATAAAAATCAGAGTTTCCATGATTATAATGAGAATCATTCAATTAATCTAGGATGATTAATCCTAGAATATGGTAGGAAGTCCTCTTTTCATAATATAAATGAAAACGATTTATGTGTTTATTTTTTAAAAATTTTACCATAGCTTCGCTGCTATTACTGATAATTCTCAATAAATTTGAAAGAATAAAGTTTAGTATTATTCATGTGACTAGAATAACCACTAATTGGATCATTATCCAATTATGGATTGATTCTTAATTTTACCATAAATTAAATAGCATAAAAGTATTAAAAGCTATTATTTTGGCCTCCAATTAGACAAGCATAGAAATTACTTTTGGATTAGAGAAATGCTTCATGAGAAGCTTCATTTTAATTGAGAATAGGTCATAGGAATGACCATTCTTTGGGGGAGAGAGAGAAATGCTTAAAAGCCATTATAAATTAAGCATAAATAAAAATTTATGTATTTCTTCATTACAATACATTAAAGAACTTCAATAGTATTCAAAAGCCATTCAAATTAATGCTTCTCAAGCTTGAGAGGGTTGAGAAGAAAAACATTTCTTTTGGAGATGTAAGAAAAAGAAGACAATAATCCACATTTTACCTCCTAAATTACTTGATTCTTTGATCACAGTAGAGGCCCCCAACCAATCAATTGGTTTGGTATGTTGTTGGAGTCACCAAGGAAGATTGAAGAGAGAGAAGCTCCAATCTCTTCAATTTGTAGAGGATAGGATAATAGAAAATATCATTATTATAGTCTAATACTGGCATGGTATATTTGTCATATTTTTTTACAAAGGGCTAAGGATCTATTTATAGGTGAGGGAGGCCTCTAACCAAGTCCAACTAGTTTCTAGAATTTTTCAGATTCAATTTGGCTGAATTTGGACAAGATTTGGACCTAGTTTGGCTCCCTTTTGATTTGGTTTTGATCTAGGAGAGAGGAGAGATAAAAATATCACAATATTTTTGAGTTTAAAACTCCACCACACAAGTGAAATAGGCGCCTCCTTGAAGAGCTCCCTTCTCCTTACCAAGGTGTCAAAATTGAATCATTATACCCAAAATATCTCATTTTTTAGTAATACTCATAGTTTTTTACTAATAAACCTTGTCCATGTGAGCATTTACTCATTTTTGGGGGTTTTTCTTTTATAAATTGGATTTATCTCCTCCCCACACTTGGATTGATCCTATTGGTCCATAGGAACCTTAATTGAACCATAATCCAAAAATTTCTAAAAATCTAGACCCTTAGGCTAAGGTCCTTTATACTTCTTTTCAATTAATTCCAATTGCACATTGGAAAGTTCTTTTTGAATTTCTGTTTCAGGGGAAACATAGTCCCCATCTTTTCTCATCTTCCTACAATTTTTTTTTCTTCATTGATCCCTATCACATCATATCATTCCCACATCAAATCACATCCAATTGCATCATCCAATCACATCCAATTGTATCATCCACACATCAATCCACATCATCCATCCACATCATCCACACCAATCCACATCATCCATACATCCATCCACATCAATCCACATTATCCACACATCCATCCACATCC
This sequence comes from Cibotium barometz, assembly GCF_041138505.1. Lineage (NCBI taxonomy): Eukaryota > Viridiplantae > Streptophyta > Polypodiopsida > Cyatheales > Cibotiaceae > Cibotium > Cibotium barometz. Next base: position 53,658,581 of record NC_141063.1, on the reverse strand, counting down.
TCCATACATCCATCCACATCAATCCACACGTCAATCCACATCATCCATACATCCATCCACATTATCCACACATCAATCCACATCATCCATACATCTATTCACGTCAATCCACATTACCCACACATCAATCCATATCATCCATACATCCATCCACATCATCCACATCAATCCACATTATCCACTCATCCATCCACATCAATCCACATTACCCACACATCAATCCACATCATCCATACATCCATCCACATCAATTCACATTATCCACTCATCCATCCACATCAATCCACATTACTCACACATCAATCCACATTCATTTCATAAGTATTCCCATTCTCATCTAATCACTTTTTTTTCTAACTCATCACTTATTTCCTCATTTATCCTCATCAGATCATATCTACTTGCATCTACCCATACATCTCATCACTTCACATACATTAACATCTATCCAGTTTACATCGCATCTTATCACATCCATTTCACATCACATCTCATTCATTCACATCCCAATTCACATGCTAACACATTCATTCACGTCCCTTATCGTTCATTCACATCCCGATTCACATGTTATCACATTCATTCACATCCCTTATCATTCATTCACATCCCAATTCACATGTTAGGGTGGTTGCAAGATCAGGGTGCCCAGTTTTGTCCACTAAGGCACCTTGTAAACAATAAAAAAATAGGCATTTGTTTACCTTTAATGGTGGCTAATCTCTCCTAGTAAATGAAGGAATTTTGTTTCAAGTTCTTTTGTTGAAACATCATATTCAAAGTTGGAAATATAGTTGCATAATTTGATTAAGCATTAGATAGTCAAAAGTCCTCATTTTCTTAGGTACAAAGTCAATGTATACACCCTATCCCAAATTTGAACTGATTCCATAAAATGCTAATATCTTTTACATATAAACTCATATGAGATTCCCACTTTGTACCTTAGATCTTCACATAATATGGAGCTTAACTGGATTTTTTGAGAAATTTTTAAGATATTTGTCTATTTTCTTTAAATATTTCAAGGTCTTTAAAGTGTTATAATATACGCCACTTTTTGTACCCACAATAGCTACCACTTAAAGTCCTCAATCTTGTAGATCAAAAGAGTGGGTAGATACTGAGACATTAGAAGAATGTGGTGGTTAGTAAAAATTGCAAATCTAATGGTTGGATTTTTAATGATCTCTTTTTTAAAATTCTTCCAGACTATCAGAAGGCCTGCAAATATTAATAATCTAATTAGTAAAATTACATTTTTGATGTGAATCATCTAAAATCTATAGGGACTAGTGAACTTGTAATGGTGCATCTATGAAAAAATAAATTGGATCACTCTAAGTATGGAAAGATCATTTGATTAATTTTGATTAATTAGACTAATTTATACTAATTTAAGTTATATTGGGTTAATTTAAGGGCAAGCATATTTTCTATTATTTGCTTGATCTCATTTTAAGTACCTTGCCCCCCAAAATTTGCTCTCCAAGCATTGTCCCGTCCAGCAGAAACTGGATAAAACTGGACACCCTGATCTTGCAACAACCCGTTATCACATTCATTCACGTCCCTTATCGTTCATTCACATCCCGATTCACATGTTATCACATTCACTCACATCCTATATCATTCATTTACATCCTGATTCACATGACATCACATCTCATCTATTCATTCACATTTATCTAATTCGCATCACATATCATCACATCTATTTACCTCTCATTCTCATCACTTCTATTCTCATCACATCCATTCATCCATTCTTTCCCATCTATCTGATTCGCATTACATCTCATCACATCTATTCACCTCACATTCTTTCACTCCTATTCTCACATTCTTTCACTCCTATTCTCATCGCATCCATCCATCCATTCATTCCCATCTATCTGATTCGCATCACATACCATCACATCTAATTACCTCTCATTCTCATCACTTCTATTCTCATCACATCCATCTATCCATTCATTCCCATCTATCTGATTCGCATCCCATCTCATCACATCTATTTACCTCTCATCACATCTATTTACCTCTCATTCTCATCACATCTATTTACCTCTCATTCTCATCACTTCTATTCTTATCACATCCATCCATTCATTCATTCCCATCTATCTGATTCGCATCCCATCTCATCACATCTATTTACCTCTCATTCTCATCACTTCTATTCTCATCACATCCATCCATCCATTCATTCCCATCTATTTGATTCGCATCCCATCTCATCCCATCTATTTACCTCTCATTCTCATCACTTCTATTCTCATCACATCCATCCATCCATTCATTCCCATCTCATCACATTTATTTACCTCTCATTCTCATCACTTCTATTCTCATCACATCCATCCTCTATTCATTCTCATCTATCTGATTCATTCTCATCACATCCATCCTCTATTCATTCTCATCTATCTGATTCATATCACATCTATTTATAGAGAATTCTTATTTTTGATATAAAGATTCTTTATGCATCTATTTATGCATAAGAACAACTTCAGTGGGAAATAACACTTTTATAAAAATCCGTTTATGCATCTATTTATGCATAAATTCAATTTTAATAAGGAGAATAACACTTTCGAACTCAAAATAAATCTTTTATGCATCTTTCTATGCATTAATTCAATTTTAATGAGAATAACTCTTTCAAAATGAAAATAAATCTTTTATGCATCTTTCTATGCATAAAATCATTTTTAATAAGAATAACTCTTTTGAAATAAAAATAAATTTCTTTATGCATCTTTCTATGCATAAAATCAAAATTGATGAGAATAACTCTTTTGAAATAAAAATAAATTTCTTTATGCATCTTTCTATGAATAAAATCAAAATTGATGAGAATAACTCTTTTGAAATAAAAATAAATTTCTTTATGCATCTTTCTATGCATAAAATCAAAATTTGATGAAAGTAATGCTTTAAAATTTTTTTTAATGCATCTATTTATGCATAAATTCAATTTTAATAAAATTAGCACTTTTATAATTAAAAAAATTCTTTTATGCATCTATTTATGCATAAAAATCAATTTTGATGAAAGTAACACTTTTATAATCAAAATATTCACAATATCCATCTTTCTATGTAAAGAAATTAATTCTAATAAAAATAACACTTTTATTATAAAAATATTTCTAATATGCATTTTTCTATGCATAGAATAAAAATAACACTTTTAGAATACACAAGCGATGGGGATTACTCTTTTTGAATAATAAAAGATAAAACTTATTTCACAAAATTTAAGAAAATTTTGCCATAACCTCCTTTGTATGGCTGACCATTTTTCAATTTTTTTCATTCTCAAGCTACTTAGAAATTATCCCAAATGATTTAAAGCATTCTAAACTAATCAAATTCCACTTTTTAAAGAGAAACAATATGAAAAGTTTAATTCTAACAATTTGATTACACATCTAGGATAAAGAAAGGCTGAATTCAAGAATGAAGAGAGGGGGAAAGCCTTTCCAACAAGGCATAGCATCATTTTTCATTTTAAAGAAAATAAAATTAGAAAACCATTAAATGGAATACAGAAAAAGTAGGATTTATAGCTTACATGAATTTTTGTGAGCTTTCCTTTGGCTTGATGGTTTGAGGGATCTACTCTTGTTTGCAACAAGAGTGGCCACCAATTCTTTTGAAGAGGAAATGATCAAAAACTAATGAATTATCAATAAATTCACAGATTTTGGCTCTGGGGAGGAGTAGAGTAACAGTGCATAAAACACTATTAACCATTTACAAAGGGGGAGGCTTCATTTATAGGAAAAAGTGAGCCTCTAACCAAGAAAACTAATTGTAGAATTTTCCATATTAGTTTGGTCAAATTTTGACCATTTTTAGGTCAGTTTAGCTTACTTTTTGGATCTAGTTGAAGCAAGAGAGAGGAGAGCTCTCGGAATGAACCATCCAGCTTGGCACTAACTCTGACCATATTTGAGTTGACCTCTATTCCCAAATTCATCTCCATCTTCATCTTCCTTCACCCTTTTGGATTGCTTGAGGTCCTTTTCAAAGGCTTTCTCTATTGCAATGATCTACTATAGACTTGGGGTACTTCCACCATCATTGGGCTAAAGCTTCAAGTAAATATTTGACCTCGTCAAGACACTTCCCTTCGTTCAAGGTGGATCAGGCTGATTCCCTGCTGGTGACTTTACTTTTTTGCTAATGATATGGTCTGTATCTATCCATTATCCGGACCACATCAACCTCAAATAAGCTGATCAAGTTGGCATTCTTCTAGAGATACTCTTTCTCTTCATCAAGGTCTAATCCTTCCAGCATGTTTACTCCCTCAGCAACTTTTAGTTGGGATAGATTCTCTTGAGATGTCAAGCTCAACATGAGCTGACACTCACGAGGCACCCGCATGAACATTTGACATTTACATCAGGCATATCTTCACTAGAGATTCTACAGCTAGACTACACCAACTAGTCCACACCTATCCACTCCACTTAGCGTGTTCACATTATGGACCGCTTGTATATACTCTAGTATGTGTATTAGTCACTTTATCTCCTTTGTAGACCTCTTTTGTTGTGTGAAGAAGAAGAAGAATTTTTAGCCTCACCTTATGTATTCTCTTCTAGGGTTTGTTTGAGTGTGTGTGTGCTTGCAAGTGCTCAAGCTCTCTTCTCCCCTCTACATCTTTTAATGATATTAGAGCCTGGTTCATGCTAAGAGCTCAGTGGCAAGCAAGAAAAGAATAAGAAATGGTACAAGGGTAAGCACTTTATCTACTAATTCTCCTTTGTGTTGGCTACTACACCCTTGTCTCTCGGGAGCTCTTTGGGAGGCACTGGCAAACAAGCTCGGATTGAGGAGCTTTCTTCGTGGGAGCGGAGATTTAGGGCAACTATAATGTCCTTTGGACTTTGGACATAATTTTTTTGGTTGAAAATGTGTTTCAAGTGTCTGGACCTCCGTTTTCCAGTTCATAGGGCGTTCACGTGGGCACTGCGGGTAAGTTTCGATTCTCTATAGAACTCTGTTTTTTGAACTGCAGGAAGGGTGATTGGTTATGCAGACACTGTGTGTACTGCAAAGAGGTCTTAAAGTTCCCATTGGGTGTATGTGTGCAAATTGAGGTCACTAGTTGTGATAGTTTGGGTGCACTCCAGTATTGCTGCAAAGAATACAACAATTTGTGCATGTCAAACAAGAGTGTTATTTTGGTGAGTTTGTGTTGCAGACAAGATGTCGAATGATGGAATTAACAAGATTGTTGTAGAAAATCTTGACATGAATAGCTTCCGTGCTTGGAGGTTTAGATTGACAGATTTCCTAATGAGAAAAGGCTATTGGGACTACATTGAAGGTGAACATGAGGGAATAGCTTCCGTGCTTGGAGGTTTAGATTGACAGATTTCCTAATGGGAAAAGGCTATTGGGACTACATTGAAGGTTTAGATTGACAGATTTCCTAATGGGAAAAGGCTATTGGGACTACATTGAAGGTGAACATGAGGAGGCACTAGAGATACTAGAGATGTGAGACTCCTGCCCTCTCTGCGCATCGACGAACTCTGGAGTGCTAGCACAGCAAAAGTAGCAACCTCTTGCATAGGGTAGAGCTTCCCACTTGGGGCCTCACCCATGAATGCCTAGGCAAGGGACTAGTCCGGAAATTCTACCAAAACCAAAATTGGAAAAACTTTCCTCACCCAGAAAGCACAAGCGATTCCTCTAGGAAAATCTTCTAAACGAGAATTTATCTAACGGGGTCAAGAACCTTAAATAACTATCCTCTGTATTCAAACTATCCTTTGTGTTCCGATCGAACCCGTAGTTCACATGGCCGAATCAAGGAAGGGACTTGTACTTGGTTCATAGAGATCATCGCTTTTTTTCCCTCAAGTGAGGCACAACCGTTGATTATTTCCCATAGAACAAGAATTACCCTCTGACTTACTTCACCTATCATAACTGTGAGATCCCACTGCCCCCTTCGTGCACCGGATTCCCGATTGTTGGTAGCGGAAGTAGCTCCCTCTTGCATGGAGCATGGTTTCCCACACTCAGGGCCTCGCCCTCGAATGTCCGGGCACACGAGACTAAAATACCATATTAGTGAATTTGGGAATTTCCCAATTCCCATTTTTGAATACATAAAAAAGTATGGATAACATGTTTGTAAGTTTCTCAAAACCCTATCATATGACCTATGGTTGGAAAGCGCTTGAAAAATGGAATTTAAAGAGCTATAAAGCGCTCATTTTGGATTAGTGGTGTTCAAGTTATGGTTAATCCAAACTTTTGACCACGTGTCCCAAACTTGTGGGAAATTCCCATATTCCCCAATATGGTGTTCTAAGCTGGTGGTCATTCCAAAAACCAAAATCGAAAAAATTTCCCATGCTCAGAAGACGGGGACGATTCCACCATTTTGAATTGCTTAACGAATTTTTCTAATGAGGTCAAGATACTGAACTAACCTTCATCTGAATAAACTAGATAGAAGGAAAACTGCTACAGACTTAACTTGAAGGAATTAACGCTTTTTTCCTAATTGAATCAGGCACAGCCGTTGATCTATTCATTTGAGAAGTCTTTAGGTTATTATGTAACTATTCGAGTTCTAAGCGTTTTCCTATTTGATCAATTTTATTATTAAAACTCTACTGATTCCAGCCTAACCCCATCCGGCCCATGGGTTAGCCACTGCCCAACCTCTGGAATTGGTAGAACCAGACAAGTACTCACCCACCCATAATTGAATGCCTTTCTTAACTTTTGCTTTAGCATACAGATACGCACACACTCCTCTTTAAACTTTAATTTATAAAACAATCCATTGACAAAAAATTATTGGTTACACATCATCATACATATATATATCTTCCATGACATACGCATGGGTGTCCTAAGCACCGCGAGTCCGTGCACCGCCTGGTCAGAACCCTCCAAGATCCTCCTTAGGTGTCCTGGCACTTCACTCAGGGACCGCTTTGTTGACCCTCGTCGCCCATCGTATACCGGAAGCACACCATTTTACACCATACCCAGGCTGGTCAAGACCTGGGCAGGTTTTTGCCGTGTGAGCCATCCTCCTTTGAACACTCCCCGCCAGCTTGCAACCGAACTTCCCTTAGAGAACACATATACCAAATGCTTCCTCTAGCATTCTGGTGTAAGACAGTCCTTTAAGAAAATAGGGTTTCTATGCAAGTTTTTAGTTTTGATTTTCTTTTGAATACAATGAGTATATCTTAATTCCGTATCCCAAGACTTCTAGATCATAGGTTTGGATTTCCAAGCAAAATTCCTCGAATTCTGAATTCTTGATCCTCAGATCAAAATCAAAGGTCTCAACTTAGTTTCAGATTCGGTGGGTGATTTGAGTGTAGATTACTGAACTGGTCACATCGTCTTTTCTTGAAACTGACGAAGGAGTTACGTCTTGGTCATAGTGTGATTCAGGGTTTGAGTCTGGAAAGGTTCTCCCTGAACTATCTTTCTTGAAGGGTAATATTTCAATTATTACTTTACTGAATTTCATTCATTGAGTATTTTGCTTAACTGAATTCAAAACGAATTCCTATGAGGAATAAATTAATCATCATTAATCTAAAATTCTGACTTCGATAGTTTTTTTGAATTTTCTCATTACCATATCCTAGAGAATATGAAACGGTATAATTTTCCTTCACTGAGTATTTACTTATTCATTTTCCAATATTCAATGGATTTAAACATAGGATTAAAGAGAACTCTTATTTTGATATAAAAAATTCTGTATGCATCTATTTATGCATAAAATCCAACTTCTATGGAAATAACACTTTTATATAAAAGAAAAATCCTTTTATGTATTGAAAAAAAATCAATTTTGATGAAAGTAACACTTTTATAATTAAAAATTTCTTTTATGCATAAAGATCAATATTGGTGAAAGCAACACTTTCGCAATTAAAAAAATTCTTTTATGCATCATTTTATGCATAAAAATCAATATTTATGAAAGTTACACTTTTATAATAAAAAAATTCTTTTATGCATCATTTTATGCATAAAAATTAATATTGATTAAAGTTACACTTTTATAATTTAAAAAATTCTTTTATGTATTTTTTAATGCATAAAAATCAATATTGATGAAAGTAACACTTTTATAATTAAAAAATTTCTTTTAAGAATCATTTTATGCATAAAAATCAATATTGATGAAAGTAACACTTTTATAAATAAAAAATTCTTTTATGCATCTATTTATGCATGAAAATCAATATTGATGAAAGTAACACTTTTATAATAATTAAAATTCTTTTATGCATCATTTTATGCATAAAAATCAATATTGATGAAAGCAACACTTTATAATATTGATGAAAGCAACATCTTTTATGCATAAAAATCAATATTGATGAAAGTAACACTTTTATAATTAAAAAATTTCTTTTATGCATCTATTTACGCATAAAAATCAATATTTATGAAAGTAACACTTTTATAATTTAAAAATTATCCAATATACATCTTTCTATGTATAGAATTTAAATCTAATGAAAATCACTCTTTTATTTAAAAAATAATAATCAATATGCATCTTTCTATGCATAGAATTTAAATCTAATGAAAATCACTCTTTTATGATTAAAAAAATAATCAATATACATCTTTCTATGCATAGAATTTAAATCTAATGAAAATCACTCTTTAATTTAAAAAAAATCAATATGCATCTTTCTATGCATAGAATTTAATTTTAATGGAAATAACACTTTTATAATAAAAAAATTTCTACTATGCATTTTTCTATGCCTAGAATGAAAATACCACTTTTAGAATACACAAACGATGGGGATTACTCTTTTTGAATAATAAAAGATAAAACTTATTTCATAAAATTTAAGAAAATTTTACCATAACCTCCTCTGCATGGCTGACCATTTTTCAAATTTTTCTAACCTTAAATTACTTAAAAATTATCCCCAAATGGTTTAAAGCATTCTAAACTAATCAAATTTCACTTTTAAAAGAGAAACAATATGAAAAGTTTAATTCTAACAATTTGATTACTTAACTAGGATAAAGAAAGGCTGAATTTAAGAATGAAGAGAGGGAGAAAGCCTTTCCAACAAGGCATAGCATCAATTTATCATTTTAAAGATAACAAAAGTCAGAAAGCCATTAAAAGAATAAAGAAAAAGTAGGATTTCTAACTTACATGAATTTTTGGGAGTTTTCCTTTGGCTTGATGGTTTGAGGGATCTACTCTTGTTTGCAACAAGAGTGGCCACAAATTCTTTAGAAGAGGGAATGGTCAAAAACTAATGAATTATTAATAAATTCACAATTTTTGGCTTTAGGGAGGAGTAGAGTAACAGTGCATAAAACACTATTAAGCGTCAACAAAGGGGGAGGCTTCTATTTATAGGAAAAAGTGAGCTTCTAACCAAGCAAATTGATTCTAGAATTTTCCAGATCAATTTGGTCAATTTTTGACCATTTTTGGGTCAATTTAGCTTACTTTTTGGAACTAGACTTGAATTAAGAGAGAGGAGATATGAAATATCTCAATATTTGGGAGTTTAAAACTCCACCACACATGTGAAATAAGCACCTCCTTCATGAGGGGGAATCTTCACTTTGAGGTGTCAAAATTTTATTTTTTAAGTATTTCCTTTGGTCCTTAGTCTACTCTTCATCTTATGTGAGTATTTACTCATTTTTGGGGGGATTTTCTTTATTTTTTCTATTTATCTCCTCCACACATTTGGATGAATCTGATTGGCCCCTCAAAACCTTAATTTAAAATTTTTAAAAAATCGGATAAGGCCTTTTGAACAGATTATAATTGATTTCTAATGCACCTTCTGAAAATATTTTTGACTTCTGTTTCGAGGGGATTTATTTTAATAAGAAGATATATTTTTCCATCCAAAAAAATCTAAAATCTGAATAACCTCTCTCTAGAATATTTTCTCTCTCTAAGCCAAAATAGGTAGAAACAAGATCTTTTATATATTTGAAGAGGGATTTGATTACAGGGGAAGATGCTGGACATCTTAAGAGGCTGGGGAGGAATCTTACATTCTCTCCCACTTGAAAAATGCGAGATGTCTTCATCTCGCAAACTGGGGATAATCTCGTAACAATTCGGCTTCTTTCTCCCAGGGGGCATCTTCAAAAGGATAGAGCTTCCATTTGACCAATAATTCTCTCAGAATTCTAGTCCTGAGAACCTTTTTTCGAACATCAAGAATTTCTTCTTCAGATTGGAGTTTCATCTGCCCTTGGGTTGAAGAAGTTAAGATTTCACATCATCAAGCACATGATTTGGGCTTGGTATATACTTTTTAAGAAGGCTAACATGAAATACATTATGTACTTTAAGATGAGGAGGAAGAAGAAGCTCGTAGGCTAAGTCACCTACTTTCTTTGTAATCAGATATGGTCCACAATATCCGGGGGATAACTTCTTGTACTTCCCACCAAGAGATAGAGAACTTCTTTTGGGGCGTACTTGAATGAAGACCATATCTGATTCTTCGAATTTTCTATCTGACCTCTTCTTATCTGTATACTGCTTCTGTCTATCCTGGGTAGCTTTTATATCTTTACAAATTGACTGCATCTGCTACTCCATGTCATCAAGCATCTGTCTAGACATCTCAACCCTAATCAATGGGTCGGAACAAGTTAATGGAGTTAAGCAATCTTGTCCATACAAAGCTTTGAAAGCACTCATCCCAATACTTCTGTGACAAGAAGCATTGTAGGCGAACTCGACTAGGTGCAGATAGCTTAGCCACTTCTTGGATTCCCTGCCACACAGCATGACCGAAGTATATCTTCGATTACTTGGTTCATTCTTTTAGTTTGACCATCGGTCTTGGGGTGGTAAGTTGTGCTGAAATCCAAGAAAGTTCCTACTGCTTCAAAAAATGTAGTCCAGAATCTTGACGTGAATTTGGGATCTCGATCACTTACTATTCTTGTGGGTAGGCCATGTAATTTGAAGATTTCTTTAAGGAACACTCTAGCCACATCCACTACAGTGTAGGTTTCTTTTACTGGAATCAGATGGGCAACTTTGGTTAGTCTATCAACTACCATGAAGATGGAGTTGTAACCTGATTGCACTGAGGGTAATCGAGTAATAAAATCCATAGTGATGCATTCCCACTTCATCTGGGGGATGTCTAATGGATGTAGCTTCCCAGGTATTTTTACTCTCTCGGCCTTGACTTTCTGATAGGTCAGACATTGATGTACATGATTAAGCACATCCTTTTCTAGACCAAGTCAAAAGAAGCTTTTCTTCACACACATGTAAGTTTTGATGAAACCTGGATGTCCTGCAATAAGGCTGTCATGGACTTCATTCAGAACTTAACCCTTAGTTCCCTCATCATTGGGAATGTATAGTCTGCAATTATAATACATAATTCCATTATCTAGGCTATATCCTTGAACTTGGTTCAACTCTTGTGTGGAGTTTTGCTTTCTTGCATAAGTAGGGTAGCAATAGCGCCAAAGAATCTATCCTGCATGATCTTCTCACTTGCTTCAATAATCAAAGGCACATTGAAAATTTCTTTTTGAATATCTGTTTCAGGGGAAACCATTTAAGACACTAGGAGGATTCTTATATCCAAAAATATCTCAATTTTGAATTACCTCCCTCTAAAAATTTTCTCTCTCTAGGCCAAAACAGGGTGAAACAAGATCTTTCTTTTATTTCAAAGAGGGAAATAATTATAAGATCATAAGGGGAGGTTTTTACACCTGCACACCTCAAAAGAGGGCAATAATTATAAGATCATAAGGGGAGGTTTTTACACCTACACACCTCAAAAGCCAGAGGGAGGAATGTTACATCCTACCCCACTTAAAAAACGCGAGATGTCCTCATCTCGCAAAATTAGAGGAGAACTCTTTTCCTTAAGATCTAATTGATTATAGGGTTGCTTATAGTTTGGTGAACCCAACAAAATCCTAGGATAAAGATCCCTTATATAAAACTCATCATCAGATAATAATTCACTCAGATCGTATCATTCAAATCCTCATCACAATAATGGTCCATTAGACCAAATTTTCTATCTAAACAGTCCTTCATGGAAATTTTCAATTATACAGATTTTTAATTTGACATCCCTTAACTTGATCCACTGGGCCAAGTGTTAACAGCAAAAATCTGCCAGCACAATCCACTAATCTCATAGTGATTTGCTGAAGTCATTAACGTCATTCCAGCTTACGAACATCATCACAGGGGCTTGTCCCATTCATCCTCATTGTGGTTTTGCTTAGTTTATTACATTTCAACCAAAATTCAGGAATCTTCAAACTTGCAAAGCTCTCTAATGTTCCACGAAAGAAATCCTGTTTGCTTCAAAAGATAGGCTCTCCGGCCCTACGAACTCAGGGGTCACAAGCACCTCCCTCTCTTTCTTCAGCCTTTATGCCTCTTCTAGCTGCTCGCTCTCTCTTGCGTTCTACTCCCGCGTCATCCTTTGTTCCAGCCCATAGCAGCTCACACTCCTGCGCTCGAGTCTCTTCCCACTCCATCACACTCCTTCTCCTCTTCAGCCTCATGGTGGGTACTACCCCCTCTTCTTATTCTTCTTCGAGACAGCCACGGCCAGATTGCCTCCCACTACTCGTCCTCATCCACAACGAATTGCCCCTTTTTTTGGAAAAACCCGCCACCCCTGACCCAAATCGGCATCCTCCTTTCCATCGAATTCTCCCTACGCCACCTCTCTCTTGCGATGCACACGTTCATCACTTTCTTTTTCCTTCCCCTTCCAGAACCATCTCATGCACACACGTGGCCATGTACAGCCACATCACCCTTCCACATGCTTCCTTTAGTCTTGGACATTTTCACCCTTCATACACATATTAAATTGGCACCCCCAACAACTAATTGCCCCCATGAACTTTACCACAATATGGAACATCACTCATGTATGAAAAGATGCAGGGGGGAAGAGAGCTTGAGCTCTTGCAAGCACACACACACACTCACAAACCCTAATAGAGAACACACAAGGTGAGAGGCTGAAAATCTTCTTCTTCTCTACTCAACACTCAACACACCATATACAAGAATAAGAGTACACACAATATGAAAGGTACTCCACCAAATACATACACGGGTTCTCTATAATGTGAACCCGACTAAATGAGCTGGCGCTATAAATATGCCAGTCTCTAGAGTGGCTGTCACACAGCCTGTCATCCCACTGGCCGCATATCACCCAAGATCTCACCAACCATGCCAGTGGTGTAAGTGCGGGGCCTATCCCCCAGGCGGGTCATCAGTGTCCACCGCCTCACTAGAGCTCGATATCTCAACACTCCCCCTCGAGCTCAACTCCATCTCATGTACACCAAGTGAAGCCCTGAATCTGCGGAGCTTCTCTGTACCTAATGCTTTGGTGAAGATGTCAGCTACCTGATCCTCTGTGCTGACATAAACAAGGTCAAGGTCTCCTGCCAAGACCTTCTCTCTGACGAAGTGGTAGTGGACCTCTATGTGCTTCGTACGAGCATGAAAGACTGGGTTCCTGGCCAACTGTATACTACTAATGTTGTCACAGAAAATGACAACTTGTCTATCCACTGATAGACCCAAATCTGCAAGTAGCTTTCTCAACCAAGCTACCTCACATGCTGCCATAGCAGCTCCTCTGTACTCGGCCTCTGTACTCGATAGAGCAACCGTAGGCTGCTTCTTGCTGCTCCAAGTCACAGCAGCACTCCCCAAAGAAAACATGAATCCACTGGTAGATCTTCTATCTGAGATACTACCAGCCCAATCAGCATCCGTGTACCCATGTACACATATCTCTGTCCCAGTCTCATAGAATAGTCCACAATGCAGAGTAGACCTCACATACCTCAGTATGCGTCTCACTGCATCCAAATGCGGTTTCCGTGGAACCTGCATAAACTGACTCACCAACCCAACAGCATAGCTCAAATCTGGTCTGGTGATCGTCATGTAGATCAAACTTCCTACTATGCGTCTGTACATAGTAGGGTCCTCCAAGATCTCTCCTGAATCTGCACTCAACTTGCCATTCTGATCCAATGGCACAGAAATAGGCTTACAGCCTGTCATACCATACTTGGACAACATGTCCAAGCCATACTGTCTCTGCAGTAATCCTATACCATGTGGTGACCTAATCACCTCAATGCCCAAGAAATATCTGAGCTCCCCCAGATCCTTCATCTCGAACTTCTGTCTAAGCAAGATCTTTACATCAAAGATCTCTGCATCATGGTCCCCCGTAATGATCAAGTCATCTACATAGATGACAACAAGCACAACCCCTCTATCACCATGTCTCACATACAATGAGAAATCTGCATTGGCTACATGAAAGCCAATAGTGACAAGATATTCAGAAATCTTGTCAGACCATGCTCTTGGTGCTTGCTTTAAGCCATACAAGGCTTTCTTCAACCTGCAAACATGCTCGGGGTGACCCACATCCTCATAACCAGGTGGCTGCAACATATACACCTCTTCTTGCAAATCCCCATGCAAGAATGCATTCTTTACATCCATCTGATGTAAAGACCATTGCTTTGACGCAGCCACTGCTATCACAACTCTCACCGTTGCCATCTTGGCAACTGGGCTGAAAGTTTCCTCATAATCAATCCCATATGTCTGCGCATATCCTTTGGCTACCAATCTAGCCTTGTACCTGTTTATGCTTCCATCACTGTTATGTTTAACTTTGTACACCCACTTGCATCCAATGGCTTTCTTGCCTTCAGGCAATTGCACTAAGTCCCAAGTTTCATTTCCATATAGTGCATCCATCTCCTCATCCATAGCTTTCTCCCAACACACATTTCCAATAGCCTCATCAATGCATGTGGGCTCAACAACCTGCACAACCTTTGCCATATATGCATAGTGATGTGCCACATAACCATCATATGTAAATCTCTGCACAGGGTTCTTCACTCTCCCTGATCTTCGCAGCTTTTCATTCATGGCTTCCATAGCCTTCTTTACACCAGGTGTTCTCATAGCTGGGATCCCAAGCTCCTCATCAAGGCTCATATCTGAGCCACTAGACTCTCCATCAACATGAGAATGCCCTGCAGAAATGTCAGGCATACCAAGGGGCTCAACCACTTTCTCTTTTCCTTTACGTGATGTACTAATCACATTTGCAGGGCTGGTATTATGACGCAGCCTGCCACTCCATGGTCTATCAACAGACCCACTAGATGAGGACTCTCCTGGTCCACTCAAAGACTGTGATTGCTGACCTGCATTCTGTGCAACCACACTTCCACTCAAATCAGCCCCAACAGCTTCTTTTTCAGCAGCATACCAGCTGCTCATCTCATCAAAGACAACATCCCTGCTTACCCTCAACTCACGTGTAGCAGGGTTATAACACCTGTATCCCTTTTGCTCAAGGGAATATCCAATAAACACACATTTTTCAGCTTTCGGATCCAGCTTGGTTCTCAGCTCATCTGGCACATGCACATATGCAATGCATCCAAAAACTTTCAGATGAGATAAATCTGGTTTTCTGCCAGTAAACCTCTCCTCTGGAGTTACATCATGTATGGCTGCAGTTGGAGTCCTGTTCATGATGTATACTGCTGTAGAAACAGCCTCAGCCCAATAGCAATGCGGCATATTCTTCTCTTCCATCAATGCTCGCGCAATCTCAGCAATGTGCCTGTTTTTTCGCTCAGCAACTCCATTTTGCTGCGGAGTGTATCTGCATGTGAACTGTCTCCGAATACCATTCTTTTTCAAAAATTCAGAGAACTCATTGGAGAAGTATTCTCCCCCTCCATCTGACCTTAGGCACTTGACATATTTTCCTGTTTGCTTTTCAACCAAAAATCTGAAATTCTGAAAGTGAGTGAACACCTCACTCTTCTCCTTCATGAAATATACCCACACTTTCCTTGTGTGGTCATCAATGAAAGTGACATAGTACCTGCAGCCTCCCATAGACACGGTCTTCGTAGGACCCCATACATCTGAATGCACAACATCTAGTGCATTTCTGCTCACATATCTGTTTCGTGGGAACACATGCTTTGTTTGCTTCCCAAATTGGCATGCTTCACATATTTTCTGCATACCTTCCACTTTAAATTTTGGCAGCCCTGTCACAATTCCTTTTGTCTGCATAGACTTCAATCTCTGCACATTCACATGACCAATCCTTTTATGCCATATGTCTGTGTCTGCAACAACTCCTGAACCATTTGCAAACATTGCAGCACTCATTTCAGGCATGTCTACATCCAACGTAAACATTCTGCCCACTCTGTTGCCTTTTGCAACCAACCTGCACTTGTCTTTGAAATCTTCAACATAACACCCATCAGGGTTAAACCGAACCTGCAAACCCTGCTCAATCATCTGGCCAACTGAAACCAGATTCTTGGTTATGTTCGGTACATGAAGTACATCTGCAAGGTACTTCACTTTGCCATCCTGCATAGACAATGGCACATCTCCAACATGGGCAATTGGATGAGCAGTGTCATCCCCTGTTTCCACAAAACCTGGTCTTTCCGGGTTTTTCATCTCCTTGAACCACTCCCCATGACTCGTCATGTGGTTCGAAGCGCCTGAATCCACATACCATACATTATCCTTTTGTGCTGCATCAACATTTTCAGACATGGCATTCACAACATGCTGCATAACAAACAACCTCTCATTATCCTCATTATTTCTGCTTGAGGATGCATAGTTGTTTTGCTGCACTTTCCCATTTTGCATGTCAGCCTGCTTCTTATAACATTCTGACTGCACATGTCCAGGCTTACCACAATAGTAGCATTCACGTGCATCATTATATTGCCTTTGCCAATTTCCACGGCCTCTTTGACTCCCCCTGCCTCTGTATTTTCCTCTTCCACCTGCGTGTTGTTGTTGTTGTTGTTGATTCTGGGACTGTTGTTGCTGCTGCTGCTGCTGACCATAATTCTGATTACCTGTTCGGCCACCTCCTTGACCGCGTCCACGGCCTCCTCTACCTCGTCCTCTTCCTGAACTCGTGTAGAAGGCCTGTTGCTCTGAACTGTTTTTACTTTGTGAAGACTGTTGGTCTTCACCCAAGCTCTTCTCTTCGATAATCAGCATAGACACCAAATCTGTAAAATTGGGAATGTTTTCCCGAGTCTGAATGGACGTCTTGAACGCCTTGTATTGCGGCCCGAGACCACGTAGACAAACTTCCACCTTGTCATCATCATCTACTGAAACACCAATAGATGCAAGGGATTCCACAATACCCTTTATCTTCAGCGCATAGTCATTCACAGACATGCTCTTTTTCTCCACAGTATGAAGTTCATTCTTCAACTGTATCTTACGAGCCTTGGTATTTGTTTCATAAAGCTTTACCAAGGTGTCCCACGCCTCCTTGGGGGACTTGGCATCCTGAATGTGCCCAATCATGGTGTCCTGTATACTAATGGAAAGCCAATACATTACTTTCCTGGCTCCTTGGTTCCAATCTTTAAACTCTTTCACATCTGCAGCAGTCGGATTTATATCCGGTATCTCCGGTGCCTCTTCATGCTCACCTTCTATGTAGTCCCAATAACCTTTTCCCATCAGGAAATTCGTTAACCTGAACCTCCAAGCATGGAAGTTATTCTTGTCCAACTTCTCAGCCACAATCTGTGTTATGCCATCATTAGACATCTTGCCAAACACACAATTTTACCAGAAACTGCACTCTGGTTTTTCTGCACAACCTGCAGTATTTTCTGCACAGCGGTACTGGAGTACTCAAATGTCACAATCAGTGACTTCAATGTGCATACATACACCCAATGGCAACTGTAGACCTCTTTGCAGCACCCACAGTGTCTGCACAGTCAATCTGTCTTCCTGCAGTTCTTAAAACAGAGTTCTGCAGAGAATCGATGACTTACCCGCAGTGCTCGAAATCGCCTGCTTTCTGAAAAACGGAGGTCCAGACGCGCCCGAAACGCGTTTTCGCCCCAAAATTTCAGTCCGAAGGACTGTATAGTTGCCCTGTAGCTTCACTCCCGCGAAGAAAGCTCCTCAATCGGAGATCGTTTGCCGGTGCCTCCCGTAGAGCTCCCGACAAGGGTGTAGTCACCAACACAATAGGGAAGAGTAGTTGCAGCTCTTACCCTCGTACCGCTTCCTGTGGTTCTCTTGCTTGTAGCTCAGCCCTTAGCACGAACCAGGCTCTGATACCATGAAAAGATGCAGGGGGGAAGAGAGCTTGAGCTCTTGCAAGCACACACACACACTCACAAACCCTAATAGAGAACACACAAGGTGAGAGGCTGAAAATCTTCTTCTTCTCTACTCAACACTCAACACACCATATACAAGAATAAGAGTACACACAATATGAAAGGTACTCCACCAAATACATACACGGGTTCTCTATAATGTGAACCCGACTAAATGAGCTGGCGCTATAAATATGCCAGTCTCTAGAGTGGCTGTCACACAGCCTGTCATCCCACTGGCCGCATATCACCCAAGATCTCACCAACCATGCCAGTGGTGTAAGTGCGGGGCCTATCCCCCAGGCGGGTCATCAGTGTCCACCGCCTCACTAGAGCTCGATATCTCAACAATGTACACATGTACAAGTTGAGTTTGGGGTTTTCAAAAATCTTCACACATATTTAGCAACCCCCTATTTTTGCTGAGACATTCATGTCCATCAGCTATACAAACAAAGACTATTTATCCTCCTGGATCAAACAGAAACCTTGGTGCATACACCTTCCAATCCTAAAAGCATTTTCCTCTGTCAAATAACCATTGATAGATCCTGTCATGATTTTCCATTTTCAGCAACCCCCTGGGTTCTTTATATATGGCATCATCAATATGTACTATTGCATTTCCTCTTCCATACCAGCTCACATAATCTTGTGATGGAAACAACCATTCCTCACCTCTACTCCTCTCTAACACATCTGAATCCCACTCATAATCATATACTGAATTAACAAACATATGATCATCAAGTTCCATCTCATGGTCATCCAATTTGCAGCCTACATCATTGGTTTTCAACTCTTCCTTTGGACAAACTGCCAAACTAAGACTATAGCCAAACCACTCATCCATATGTAGAGCATCAACATGAGGTGTATCCACCATAAACACATTTCCCTTCAGCCCATCAACATCAAACATAGCAACTTCATGCACTGTAGACTTATCATTGCCACTTCCCTATAGTTTCTCCAGCTTCAAGACCATTGGTGATCCTTCAAGATTCTCCACATCTTGCACAGGCATCTCTTCCAAGTCTAAGCTTCCTAAATTGCCAGGCAAAGCATCTTGGTCCCCTTGACCAACAACAATAATCTCACATGCATTCTCACTACTGACAACTGACTCATTCTCTTGGGCATGACAAGAAACACACACCTTATGATCAGCAACTGCACATGTAAAATCTATCACATCATCATCCAAAATAGCATCTAACTCATCATCAGTCACACCATCACTCCCTTCCTGCACAACTGGTATGCAAGTATTTGTTATCTTCTTCAAGGAAGCCAATTCCAACAGATCATCCAATGCATTATCAAGAATACAATGTAGCTCATCATCCAAATTCTCATAATCTGCAATATCCAACTCATCACCCGGATCATCCATATGTCCTTCATCCATACTATCTTCATTAGTAACATTTTGATCATCACATTCTACCTTGATTGGCTGAAGTACAGGCACATGCAAGTCATTACTCATTTCTGAATCAAAGAGATCATCCAAGTCATATCCATACTCAAACACATCAGGTTCCTCAGCATTAACATCACTTTCACAATCTACAGCATCATCAATAATCTTCTTAAACAACATATCAGGATTTCTCTGTTCACATGGTAGATAGCACACTGGAGTCTTCATCACTTCCCTAATCATAGGCTGAATCATATCTTGCTGCACACCATCAATACTTCCATCCTCCTCCTCCTCATCTTCTGAAAACTCTTCAGGGTGGTTGATTCCAAAAACCTTACCCTTATCCATTTCCAACAGGCCATATCCTGCTCTGCAAATGTGACCTTACGGACTTCATGAACATTGGGCTGAATTGCATCCTTCATCTGCATACTAGGGTCAATCACCCTATCATTCATTCCTATAGACAACTAATACATACCACCATTAGCTTTGGCTGGTTTCTCACATTGTGGACTCATATGACCCCACTCACCACAATTCGAGCATTGCACATCACTCGGATACTGTCTCCCTCTTCCAATATTTGCTGAATTTCCTTCAGAACGAGATGATGCATCAGTCTTCCTTCCCATAACACCTATGCCTCTTCCTCTTCCTGCAGACTCTATCCAATTCAAACTTAAAGACTTCATGAGCTCCACTGCATCATGAATGTCTCTCTTCAAAGTATCCTCCTGTTCAGGAACAACAGCAGCTTCTCTTTTAGGATGTATACTCTCAGTCTCTGGCATCTTCACAAACTTCTTCATCTCTTCCTATATTCCCAACTGCCTCAGACGCTTCACCTTCCACTCCTTCTCTCGAGCAACTCTGACAGCCTCCTCAAAGCTATCCAGATTCTTCAGCTCCACCTTCAGACGGAGGGTTCCAGCCACAAACCCCAGCCACAAACCGGTCTCTCTTTATCATCTGCGGGGGTACTTCAGGAATCAAAGCCTCACACCATAGACTCCACAGTCTACCACACTCAATCAAATACTAATCCACATCCTGTCCATCCTTCTGCTGAATTTTACACAACTCTTTCCATACTTCATTTGGACTCCTCAAACTGTGTCAAAAATGCAGCTCTAGCTACACGGTACTCACGATCCTGTTGATGAGCATTCCTGTGTGTCGTCACAAACATTTGTAGCCATGCTTTTGCATCACCCTGCAAGCAATAAGTCAAAATCTAAGAGAGGATCTCCGGGGTTGCCCTATCTTTCATCAAAGCTATCAATTCCATCTTTTCCAGAAACCTGATTGCACTCTCCTGTGGTAATCCCCAATACTCTGGAAAATCTTGAGCCATCTTCCCAAACTTTCTTCAGACAAACCTCTTCTTTCACAAACCGAAGGAAATTTATTCCTCTGTAGGGGCACCAAAAAGTGATGACACGGAAGCGGTATAGCTGTATATGCCTTTATAGAGTGTAACACTTCCACACACTGATACAAACACACCCAAAACACCAGACCCAAGAGCATGAACAAAACTTTATTTCAATACAAGTCTTCGTCTTTACAGAGTTCAACATCCATTACATCCTCAGAAGCATCTTCTTCTAGCACCCATTCATAATCAGCCCATTCCAGCTCCTGGTCGCTCCCAATCCTTCTCCTTTAGCCCACGACAGTCCTTCCCCTCTCCTACTGAGGGATCCTCTCTCCCTAGGTCTTCAACTCCTTAATTTTTGAAAGAAGGACTCATCATCATCTTCACATTTCATCATCATGCAAGATCTTTACACAATACCCTCATGCCCATGCTATATACCTTTACAAGATGATAGGATGATGCAATACACACCCAAGGGACAATATTCATCAGACTTGCACAAAAGAAAAAAGAGACAAGAGATATATGTCTTTAATACATGCTGGCAACCCTTCATAGCTCTGGAATGATCTTGATGTTACCATCATTGGAGGCAAAGATACCTTCATGACCTTCAAAAGCAATCTCCTCAACTTGATCCTTAGCTTGTACTTCCTCTGTTTTTGTGTATCCACTCCTGTGCTAAGATCTCACCATCTGAATATATATAGCCTTCCAACACTTTTGTTTGTATCTTCCCATATTCATGAGGACAACCACCTCTCTCCTTCGCAACAGTGGGCAGCAACCCAACGAAACAACTTTCACTCACACCTCTGCAGCTTGTTCTCAAGGTCCCTTGGAAACGTGCCATCCCCTATTGTACTTGGCATCGTCTTCCACCTCACATACACAGCTACCATCACTACCACAATAAACCACCTCTAGCTTCACACCATGATGATCGCTTCTCTTTTGCAAACAGAGGGAGCGGGGAGCGAGGGGAAACCCATGACGACCTACTACTGAACTTGCAAAGCTCTCTAATGTTCCACGAAAGAAATCTTGTTTGCATCAAAGGATAGGCTCTCCGGCCCTACAAACTCAGGGGTCACAAGCACCTCCCTCTCTTTCTTCAGCCCCTACGCCTCTTCCAGCTCTCTCTTGCATTCTACTCTCGCGTCGTCCTTCGTTCCAGCCCATGGCAGCTCACGCTCCTGCGCTCGAGTCTCTTCCCACTCCATCACACTCCTTCTCCTCTTCAACCTCGTGGGTACTGCCCCCTCTCCTTATTCTTCTTCGAGATAGCCACGGCCAGATCCCCTCCCACTACTCGTCCTCATCCACAGCGAATTCCCCCTTTTTTTGGAAAAACCTGCCACCCCTGGCCCGAATCGGCATCCTCCTTTCCATCAAATTCTCCCTACGCCACCTCTCTCCTGTGATGCACACGTCCATCACTTTCTTTTTCCTTCCCCTTCCAGAACCATCTCATGCACACACGTGGCCATGTACAGCCACATCACCCTTCCACATGCTTCCTTTAGTCTTGGACATTTTCACCCCTCATACACATTAAATTGGCACCCCCAACAACTAATTGCCCCCATGCACTTTACCACAATACGGAACATCACTCATGTACACATGTACAAGTTGAGTTTGGGGTTTTCAAAAATCTTCACACAACGGCTTCTTGTTCCATGAGGTGGAATGTACCTCGGGAGGATGTGATCAATGCCTTTTTTGTACACCTGACCGGCTATGACTTGGAAAGATCGGCTTCAGACAACAATCCATTTCCTTTGATTGCGAGAAAGGCTATCCTCCATCAGACTTGTGGCAACAAATGCCAGCATTTCATCATACCATGTTTGGGGAATTGGGATGATCGCTTTGGCTACGAATAGCTCTGCATGAGGTACGTCATCCACCACTACACCAATTGGGGCTTCGCTAGATTCCATTCTGGATAGGTAATCTACCATTGTATGGTTTGCACCAGCAGGGGTGTGCACTATGGTGAACTCAAAATCCTATAGGATCAGCACCCACCATGCCATCTTGCCTGCCAAGCTCTGCTTATCCATGTGAGATCCCTGTTCCCACCGCGCAACGGATTCGGGGTACTAGCAGCGGAAATAGCACTTCTTGCACGAGGCAGGGTCCCACACTCGGGGCCTCGTCCACGGATATCCGAACAAAATACTAATCCGTCGGTTTTTCCAAAACCAGACCCGGAAAAACTTCCCTTATCTGAAAAGCACGGGCGATTCCACCAGGATAATTTTTACTCTAACGTAGTCAAAACTCTTACTGATCAAACAGATCCGACTGCATCTATAAAGATACTTGGTCAGATCAAGGAAGAAACTTGCACTTGGATCATTGGGATCAACGCTTTTTTCCCCACCAAGGAGGCACAGCCGTTGATTCCTATCCATAGAACAATTACTATCCGGGATTTACTTTATCTATCGTAATAACAGAAATTGAGTCTCGATTTACGGATCCATCAGTCCAGCCTAACCCCATCCGATCCCATGGGTTAGCCAACCGCCCAACCACTGTAGTGATGGGATCCAATTTGGAATTTGGTTAGGTTTTGTCCCGGGTACCAAGGAAAAGAGTTCCAAGGCCCCCTAGCCGGAATTTCATGCAAACATAAAACTAGCCACACCACTTACACACCCAATATGAAAATTGTCTTTTTCTTAGCATCAGCTAACTTTAAAACAATCCTTTAATGAAACCATAGTACCACTGATCACAATCTCCCAAATTATCCAGTTGATTCATAATTTCCCATCATTCCTTCATCAGAGTATCTATGGCATCATTGGCAACTAGAACGCTCACCACCTGTCCACACAGGGGCCGTTTCAATAGTTCCTAGCCCATAATACTCAACAATATAATCACTTATCAAGATGGACTCTCGTTGAAGATCAGCAAGATCAACCAACAGATCCATATAAAAGAGCCATGGACTCATCCGTTGAGGACCAGCAAGGTCAGTCAACCAGATCCATGCCCGGTTCCAGAAAACAACTCTTACTCCTTGTTCCAATATCTTCCTCGACGCACGCGTGGGTATCCTGGGCGACCCAGAGCCCGAGCACCGTATGGTCAGCACCCTCTAGGATCCTTCGCAGGTGACCTAGCGCTTCACTCATAGGCCGCTTCCTTGGTCCCTCATCCACCGTACCGGAAGCTCACCATTTTAATCGAACCGAGGCTGGTCAAGACCTCGGCCGAGACCTTGCTACGCGAGACGTCCTCCATTGACTCTCCGTCAGCAGTTGCAACTTTATCAGTTAGGTCTCCACGACCTTAATCACAAGACGGTCAAAATGCTTTCCCAGCATTCTTGACATAAAACAGCCATTTACAAACAGCATTTACAAACAGTTTACAAATACAATTTCTATATTAACTCTCATTTTTCCACATTATCCCTCATGCGATCCACATTACTTATTCCACATTTCATTTATATGTGTACTTATCCAATCATATCATTTTCCATCTCTTCACTTCAGATTCCTTCACATCACATATCATATATTCACATCCATACCCACATCCATACATCCACATCCACATCCACATTCACATCCATACATCCACATCTACATGCTTATCTCCATTTTCACATCCTCATTTATACATCCACATCCCATATCCACATTCATACATACACATCCATATCCACATCCATATCCGCATTCATACCTACACATCCATATCCACATCCACATGCATACATTCATTATCACGTCCTCATTCATACATCCACATCCACATACATACATACATACATCCACATCCACATCCACATCCACATTCTCATTCACATCTATACATCCATATCTACATGCACATTCACATCCATACATCCACATCTATATCCTCATTCACATCCATACATCCACATTCATGCATCCACATCTACATGCCTACATCCATACATACACATCCACATTTACATCCATGCATCCACATCCACATCCTCATTCACATCCATACATCCACATTCATACATCCACATCCACGTCCACATTCACATCCATACATCCACATCTACATGCTTATCTCCATTTTCACATCCTCATTTATACATCCACATCCCATATCCACATTCATACATACACATCCATATCCACATCCACATGCATACATATATCCACATCCACATTCCCATTCACATATATACATCCATATCTACATGCACCTTCACATCCATACATCCACATCTATATCCTCATTCACATCCATACATCCACATTCATGCATCCACATCTACATGCTTATCTCCATTTTCACATCCTCATTTATACATCCACATCCCATATCCACATTCATACATACACATCCATATCCACATCCACATGCATACATACATCCACATCCACATTCCCATTCACATATATACATCTTTATCTACATGTACATTCACATCCATACATCCACATCTATATCCTCATTCACATCCATACATCCACATTCATGCATACATCCATACATCCACATCCACATTTACATCCATGCATTCACATCTACATCCTCATTCACATCCATACATCCACATTCATACATCCATACATCCACATCCACATCCACATTCACATCCATACATCCACATTCATACATCCACATCCACATCCATACATCCACATTCATACATCCACATCCACATCCACATTCACATCCATACATCCACATTCATACATCCACATCCACATCCACATGCATCTTATCATATCTTATCACTTCCCATATCTTTTATGCATACCTCTATGCATGAAATTCAATTATGCTAAAAGTAACACTTTTATAATAAAATATTCAACTTTTATGCATACCTCTATGCATGAAATCCAATATGATAAAAGTAACACTTTTGATATAAAAAATTTTCCTTTATGCATCCTTCTATGCATGAAAATTAAAAATGATAAAAATAACACTTTTAATATAAAAAAATTATCCTTTATGCATACTTCTATGCATGAAAATTAAAAATGATAAAAGTATCACTTTTGATATAAAAATTTTCCTTTATGCATACTTCTATGCATGAAAAATTAAAAAATGATAAAAGTAACACTTTTGATATAAATTTTTTTTCCCTTTATGCATACTTCTATGCATGAAAATTAAAAATGATAAAAGTAACACTTTTGATATAAAAAAATTATCCTTTATGCATGATATTAAAATTCAATTTCTCCATGATTATAATGAAATTCTTTCAATTAATCTAGGATGATAATTCCTAGAATATGGTAGGAAGTCCTCTTTTTATGCTTTGAATGAAATTATTTTATGCATAATTTTTATAAAAATTTTGCCATAGCTCCGCTGCTATGACTGATAAATCTCAATTTTTTCTAAGGGATAAAGCTTATCATTAAGGAAATAATTAAAATGATCTCTAATTGGATCATTAATCTATAGTGGATTGAATCATCAATATGCATAAACTAAAAGCATAGAAAAAAGCCATTAAATTGGCCTCAAGCATAGCTTAAGCTTGGGTTAAGGAAAAGCTTTATGAAAAGCTTGATTTGGATTGAGAACGGGTCATGAGTATGACCATTTCTTGAGTGAGAGAGAGAATTTACATAAAAATCATTAGAATTTAAACATAAATGAAAATTAACTTCAATAGCATTTATTAACTTATGTAACTCTTCACTACTATTCAAACTTCAATAGTATTTAAAAAAAAACCATACCAATTAAACTTCTCAAGCTTGAGAGGGGTTGAGAAGAGAGAAACATTGAGAAATTATAGAAAGATCAATATTCACTAATTACCTTACAACTTGCTTGATTCTTTGTTCACGGTAGAGGCCCCCAACCAATCAATTGGTTAAGTATGTTGATGGAGCCACTAATGGGGATTGAAGAAAGAGGGAGGCTCCAAAAACTAGTGAATTATTAAATGAATTCACAGTTCTTGGCTTAGGTGGAGTAGAGTAACGATGCATAAACACTAACTATTTTTCAACAAGGGGGAGGCTTCTATTTATAGGAAAAATTGAGCTCCTAACCAAACAAACTGATTCTAGAATTTTCTAAATCAGTTTGGTCAATATTTGACCATTTTTAGGTCAGTTAAGCTAACTTTTTGGAGCTAGACTTGAATGAGGAGAGAGGAGAGATGAAATATCTCAATTTTTATGAGTTTAAAACTCATTCAAGCATGTGAAATATGCACCTCCTTTAAAGAACTCCCCTTCCTTACATATGTGTCATAATGGAATCATTTTAATATTGCTCATAGTTTTTTTTTTACTAATAAACCTTGTACATTTTCAACTCTTCATCTTATGTGAAATATGCACCTCCTTTAAAGAATTCCCCTTCCTTACATATGTGTCATAATGGAATCATTTTAATATTGCTCATAGTTTTTTTACTAATAAACCTTGTACAATTTCAACTCTTCATCTTATGTGAAATATGCACCTCCTTTAAAGAATTTCCCCTTCCTTACATATGTGTCATAATGGAATCATTTTAATATTGCTCATAGTTTTTTACTAATAAACCTTGTACATTTTCAACTCTTCATCTTATGTGAGCATTTAAGGGACTCCCCTTCCTTACATATGTGTCATAATAAAATCATTATACCCAAAATATCTCATATTTTTAATATTGCACATAGTTTTTTACTAATAAACCTTGTACATTTTCAACTCTTCACCTCATGTGAGCATTTACTCATTTTTGGGTATTTTCTTTTTACAAGTTGGATTTATCTCCTCCCTACACATGGATTGATGCTATTGGTCCATAGGAACCTTAATTGGACCATAGTCTAAAGATTTTTGAAAATCTAGACCCTTAGGCTAAGGTTCTTTATACCTATTTTCAATTAATTCCAATTGCACATTGGAAAATTCTTTTTGAATTTCTGTTTCAAGGGAACTCATCTGAATTAGAAGAGATATTTTTCTATCCAAAAATATTCAAAATCTGAATATTCTCTCTCTAGAATATTTTTCTCTCTCTAGGCTAAAACAGATAGAAACAAGGTCTTTATATTTCTGAAGAGGGATTGATTACAGGGAAAGATACTAGACATCAAAAAGGGGGTGGGGGAGGAATCTTACATTCTACCCCACTTAAAAAATGCGAGATGTCCTCATCTCGCAAACTGGGATAATTTCGCAAGATGCACGAATATGAGACTTAGAGAAAAATTTTAATCAAGATTAACCACCAAGAAACGTCTTAAAGAGAGCAAGATTCAAAATAAGAACAAGATTTAAACTTTATTCATTCTCGGAACTTATACAGTAAAGATAGAAGAATTCTTTACACTTCCATAAGCCCGTCCATCATATGATCACAAAAGCAGTCTTCACAAGCTGCACAAGTATAAGGTAACTCATCTATGGGAATAATTCTGTTGGTTATTGCTGCACCTATCTCAGTGGTATGAGGTGATCTAACAAAAGGACCTCTGAGAGGTAAGCCAAAAACGGGGTAAAGGCATATCTTCTCATGAGGAAGAAAACACGCCAGTAAGAAGACCCGCTCAGAAAACCCAAGATGACTTGATCTCATGACGCAGTAGTATCGGGGACCCAAACCCAAAGCTTCAATAACCATGGCCAAGTGGACATTGTTACGAAAGTGCTGCTGACCCCAGGGTGTTACCCTAGTTATGTCTTGATAGGTCCGCCATTTTGTCTGCGCTACAGAAGTTCCCAAGTGAGGGAAAAGTGAGCGCTCATACTGCTCTATAAAATCTTTCTTCACAGACTCCCTTGCGTCTTGAAGGTGAGAAATCATTAGGGATAAAACTAGTTCTTGTTGCCAAGCCATGAAGGAGATTAAGAAAGAAAGGAGATCGATGGAAGTAAGATTACTGTGAGCGACAAGTAAAAGTTACGACTTATATAAAGGAAGGAGCTAGCGTAACTTAGAAGCCAACGGTAACTTGCCACTGAAGTTTTACCGTCTTTCCATGATTTGGGTTTGACACATTTTTCTATAGAAGGCATTAAGAATTTTGAGATGAAGAGATAAAAGAAGCTTGTAGGCTAAGTCACCTACTTTCATTGAATTCAGATATAAGGCTCACAATATCTGGGGGATAACTTCATATACTCCCCAAGAGATAAAGAACTTCTTTTGGGCCGTACTCGAATGAAGACCAAAACCTTGATATCCAAAACATCGATTCTCACTTCTGAACTCATTGTTCTGAATCCTTAAAACAGGTGGGACTCTTGAGAAGTATTCTAGGAAAAGGGTCTTCCTTTGTTAAACAGAACTTTCTTTTATTTTAGAGAGGGAATAATTATAAGATCAGAAAGGGAGATTCTTACTCCTGTATACCTCGAAGGCTGGGGAGGAATCTTACATTCTACCCCACTTATTGAAGTGCGAGATGTCCTCATCTCGCAAGGTAGAGGACAACTCTTTTTCTTAACATCCAATTTTATTTTGGGGTTCCTTATATTCTGGTCAACCCAGCAGAACACTGGGATAAATATCCCTTATATAGAACTCATCATTAATATTCAGATCATATCATTCATATCTTTAACATGATAATGGTCCATTAGACCGAAAAATTTCCTTCTGAACATTCCTCCACGAGAATTTCAGTCAAGCAAGTTCTCAATTTGTCATCCCTTAACTTGATCTACTGATCAAGTGTTAACAGTAACAATTTGACAGCACAACCCACTAATCTCATAGTGATTTGCTGAATTCATTATCATCATTCCAGTTATGAATATCATCACTGGGACTCGTCCCATTCATCCTCATTGTGGTTTTGTTCAGATTTTTATATTTCAACTAATTTCAGAAATCATCATTTTTCAATCAGAATTTTCAATCAGAATCCAATTCAATTCATCAATTCTCAAACAGAATTAAAAATCATATCAACCACATTCGAATTCATCATCTGGATAGCATTAACGCTTATAATTTCAAGTCTTAGATTTACTCGTATATACTGTCAGTAAAGAGCTGCAGTATACTCTCGGTATATACGGGTAGTCGTGGCTCTTGGAATTATAAGGTAAATACCATCATGTCTAGGCCTCAAGCAAGTCAGGGATTCTATATAATTGCGGTACTTCCATCTGAAGACCCAATTACCAAATTACGAATTTCAGTTTGAATGTCAAATTGTATGAATTATATCACACAATTACAACCTTTTTGTGCTTCTTGATAAATTTTTGACATATTTGTCTTCTCAGTTGATCTTTATTAACCAAATGCTCTGATACCAACTGTGAGATCCCTGTTCCCACCACGCAACGGATTCGGGGTACTAGCAGCGGAAATAGCACTTCTTGCACGAGGCAGGGTCCCACACTCGGGGCCTCGTCCACGGATATCCGAACAAAAGACTAATCTGTCGGTTTTTCCAAAACCAGACCCGGAAAAACTTCCCTTATCCGGAAAGCACGGGCGATTCCACCAGGATAATTTTTACTCTAACGTAGTCAAAACTCTTACTGATCAAACAGATCCGACTGCATCTATAAAGATACTTGGTCAGATCAAGGAAGAAACTTGCACTTGGATCATTGGGATCAACGCTTTTTTCCCCACCAAGGAGGCACAGCCGTTGATTCCTATCCATAGAACAATTACTATCCGGGATTTACTTTATCTATCGTAATAACAGAAATTGAGTCTCGATTTACGGATCCATCAGTCCAGCCTAACCCCATCCGATCCCATGGGTTAGCCAACCGCCCAACCACTGTAGTGATGGGATCCAATTTGGAATTTGGTTAGGTTTTGTCCCGGGTACCAAGGAAAAGAGTTCCAAGGCCCCCTAGCCGGAATTTCATGCAAACATAAAACTAGCCACACCACTTACACACCCAATATGAAAATTGTCTTTTTCTTAGCATCAGCTAACTTTAAAACAATCCTTTAATGAAACCATAGTACCACTGATCACAATCTCCCAAATTATCCAGTTGATTCATAATTTCCCATCATTCCTTCATCAGAGTATCTATGGCATCATTGGCAACTAGAACGCTCACCACCTGTCCACACAGGGGCCGTTTCAATAGTTCCTAGCCCATAATACTCAACAATATAATCACTTATCAAGATGGACTCTCGTTGAAGATCAGCATGATCAACCAACAGATCCATATAAAAGAGCCATGGACTCATCCGTTGAGGACCAGCAAGGTCAGTCAACCAGATCCATGCCCGGTTCCAGAAAACAACTCTTACTCCTTGTTCCAATATCTTCCTCGACGCACGCGTGGGTATCCTGGGCGACCCAGAGCCCGAGCACCGTATGGTCAGCACCCTCTAGGATCCTTCGCAGGTGACCTAGCGCTTCACTCATAGGCCGCTTCCTTGGTCCCTCATCCACCGTACCGGAAGCTCACCATTTTAATCGAACCGAGGCTGGTCAAGACCTCGGCCGACCTTGCTACGCGAGACGTCCTCCATTGACTCTCCGTCAGCAGTTGCAACTTTATCAGTTAGGTCTCCACGACCTTAATCACAAGACGGTCAAAATGCTTTCCCAGCATTCTTGACATAAAACAGCCATTTACAAACAGCATTTACAAACAGTTTACAAATACAATTTCTATATTAACTCTCATTTTTCCACATTATCCCTCATGCAATCCACATTACTTATTCCACATTTCATTTATATGTGTACTCATCCAATCATATCATTTTCCATCTCTTCACTTCAGATTCCTTCACATCACATATCATATATTCACATCCATTCCCACATCCATACATCCACATCCACATCCACATTCACATCCATACATCCACATCTACATGCTTATCTCCATTTTCACATCCTCATTTATACATCCACATCCCATATCCACATTCATACATACACATCCATATCCACATCCATATCCGCATTCATACATACACATCCATATCCACATCCACATGCATACATTCATTATCACGTCCTCATTCATACATCCACATCCACATACATACATACATACATCCACATCCACATCCACATCCACATTCTCATTCACATCTATACATCCATATCTACATGCACATTCACATCCATACATCCACATCTATATCCTCATTCACATCCATACATCCACATTCATGCATCCACATCTACATGCCTACATCCATACATACACATACACATCCACATTTACATCCATGCATCCACATCCACATCCTCATTCACATCCATACATCCACATTCATACATCCACATCCACATCCACATTCACATCCATACATCCACATCTACATGCTTATCTCCATTTTCACATCCTCATTTATACATCCACATCCCATATCCACATTCATACATACACATCCATATCCACATCCACATGCATACATATATCCACATCCACATTCCCATTCACATATATACATCCATATCTACATGCACCTTCACATCCATACATCCACATCTATATCCTCATTCACATCCATACATCCACATTCATGCATCCACATCTACATGCTTATCTCCATTTTCACATCCTCATTTATACATCCACATCCCATATCCACATTCATACATACACATCCATATCCACATCCACATGCATACATACATCCACATCCACATTCCCATTCACATATATACATCTTTATCTACATGTACATTCACATCCATACATCCACATCTATATCCTCATTCACATCCATACATCCACATTCATGCATCCACATCTACATGCATACATCCATACATCCACATCCACATTTACATCCATGCATTCACATCTACATCCTCATTCACATCCATACATCCACATTCATACATCCATACATCCACATCCACATCCACATTCACATCCATACATCCACATTCATACATCCACATCCACATCCATACATCCACATCCACATCCACATTCACATCCATACATCCACATCCATACATCCACATCCACATCCACATGCATCTTATCATATCTTATCACTTCCCATATCTTTTATGCATACCTCTATGCATGAAATTCAATTATGCTAAAAGTAACACTTTTATAATAAAATATTCAACTTTTATGCATACCTCTATGCATGAAATCCAATATGATAAAAGTAACACTTTTGATATAAAAAATTTTCCTTTATGCATCCTTCTATGCATGAAAATTAAAAATGATAAAAATAACACTTTTAATATAAAAAAATTATCCTTTATGCATACTTCTATGCATGAAAATTAAAAATGATAAAAGTATCACTTTTGATATAAAAATTTTCCTTTATGCATACTTCTATGCATGAAAAATTAAAAAATGATAAAAGTAACACTTTTGATATAAATTTTTTTTCCCTTTATGCATACTTCTATGCATGAAAATTAAAAATGATAAAAGTAACACTTTTGATATAAAAAAATTATCCTTTATGCATGATATTAAAATTCAATTTCTCCATGATTATAATGAAATTCTTTCAATTAATCTAGGATGATAATTCCTAGAATATGGTAGGAAGTCCTCTTTTTATGCTTTGAATGAAATTATTTTATGCATAATTTTTATAAAAATTTTGCCATAGCTCCGCTGCTATGACTGATAAATCTCAATTTTTTCTAAGGGATAAAGCTTATCATTAAGGAAATAATTAAAATGATCTCTAATTGGATCATTAATCTATAGTGGATTGAATCATCAATATGCATAAACTAAAAGCATAGAAAAAAGCCATTAAATTGGCCTCAAGCATAGCTTAAGCTTGGGTTAAGGAAAAGCTTTATGAAAAGCTTGATTTGGATTGAGAACGGGTCATGAGTATGACCATTTCTTGAGTGAGAGAGAGAATTTACATAAAAATCATTAGAATTTAAACATAAATGAAAATTAACTTCAATAGCATTTATTAACTTATGTAACTCTTCACTACTATTCAAACTTCAATAGTATTTAAAAAAAAACCATACCAATTAAACTTCTCAAGCTTGAGAGGGGTTGAGAAGAGAGAAACATTGAGAAATTATAGAAAGATCAATATTCACTAATTACCTTACAACTTGCTTGATTCTTTGTTCACGGTAGAGGCCCCCAACCAATCAATTGGTTAAGTATGTTGATGGAGCCACTAATGGGGATTGAAGAAAGAGGGAGGCTCCAAAAACTAGTGAATTATTAAATGAATTCACAGTTCTTGGCTTAGGTGGAGTAGAGTAACGATGCATAAACACTAACTATTTTTCAACAAGGGGGAGGCTTCTATTTATAGGAAAAATTGAGCTCCTAACCAAACAAACTGATTCTAGAATTTTCTAAATCAGTTTGGTCAATATTTGACCATTTTTAGGTCAGTTAAGCTAACTTTTTGGAACTAGACTTGAATGAGGAGAGAGGAGAGATGAAATATCTCAATTTTTATGAGTTTAAAACTCATTCAAGCATGTGAAATATGCACCTCCTTTAAAGAACTCCCCTTCCTTACATATGTGTCATAATGGAATCATTTTAATATTGCTCATAGTTTTTTTTTTACTAATAAACCTTGTACATTTTCAACTCTTCATCTTATGTGAAATATGCACCTCCTTTAAAGAATTCCCCTTCCTTACATATGTGTCATAATGGAATCATTTTAATATTGCTCATAGTTTTTTTACTAATAAACCTTGTACAATTTCAACTCTTCATCTTATGTGAAATATGCACCTCCTTTAAAGAATTTCCCCTTCCTTACATATGTGTCATAATGGAATCATTTTAATATTGCTCATAGTTTTTTACTAATAAACCTTGTACATTTTCAACTCTTCATCTTATGTGAGCATTTAAGGGACTCCCCTTCCTTACATATGTGTCATAATAAAATCATTATACCCAAAATATCTCATATTTTTAATATTGCACATAGTTTTTTACTAATAAACCTTGTACATTTTCAACTCTTCACCTCATGTGAGCATTTACTCATTTTTGGGTATTTTCTTTTTACAAGTTGGATTTATCTCCTCCCTACACATGGATTGATGCTATTGGTCCATAGGAACCTTAATTGGACCATAGTCTAAAGATTTTTGAAAATCTAGACCCTTAGGCTAAGGTTCTTTATACCTATTTTCAATTAATTCCAATTGCACATTGGAAAATTCTTTTTGAATTTCTGTTTCAAGGGAACTCATCTGAATTAGAAGAGATATTTTTCTATCCAAAAATATTCAAAATCTGAATATTCTCTCTCTAGAATATTTTTCTCTCTCTAGGCTAAAACAGATAGAAACAAGGTCTTTATATTTCTGAAGAGGGATTGATTACAGGGAAAGATACTAGACATCAAAAAGGGGGTGGGGGAGGAATCTTACAATCCACAAGATAGAGCAAGGAAAGCTGATCCACATGGAAGGTGAATTTGTTGCCCAGCAAGTAGTGGAAAAACTTGCCAACAAGTGAATAGATCATGCCTAGGGCTTCCTTGTGAGTGGTGGAGCAATTCCGATTGGCATCTGAGAATCATCGGCTAGCATAGTAAATAAGCTAGAACCATTTTTTCTTGGCCTCCTACATTAGAACACTTCCGATTGCCACATGTGAGGAGGCATCCACAAAGACATGAAACGGCAACTCCCAATTAGGGGCTTGAACTACAGGTGCTTTGGAAAACATCAACTTGAGGTGTCAGAATGTGATGTCGCATTCCTTTGACTAGTCGAGGTTGGCTTGTCTCAACAACTGGGTCAATGGCAATTTGATCTGGGCCATTTTTGCTGGTTTAATGGTACTCCTATGTGGGAAAGATACCGGGGCTTTTGGTTGTGACATCTGACTTGCCCCAAAAAATCTTCTCAGCTCCCTCAAACTTGTCGGAATTGGAGCTTTTCGGATCACTTCCACCTTGGTCGGGTCTACTGCAATGCCTTGTTGAGAATGCCTTCTTGAGAAACAATGTGGCCAAGAAGCATACCACTTTGGATGGAGAAGGCACATTAAGCAAGATTTAGGCTCAGTTTAGACACTCGGCATTCGGCCAAACACAGCTACACAGGTGCGTCAGATGATTTCCCAAAGACACTGAAATCATCAGTGATCACTCATAACTTCAAGGCATATACTACTAAAAGTAGTTCCAGATCATGGACATCATAATTCCTCTCATGTGTTCTGAGTTTTCAGGATTCATAGGCCACTGCATGACCTTCCTGCATGAGTGCATCTCCCAGGGCAAAACCACTGGCATCAGTTCTTACTACCTCAAAGGGTAGATAGAAATCTGGCAGCTTTAGACGGGATTGGTTACCAAGGCGGTCTTCAGCTTATCAAAAGCACTCTGGCACTTGGTAGACCATTGAAACGGGATATTCTTCTTGAGAAGATTAGTCAGGGGCAAAGCTATGAGAGCATACTTTGGTATAAAAATTCTATACCAGCCCGTCAATCCCAAGAATCCTCTGACTTCTTTCACTGTCTTTGGTTCAGCCAATCTATGACTGCTTGGACTTTAGTGGAATCTGGAGAAATTCCATCTTTGGATACTAGAAAGCCCAAGTATTCAACATGGTCGACAGAGAAAGTGCATTTGCTCTTTTTTGCAAAGAGCTGGTGCTTGCTTAGGATCTCCAGAACTCTTCTGATATGAGCTTGATGGTCAGCTGCATTCTTTGAGTAAATCATAATATCATCAAATAAAACAAGAACAATATCATCCAAGTATTCTCTGAGAATGTCCTGCATTAATTTATTGAATGTAGCCGGGGCATTTGAAAATCCAAATGGCATGACAATGAATTCATAAGAAGATCTGGGCTCCACTTAGCCTGTCCAGAAGCTCATCAATTCTGGGGATAGGATACTTATTCTTAACTGTCACATAGCTGATTGAGGCCTATGTAGTCCACATAGAGTCTTAGCGTTCCCCATCTTTCTTTTTCTAAAAGAGAACTGGTGCACCCCAAGGTGAAACACTGGGTCTTACAAACCTTTGTTCTAACAGCTATCTAAGCTGTTCCTTGAGTTTGATGGCTTCAAGAACTGGCATTTTGTACATGCGCAGGGCTACTGGTGGCTGAGCTTCGGGGGTCAATTCTATCACATGATCTACTTCCCGAATTAGAGGCATCTCTATTAATTCTGCTGGGAATAAATCATCATAATCACTTAACCATTCAGGTTCTTTAGCTTTTAACTTTGAGTCTACTGGATTCATTTTCACAACATAAATGAGCTGCTTCTTTCAAAGTTCTCTTAGAACTTAGAAGCCTTTACTAACTACAGACTTGGGGATCGTGAAATTACCATTCCTTGAACTTTATTTCCGTGAAGGTCACAGAAGGAAATGGTTCCATTTTATGACAATGAATGTCAGCTTGATTTTTGTGGAGCCAATCCATTCCAAGGATCCTGTCAAAAACTCCCAAAGGTATAACTCTAAACTGATAGTTAGTTAAATTCCCATCTAGATTGAACTCAATACAATCTGTCTCAAGGTGAGTGAAAAGAATCTTCCTACTTGCCAATTTAACTTGCATAGGTTTCCCTGATTTCTGATCTAAGACTAGCTTACGCAAGCATCCAGGGGAAATGAAAGAATGAGTACTGCCTGAATCAATCAAAAGCTTAAAAGGCTTACTGTGATACTCAGCTGGAGTATGAATGACGGAGAATTGATGGTTTGGCCCTTGGTTTTTTCAATAGCTGCATAAATCTGTTTTCTTTCTTCTTCCACTACTTCTGCTATTGTGACTGCTCTGGCTGCTGTAGTCTGAGGCGGAACTCTTTTTCTTTGGCTGCCCCAGTTCTAAGAAGGAGTTCTGAGGCTACTCTGGATAGAGGCAGATGGCTGAGCTGGAGTTCTTCTAGGATTGCCTTGATTTTGATGAGATGGATCCTATTTAACTGATAGGAAGGGGCTGGTCTTTGCACTCTCGGTCCTTGACTTCCCTCTCCCCTTCTGGAATCCAAAACACCAGTTCTCACTTCTGAGCTCATCCCTCTAGATTCTTGAAAGAGGTGGGTCTCTTGAGAGAGTGTTCTATGGGAAGGGTATTCCTTCACTACTCCCTGTATCCTGATTTTGAATTGGGCTTTCCTGCCTCTTTGGGGGAGGAAAGTTTGAAGTACTTCTCCCGGGGTTTGGAATCTTTTAAAGTTAGAGGGTGCAGGCTTTGGTGGGACCTTAACAACAAAGGCTTTGGTAAAGTATTTTTCCATTCTTACTGCTTCGGCATTGAAAAAGGTTTGGCATTCTTTACTAAGGTGTCCAATGGCTCGTTCATTCCTTGAATGAATCTTGCCATTAGCTGCTCTTCATCCAATTGCAGGGAATATTCGAGGAGAAGGGCAAAAACTTGATGGTACTCTTTAATTGTCCGGCTATCCTGCTTTAGTTCCAAGAACTCATTTATTTTAGTTTCAAGGAAGCTCGGAGGACAAAACCTCTTTCTGAGGTAAGCCTAAAGATCGGTCCAGGTCTGGGTATTCCAGTCGAGACGGTTAGTCTCCAGTGATTCCTCTAAGCGACCATGGCTGTTTCCACAATCTTTAACCTGGCGAGAGCCATCTTGCTTCTCTCATTGTAGCCAGTTACATCAAAGTATTCCTCCATTGCCTCAATCCTTTTTTTCCACTACTTCACCTAACTGCTCCCCTTCACCCTTGATGAGTTGGGATCTGTGCAGGGCTTTTCGAACATCCGAATCTAACTCTTCATCATTGGTTAGAGGATCCGGTTGCCTTGCACGGCCGCGCGCCTCATGACTACTCTGACCAAACAAGATTTTTGTCAACTTAACTTTGACAACAGATTTATGATTATTTAATTTTTGGGATTTATTCTTTAAACAGATAATTATTTCATCATACATCATGAAACAAGATTTACTCTGATAATTTTATTCCTCCATCTGACCTTAGGTACTTTACATATTTCCCTGTTTGCTATTCAACCAAAACTCTGAGATTCTGAAAGTGAGTGAACAACTCACTCTTCTCCTTCATGAAATATACCCACACTTTCCTTGTGTGGTCATCAATGAAGGTCACATAATACCTGCAGCCTCCCATAGATATGGTCTTCGTAGGACCCCATACATCTGAATGCACAACATCTAGTGCATTTCTGCTCACATATCTGTTACGTGGAAACACATGCTTTGTTTGCTTCCCAAATTGGCATGCTTCATAGATTTTATGCATACCTTCCACTTTAAATTTTGGCAGCCCTGTCACAATTCCTTTTGTCTGCATAGACTTCAATCTCTGCACATTCACATGTCCAATTCTTTTATGCCATATGTCTGTGTCTGCAACAATTCCTGAACCATTTGCAAACATCGCAGCACTCATCTCAGGCCCACTCTGTTGCCTTTTGCAACCAACCTGCACTTGTCTTTAAAATCTTCAACATAACATCCAACGTAAACATTCTGCCCACTCTGTTGCCTTTTGCAACCAACCTGCACTTGTCTTTAAAATCTTCAACATAACATCCATCAGGGTTAAACCGAACCTGCAAACCTTGCTCAATCATCTGGCCAACTGAAACTAGATTCTTTGTTATGTTCGGTACATGAAGTACATCTGCAAGGTACTTCACTTTGCCATCCTGCATAGACAATGGCACCTCTCCAACGTGGGCAATTGGATGAGCAGTGTCATCCCCTGTTTCCACAAAACCTGGTCTTTCCGGGTTTTTCATCTCCTTGAACCACTCCCCATGACTTGTCATGTGGTTCGAAGCGCCTGAATCCACATACCATACATTATCTTTTTGTGCTGCATCAACATTTTCAGACATGGCATTCACAACATGCTGCATAACAAACAACCTTTCATTATCCTCATTATTTCTGCTTGAGGATGCATAGTTGTTTTGCTGCACTTTCCCATTTTGCATGTCAGCCTGCTTCTTATAACATTCTGCCTGCACATGTCTAGGCTTACCACAATAATAGCATTCACGTGCATCATTATATTGCCTTTGCCAATTTCCACGGCCTCTTTGACTCCCCCTGCCTCTGAATTTGCCTCTTCCACCTGCGTGTTGTTGTTGTTGTTGATTCTGGGACTGTTGTTGTTGCTGCTGCTGCTGCTGGCCATAATTCTGATTACCTGTTCGACCACCTCCTTGACCGCGTCCACGGCCTCCTCTACCTCGTCCTCTTCCTGAACTCGTGTAGAAGGCCTGTTGCTCTGAACTGTTTTTGCTTTGTGAAGATTGTTGGTCTTCACCCAAGTTCTTCTCTTCGATAATCAGCATAGACACAAAATCTGTAAAGTTGGGAATGTTTTCCCGAGTCTGAATAGACGTCTTGAACGCCTTGTATTGTGGCCCGAGACCACGTAGACAGACTTCCACCTTGTCATCATCATCTACTGACACACCAATAGATGCAAGGGATTCCACAATACCCTTTATCTTCAATGCATAGTCATTCACAGACATGCTCTTTTTCTCCACAGTATGAAGTTCATTCTTCAACTATATCTTACGTGCCTTGGTATTTGTTTCATAAAGCTTTACCAAGGTGTCCCACGCCTCCTTGGGGGACTTGGCATCCTGAATGTGCCCAATCATGGTGTCCTATATACTAATGGAAAGCCAATACATAACCTTCCTGGCTCCTTGGTTCTAGTCTTTAAACTCTTTCACATCTGCAGCAGTTGGATTTATATCCGGTATCTCCGGTGCCTCTTCATGCTCACCTTCTATGTAGTCCCAATAGCCTTTTCCCATCAGGAAATTTCTCAACCTGAACCTCCAAGCATGGAAGTTATTCTTATCCAGCTTCTCAGCCACAATCTGTGTTATGCCATCATTAGACATCTTGCCAAACACACAATTTTACTAGAAACTGCAATCTGGTTATTCCTGCACAAATGTTGTATTTTCTGCATAGTGGTACTGTAGTACTCTCAAATGTCACAACCAGTGACTTCAATGTGCATACATACACCCAATGGCAACTGTAGACCTCTTTGCAGCACCCACAGTGTCTGCACAGTCAATCTGTCTTCCTGCAGTTCTTAAAACAGAGTTCTGCAGAGAATCGATGACTTACCCGCAGTGCTCAAAATCGTCTACTTTCTGAAAAACAGAGGTCCAGACGCGCCCGAAACGCGTTTTCGGCCCGGAAATTTCAGTCCGAAGTCCGAAGGACTGTAAAGTTGCCCTATAGCTTTACTCCCGCGAAGAAAGCTCCTCAATCAGAGATCGTTTACCGATGCCTCCTGTCAGGTTGAATTCTGAAAGGAGTTTTTATGCCCGTGTACATATGAAATGCATGGTTTGCAAATAAGCTTTGCTTTGAATGCGCTGGCAAATGTACAGGTTGAGGTGTTTTATTGTAAACTGGTACTGGTGTGTTGTGTTTTTTTTCCGGAGTAGACGCAACAGATCTGGAACTGAATTTGGATGAAGGAGGACACTCCATTTTTAGCATGTATGTACAGATGGTTGTTTGGAGCATAGCACCGACTGTGATGGTAAGCAATGATGTTGATGATCATGGCGGTGGATAGATCTTGCATTGTTTTGGAAGTTGTGGGTGTTGCATGACTAAGTGAAGCAAGGTGATATAAGATGTATGGCCATCATTTTGAGGCTAAAGAATGATATAAAATAGTAGAGGCCACGTGGAGTTTTAGGTGGCTGCCAGCGCAGCATCCAGAAGCTGGCGAAGATGCGAGAGAAGTGGGCCGCCTCGAAGGAGTAGAAGGGTCGCCGGGGACCAGGAAAAAGGAATCGCCTTGCTGCAGAATCTGGGAGATGTTGGTGCAGTTGCGCTGGAGTGCTGCAACAGACGGGTGCGAAGAGAGCTAAGTGGACAGGCCGCGGAGTTAAAGAGAGGGCTTGCTGAGGCGCGGCAAAGAGATGCGAAGACGCGGGTGAGGTGGAAACCAAGAGAGAGGAGGGGGCCTGGCACAGACGACGAGGGTGGGCTGTAGAGGATTAAAAAAAGAAAAGGTGCCGCCAGGGAGAAGAAGAGAGACGCGCTCGACACGGGGACTTCGCTGGCAAACAAGCAGGCGTTGCAGTGGCTAGGCGCAGCCTGCAGGTGACTGAGCGAGGAGCCGCCTAGAAGGGTTGGCTGCAGCTGAAGCCGGCAGAGGATAGGCAGGTGAGGGAGCCGCCTTGGTCGTGCGAAGGAGTGGCCCCCGTGTGATGAACCAGGAGAGCTCTGGTGAGCGTGCAGAGATATAGAGAGGAGAGCTGCAGCGGCTGCCGGTCGCAACACATGTTGAAGCTGGGCGACTGTGGTCGAGCTGGCGACTGCTGGTGAAAGGAAGCCGTCTCAAGGTGACAGGCTGGGGAGGGGTGGTGATGACGTGTAGAGGCCGCCTTGAGCTGACAAAAGAGAGAGAGAGAGAGACCATGATGTAGCCGCCTTGTGCAAGAGAAGAGTTTGGTGAGTAATTGTGCTGAAGAGCTTGGCTGGGGGACTTCCCGGGCACTGACAGGTTAACTAAAGGCGCAA
Source organism: Cibotium barometz (assembly GCF_041138505.1). Classification (NCBI taxonomy): domain Eukaryota; kingdom Viridiplantae; phylum Streptophyta; class Polypodiopsida; order Cyatheales; family Cibotiaceae; genus Cibotium; species Cibotium barometz. The sequence goes on along the minus strand of NC_141063.1, from coordinate 53,616,095 downwards.
GGAAGGCGTAGCTCTGGTGGACAGGCTCGTGTGGGTGAGCTGCAGATTAAAGGTGTTGGCCGCCTCATTGAAGGAAGGCTGCTGGTCGAGCTGCTCTGCAGGCGTGGAAAGCAGAGGCAAAGGTTCATGTTGGTAACCAGAGAAGCTATTGGCGTCAGAGAGAGCTGACTGCGTGAAAGGAACTCTCTCAAGAAGGCTGTAGTGACTGAAGCAGAGTAAGGAGTTGCCTCTGGCGACTGTAAGACTAGATGTTGGTGCAGCTGCTGGCTTTCAACTGGGAGGGCTGTTTGTTCGAGGCCTCTGGTGTGAGACCAAGAGAAGCTTGGGCAGTGTGTGTGTGAGTTGTTTGCTGTGAGTGTGATATATAGAAGGAGAGTGCAAGGAAGAGTGGGTTGAAGCTTGTTAATTAATAAAATTTATGGTGATGGATCACCTCTTGTAAGTGGATAATAGGGTTGGGTTGATGGAATGTGAGTGGCTTAGCCTTGCTGACAGAGAAAAGTTTTTTATAATGGAATATGTGAGTTGTTAAAACTGCCCTTCTTTGGGTATCTCTGGGTGGTGTAGAGTGAGAGAGATTTATCTTTCCAGCTAGAGAAGCTGGTGGTGCCCCCGTTTGGTGTGTGTGTATTCCAACTTGCGAGGTGGAAGGCTATAGATGTACTGTGTGTGTTTTCTGGTTTTCACCTCGGCATGTTTTGGTGCCCCCACTGAGGATCGGCTCTTTTCGGACATTGTTCCACTGAGGATCTTGCTCAAGAGTCTCTTACGAAGGTGTAGGCCCCAGGGTGAGAGATTGAAGATTGACGAAATCAAAGCTTGTAGCCATGCAGTGGTAGTCTTTGTATTTGGTAGTCGCATGTGATGGCTATGAATTCTTACTGGTCAAAACTTGGTATCCAGACCGAATGGCTGGAGTATACAAATGCTCATGTATCCTTCGATGTTTATGCTGATGTTGGAGAGTTTGTGAGTTATGCAGAGAGTAGATGTGTGGCTTTTGATATTTGGGATGATGAGGAGATGGTTATCTTCATAGCACAAGCATTTGAGGGGAGAGTCAGGAGCTGGTATGATGGGTTGCACTATGGAGTGAGATCTAGTTGGGCAGCCACTAGGTCTTTGCTACTTACTGTTTTCGACCAGGGGTTTTGTTTGGATGTCTTGCATGATTTGCGACTACGATGGTACAAGATTGAGGACTATGAGAGGGCGTTCGACATGGCATGGTCAGTGTATGAGAGAGTGTCTTTCTTTGATGTAACTACACTCATGCAGCTACGAGACATGAGTCTGAGAGCCTACAGAGATGCCAGAGAGAGACTGGAGGCTATGGAGAGATCACAACAGGGATTACAGGAGGTAGAGGAGACAGACGATGAGCAGGGTGAACAGACTATTTTAGCCATGGATTGCTGTGATTTAGTGCCTATTATCTGGCCTGAGAGAGACACCTCAGAGGATGAGGATCAGATGACAGGATACACTACTGATGACAAGGATGGCGAGGAGGACTCCTTGCTTGATGACAGGACGGATGATGAGTGCGGGCAGGATATTTCTTTGGCAGACGAGACCCCCAGTACTTTGCAGGATGTTGGAGACCAGGTAGTACAGGAGGACATGGAGGTAGCTATGCACATGGATAGCCCTCGTATTTTGGAGTGTATGGCATGTTTTATATAGGGGGTTACCTTGTCGATTGTCACCAGGTACTTCGCTGCGTCTTGTATGCACTGGGGATGCTTTGTATGCTTATACTGTCATGAGAGGACATTTGATGAGGAGCTAGAGATGTCATCTGATGAGGATGATTGGGGATTTGATGAGCCAGAGGTTGAGATGGATGCTAAGCAGGAGATCATGGTATCAAGAGCTTTGTTGCGGATCAAAGCAATGAGTCAGCATGTGGCAGATGTAAGTGATGAGCAGCAGGAGACAGTTTTTTCACCTGTTTTGGATTGCTCTCATGTTCCTGAGGGTATGTTTGGTGGATTGTGGGCAAAGGATGGAGAGAGTGTGCTTTCTAATTTGTGGTCAGATGATGATGGGGATGTGATGCATGAGGTTATGTATGATTATGGCTTGAGCAGAGAAGTGAAGGTATATGGAAAGCCTCCAAGGCTGGTTTTTGATCCCGGGGGACATATGCTATGTGATAGCTACTGCTGAACATGAATGTGTGTGGTTCTGTAGCGACGGCTAGGGCCTGACATAGAGCAGCTAGTCTGTTAAGGAGGTAGGCAGTGAGCGTGCAGTGATTATGCTCTTGTGAGTATAAGAGAGTAAATTGTTGATGTAGTTGTTTTTGGATGCATGTCAACCTGAGGGAGGAGGGAAGGATCAACAAAATGATCATATGTTTACTGCTGAGCATGAATGCTTCAGCAGGCTGGGGAGTTGGCAAAGTATGTCAGGTTGAATTCTGAAAGGAGTTTTTATGCCCGTGTACATATGAAATGCATGGTTTGCAAATAAGCTTTGCTTTGAATGCGCTGGCAAATGTACAGGTTGAGGTGTTTTATTGTAAACTGGTACTGGTGTGTTGTGTTTTTTTTCCGGAGTAGACGCAACAGATCTGGAACTGAATTTGGATGAAGGAGGACACTCCATTTTTAGCATGTATGTACAGATGGTTGTTTGGAGCATAGCACCGACTGTGATGGTAAGCAATGATGTTGATGATCATGGCGGTGGATAGATCTTGCATTGTTTTGGAAGTTGTGGGTGTTGCATGACTAAGTGAAGCAAGGTGATATAAGATGTATGGCCATCATTTTGAGGCTAAAGAATGATATAAAATAGTAGAGGCCACGTGGAGTTTTAGGTGGCTGCCAGCGCAGCATCCAGAAGCTGGCGAAGATGCGAGAGAAGTGGGCCGCCTCGAAGGAGTAGAAGGGTCGCCGGGGACCAGGAAAAAGGAATCGCCTTGCTGCAGAGTCTGGGAGATGTTGGTGCAGTTGCGCTGGAGTGCTGCAACAGACGGGTGCGAAGAGAGCTAAGTGGACAGGCCGCGGAGTTAAAGAGAGGGCTTGCTGAGGCGCGGCAAAGACATGCGAAGACGCGGGTGAGGTGGAAACCAAGAGAGAGGAGGGGGCCTGGCACAGACGACAAGGGTGGGCTGTAGAGGATTAAAAAAAGAAAAGGTGCTGCCAGGGAGAAGAAGAGAGACGCGATCGACACGGGGACTTCGCTGGCAAACAAGCAGGCGTTGCAGTGGCTAGGCGCAGCCTGCAGGTGACTGAGCGAGGAGCCGCCTAGAAGGGTTGGCTGCAGCTGAAGCCGGCAGAGGATAGGCAGGTGAGGGAGCCGCCTTGGTCGTGTGAAGGAGTGGCCCCCGTGTGATGAACCAGGAGGGCTCTGGTGAGCATGCAGAGATATAGAGAGGAGAGCTGCAGCGGCTACCGGTCGCAACACATGTTGAAGCTGGGCGACTGTGGTCGAGCTGGCGACTGCTGGTGAAAGGAAGCCGTCTCAAGGTGACAGGCTGGGGAGGGGTGGTGATGACGTGTAGAGGCCGCCTTGAGCTGACAAAAGAGAGAGAGAGAGAGACCATGATGTAGCCGCCTTGTGCAAGAGAAGAGTTTGGTGAGTAATTGTGCTGAAGAGCTTGGCTGGGGGACTTCCCGGGCACTGACAGGTTAACTAAAGGCGCAAGGAAGGCGTAGCTCTGGTGGACAGGCTCGTGTGGGTGAGCTGCAGATTAAAGGTGTTGGCCACCTCATTGAAGGAAGGCTGCTGGTCGAGCTGCTCTGCAGGCGTGGAAAGCAGAGGCAAAGGTTCATGTTGGTAACCAGAGAAGCTATTGGCGTCAGAGAGAGCTGACTGCGTGAAAGGAACTCTCTCAAGAAGGCTGTAGTGACTGAAGCAGAGTAAGGAGTTGCCTCTGGCGACTGTAAGACTAGATGTTGGTGTAGCTGCTGGCTTTCAACTGGGAGGGCTGTTTGTTCGAGGCCTCTGGTGTGAGACCAAGAGAAGCTTGGGCAGTGTGTGTGTGAGTTGTTTGCTGTGAGTGTGATATATAGAAGGAGAGTGCAAGGAAGAGTGGGTTGAAGCTTGTTAATTAATAAAATTTATGGTGATGGATCACCTCTTGTAAGTGGATAATAGGGTTGGGTTGATGGAATGTGAGTGGCTTAGCCTTGCTGACAGAGAAAAGTTTTTTATAATGGAATATGTGAGTTGTTAAAACTGCCCTTCTTTGGGTATCTCTGGGTGGTGTAGAGTGAGAGAGATTTATCTTTCCAGCTAGAGAAGCTGGTGGTGCCCCCGTTTGGTGTGTGTGTATTCCAACTTGCGAGGTGGAAGGCTATAGAGGTACTGTGTGTGTTTTCTGGTTTTCACCTCGGCACCTCCCGTAGAGCTCCCGACAAGGGTGTAGTCACCAACACAATAGGGAAGAGTAGTTGAAGCTCTTACCCTCGTACCGCTTCCTATGGTTCTCTTGCTTGCATCTCAGCCCTTAGCACAAACCAGGCTCTGATACCATGAAAAGATGCAGGGGGGAAGAGAGCTTGAGCTCTTGCAAGCACACACACACACTCACAAAACCCTAATAGAGAACACACAAGGTGAGAGGCTGAAAATCTTCTTCTTCTCTACTCAACACTCAACACTCAACACACCATATACAAGATAAGAGTATACATAATATGAAAGGTACTCAACCAATACATACACGGGTTCTCTATAGTGTGAACCCGACTAAATGAGCTGGCACTATAACTATGCCAGTCTCTAGGATGGCTGTCATACAGCGTGTCATCCCACTGGCCGTATATCACCCAATATCTCACCAACCATGCCAGTGGTGTAAGTGTGGGGCCTATCCCCCAGGCGGGTCATCAGTGGCCACCGCCTCACTAGATGAGCTTGATATCTCAACAAGATGAAAATATCTCATTATTTCTTAGTTTAAAACTCCTCCACACATGTGAAATAGGCGTCTCCTTCATGAGGGGAGATCTCCGCACTAAGGTGTCAAAAATGCATCATTTCCTCTAAATATCTCTTCTTTTTTAACTAATAAACCTTGTCCTTAGTCAACTCTTCATCTTATGTGAGCTATTACTCATTTTTGGGAGATTTTATTTTATTCTTTAGTTTATCTCCTCCCTACATTTAGATTAATCTTATTGGTCCTTAGGAACCTTAATTGGACCATAATCTAAAAATTTCTAAAAATTTCTAAAAATCTGGACCCTTAGGCTAAGGTCCTTTATACCTATTTTTAATTAATTCCAATTGCACATTGGAAAGTTCTTTTTGAATTTTTATTTCAGGGGAAATCATTTTAGACACTAGGAGGATTTTTATATCCAAAAATATCTCAATTTTAAACTACCACTCTCTAGATATTTTCTCTCTCCAGGCCAAAACAGGGTAAAACAAGATCTTTCTTTTATTTCAGAGAGGGGAATAATTATAAGATCAGAAGGGGAGGTTCTTACACTTGCACACCTCAAAAGGTGGAAGGAGGAATCTTACATCCAACCTCACTTAAAAAATGTGAGATGTCCTCATCTTGCAAAATTAGAGTACAACTCTTTCCCTTAAGATCTAATTGATTCTGGGGTTCCTTTATAGTCTGGTGAACCTAACAAAATCTTGGAAAAAAGATTCCTTATATAGAACTCTTCATCAGATAACAATTCTTTCAGATTATATCATTCAAATTCTTATCACAATTATGGTCCATTAGACCGAAATTTTCATCTGAACAGTCCTTCATGGGAATTTCAATTATAGAGATTTTTAATTTGTCATCTTAACTTGATCCACTGGGTCAAGTGTTAACAGCAGTAATTTGTCAGCATAATCCACTAGTCTCATAGTGATTTGCTGAAGTCATAAATGTCATTCTAGTTATGAACATCATCACAGGGACTCGTCCCCATTTATTCTCATTGGGTTTTGTTCAGATTAACACTTTTCAACCAAAATTCAGGAATCATAATTTTTCAATTAGAATCCAAATCAACTCATCACAGTTCTCAACCAAAATTTTAAAATCATATCAACCGCATTCAAATTCATCATTTGGATAGCTTTTTTTTTTGCTTATACTTTCAAGATCTTAGATTTACTTGTATACACTGCCAGTAAAGAGCTGCAGTTATACCCTCGGTATATACGGGTAGTCATGGTCCTTGGAACTATGAGGTAAATACCATCATGTCTAGGCCTAAGCAAGTCAAGGATTCCATATAATTTCGATACTTCTATCTGAAGTCCCAATTACCAATTTATGAATTTCAATCTGAATAACGATTTGTATGAATTTTATCACACAATTACAACCTTTTACTGCTGCTACTTCATAAATTTTTGACATTTTTGGCTTCTTGGCTAATCCACATTAACCAATTTTCTCTCATACCAGCTGAAAGATCCCTGTCCCCTCCGCGCAATGAATTCAGGGGTACTAACAGCAGAAGTAGCACTTCTTGCGCGGGGCAGGGTCCCTCACTCGGGGCCTCCATGGATATCCGGACTAGAGACTAATCCATCGGTTCTTCCAAAACCGATGTAAGGTTTCGCCCCTTCCAAAACAGGGGAAACACTTAAGATAGTCCACTAAGTCTTATCTTGGAGAAAATTTCCTACTCATCGACACATTGACCATACAGAGATTCAAGGATATGATTCATAGGTAAGGCCTAGTTCTATCCTGCAAGGGGAGCATGGTCTTCTAAGAATCAAATCACCCATAGGGTAATTGATCATAATTTGGACAACTACTAGTCTTGATTCCTAGAGACAATGTTTTTTTCCTCATCCATGTAAGGCACAGCCGCTGGCCTAGTCTTCTAGAATAGAATTTCCCGAGAACCTATTTATCTAACGTAGGGCTTTCACTTAATATGTTGGAAAGCTACCTGACTAATCAAGTCCACCCGTCCGTAGGATGGTGCCATCGGGGCATTCCATCCTCCCACTTTCCACCCTACTCACGCGTCAATTTATTTTCTAATTAATCCTACCACACTGTTTGACATAAATAAACATGTCCCTTAATTAAGGCTCTTTTCACAAGGTTTGTTAAAACAACCTTTTTACACAATACAATCATGCGCCAAAGACAAGATATATATATAAAAAGTTCATACATGAATCAATTCCATACAAGCCAAATCGGCTCTCTTATTCTTTTCCTTTATACCGCCGATGATCTAGAATTCGGCCTTCCAGCCTCTACATGCTGGGCAAAACCCTACGAGACCATACACCTCATCATCGGCCACCGCTGGTGAGGACTCAAGCTGGCCTGTTGCCCTCTCAGGCTCCATCCCTCGATCCTCCCGCCCCTCAGAGGAATGTCTGCGCACTAGGGTGGGCTAATTCACCGCACTAGCCTAGGCCCTCAGAACTAGGCAGCATCACAATCACTCGCCTCAATCGGCAAACCTCATTCTCCCAATGGTATGAGGGATACCATGAGCCAACTCCGGGCCTTACTAACGTCTCCATCATCCGGCTACATAAGCACAAGAACGGGGCAGCATCAAGGCAGGGAGAAGCTGTACCTATACCTTAATTTAACCAAGATAACAATCCATTTACTCAACTAAACCATAGGACTAGAATCCATGTTACCTTCTTAAGAAAACAATCTTTTTCTCAAAGATTTTTACATTTCAGCTTCAGATTGCGATAACACATTCTTTATTTAAGGCATATGCTATTGTTTAAAAGAATACAAAATTTAACTAGTAAATCAATCAAATAGCTCACTATTAACAATTAATAGAGCAACCGGGGCCATACCTCAACCCCTAAGAATAATATATAATTGAAAAACTAAATATGTATATACCTTATAGAAATTTATCATTTATTATTACCTTTGCTTGATAACAAGAGCTTTATAACTTGACATATGAGAATAATACATTCTCTTATGATTGAAATCATTCGATCATCCCCAAGCTTTAACTCCTCTTTCTCGTACTGTGACTTTTCTCTCTTTCGAAGGTCTATGGCAAAATAGCCTTCTCTTGTGCAGGGCTACAGCATACTATTCTTTCTTTAAAAGAAAAGCTATGGAGTTTTGGTCTCTTCCTTCGAAAGACCATAGCAATCTAAGTTTCTTTTCTAAGATATTAGATAAGAATGAAGGGATATATACATCTCAAAGTCTAGGATTACCTTGAGACTACTTGTTGCCTTCTTACAGTTTTCCCTGTGTAGAGGCCTTGACAGAATTAGCAAATTGTTTCGGCCATAACTCTTTGATAAAAAATCAGAATATAGTTATATACCCAGTCAAAAAAATGGGAACGTATTTGGTCTACAAGCCAGCGCGGGTAGAATAGGCAAAAACGTCTGTATATAGCCACAAACGTGCCATCTTTAGAAACGCGTTATTTTTCAATATTTGTAGTCTGCATGGACTCTAAATATGTAAAAGTACTCTAAATATGACCTCTTATCACCTAAATTTGAATTTCTATGTTTGGAGATACTTATCTCTTAATAGAACTATTCTTGTCTTCTTATTTCTTTTAGGATTTTTGGAGCTAATATTTTTGTTCTAACGCTTTCCTTAAAGATAGTTGAATTTGTGAAGAAGATAATTTCATATTGGGTGTGTAAGTGGTGTGATTGGCGTTAAATTTGCATGAATATCCGGCTAGGGGGCCTGGGAACTCTTTTCCTTGGTACCCAGGACAAAACCTAACCAAATTCTAATTGGATCCCATCACTACAGTGGTTGGGCAGTTGTGGCTAACCCATGGGACTGATGGATCCGTAAAATGAGACACGATAGATGAAGTAAATCCCAGATAGGAATTGTTCTATGGAAAAAGAATCAACGGCTGTGCCTCTCGATGGGAAAAAAACGTTGGTTTCTATGATCCAAGTGCAAGTTTCTTCCTTGATCTGACCAAGAGACTCACAGGTTCGGTCGGATCAGTTTGGTCTCAGTACGTTAGAGTTAAAATATCCTGGAGGAATCTCCCGTGCTTTTCGGGCAAGGGAAGTTTTTCCGGGTTCGATTTTGGAAGAACCGAGGGATTAGTCTCTTGTCCGGATATCCGTTAGGCGAGGCCCTGAGTGAGGGACCCTGCACCGCGAAAGGAGTGCTACTTCCACTGCTAGCACCCCCGAATCCATTGCGCGGAGGGGGCAGGGATCTTTCATCAGTGCATCCTCAAGCTGATGACTTGGTTAGGCAGCTGCGCGCACGCATGCACGACCATTAACCTGTAGAGCGTAGAGACAAAGCTCACAGAATCTTTGGTGTTCTAGCACCTCAATGGCTTGATAGAGATTGCCTGCCAAACATGAGTACATGGTCCAACACTTTGGCAACCATTCTCAGTGGAGACCACAAGCTGGGAAATCACAAGAACGCCACCACCATCCTGTGATACATGATGTTCCTGGAGACCCTTCTGGCTATAGAACAAACTATAGCACATCTCGACAGTAGTCCCATGTATTACATACTTATATCAGTACAGTAATACATGAATGATTACCCTCTTAGCATACATCGTTAATAGGAAAGATGACTTATAATGCTAAATGGATACAGAAACCATTATACACACTGCAACATGGTTAATGTTCCATAGACTACAAAATTATCACATGAAACACAGATTGATTGATTGCTTGATTGCACTGAATACATAGGCATATAGCCTTTTAAAGAGTTACATAGTTGCGGGATTCAAATAGCGTGAACTCCCATTTACACCTCTTGAGATCCAATAATGACTATTCATGTAGGGTATGCACTGTGGCTTTACACTTGCGGCTGGAGTCAGTATTACATTAAAATAAGTATATTTTCTATTTTCCCTTAAAAAGCCTCTACATTTTGGAGAGATTGGAGCTTCTCTCTCTCTTCAACCATCCTTGGAGTTTTCCTCTCAACACACTAACCAATTGATTGGTTGGGGGCTTCCTTTTAAGAGAAAGAAGCAAGCAAAATAAAGAGATACGATATAATTTCATGGTTTTTCTCTAATATTCTCTATGTTTTCACTTCTCAACCCCTCTCAAGCGTGAGAAATTTCAAATGGATTATCTTTCAATGCAAATCAAGATTTCTAAAGAATTCTAATGATTAATCACAAAAAGTTTTTCTTTATGCTTAATTTAGGATGTTTTTATGTATATCTCTCTCTCCCCAAAAGAATGGTCATTCCTATGACCAATTCTCTATTCAAATGATGCTTCTCATTGATAAATTCTCAATTCAAAAATCAAACTCTATGCTAGTTAAGCTAGAGGTTAAAGAAATGGCTTTTTAATGCTTATAGGTTAATAAAATTATGATAAACTTTTGATTTAATTCCATAAATTGGATTTAGCTCTAAATGATAGTTATTCTATCATAATAGTATTATAAAATCTTAATCTTTCCCAAAATATTGAAAATTATCAATAATAGCAGCGGAGCTATGGTAAAATTTTAAGAAATTAATACATAACTCATTTTTATGTATAATGTGAATAGAGGACTTCCTACCATATTCTAGGATTAGTCATCCTATGCTAAAAGAATAATTTTCATTACATTCATGGAAAACTAATTTTTAGTATTTATGCATAAATAATTAGAGAAATGAGAAATTTTTGGTATTCCTATTTTTATGCAAAAAGAGGAATTCCCATGATAATAGAGATCCATGTAATTAAATGAAAAAAGAGAAATTTTGATATTATAAAATAATGAATATTTTTAAAAGAATTTTAGAAAAATTTATTTTTATGCATGAGAAAATTTAAATGATAAAAGAGAAATTCCCATGACATTTGGAATTCAATCATTTAAATGGTAAAAGTGGAATTCTTGGCATAATTGAGTTAATGGATATTTTAATTTTAAAGAAGAGTTTTAGATAAATTTATGTGTGAGAAAATTTATTTTATGATAAAAGAGGAATTCCCATGACATTTGGAATTCAATCATTTAAATGGTAAAAGTGGAATTCTTGGTTTATTTGAATTAATGGATATTTTATTAATTTAAAAGGAGATTTTAGATAAATTTATTTTATGATAAAAGAGAAATTTTCATGATAATTAAAATCCAATCATTAAATGAGAAAAAGAGAATTTTAAGCTTATTCAAAAACATGGATATTGGTATTTAGTTAAAAAGAAGAATTTTTATGGTATTTAAGTAGAGAAAGAATTGAATTAATTTTTATTGACAAAAGAGGAATTTTCACCAAAATTCCACCTAGAGAATTAGGGTTGATAAATTAAGTTGTAGAAAGAATATCTTTAGATATTTTATGTAGTTAAATCACTAAATTAGTATTTACCGAAAATTAGATTAAATGGAAGAACAGCATTAAAATTTGATATTCTCATATAAAACCAATTCTTAATCTATTATGGTTAAGAAGGAAGAAATTCACAAAGTTGGAATTTCCTTACGGTTAGAAGTTCAGTATATGTTTATTTAAAGGAAATCCTTGGAATCAAAGCTAGAACTAAACCGAATGATTTTGGTAAGACCACGACTATGAGAGGGACGGCCGATAAACTACTTGTCCATCTCTCGATCTAAATCAAGCAAAAACCTCATGGTTGATTCCAGTTATTAATACAAAGAATAGACTACCGTTGAATTAACTAGTTTTCCCTTGACCAAAATCACCAAGAATCTAGTTGGACAGTCAATCAAATGATGGGTAGATTACCCTGATTAGAGATCAAGGATTCTCATTATGAAATTGGGGATTAAGTAAAAAGGGTTTTGTGGAAACAATCTTAAACTGGGAATTTTACTTGCATAGAACCTCTATTTTCTTTTAAAGGACTGTTTTACGCCAGAATGCTAGAGGAAGCATTTGGTATGTGTTTAATCTAAGAAGAGGCTCATTGCAACAGCTGGCGGGGAGTCATCGAGGGACGTCGCTGGCGGTGGCAACCTGCCGAGGTCTTGTGACCAGCCTCGATACGATTAAAATGGTGTGCTTCTGGTACGATGGGCAAGGACCGACGAAGCAGTCCTTGAGTGAAGTGCTAGGACACCTAAGTAGGATCCTCGAGGGTTCTGACCAGGTGATGCGTGGGCTCGCGGTTGCTAGGACACACATGCGTGCATCGAGGAAGATTCGGATGGACTAAAAAGAATGACTTTTGTGAATCAAATTTTGATATTGGATCTCGTTGGTTGGCTAGTTGGTCTTCAAAACGGAGAGTCTAATTGACATATTTACAATGGACTCAGAATTTTGGAGGATGATGATCAGTAAAACTATGATTTTCATTAAAGGATTGTTTTAAAGATTGCCGATTCTGTTATAATGGAAATTTCATATTGGGTGTGTACGTGGTATGCCTACCTTAATTTTTGCATGAAACGTCGACTAGGGGACCTGGGAACTCTTTTGCTCGGTACTCGGAAAAAACATAACCAAATCCTTATAAAGGAATCCCACCAATACAGTGGTTGGGCGGTTGGCTTGGGCGGTTGGCTAACCCATGGGCTGGCTAGATTGGGAGATTCTTGCGATACCATTAAGATAAGATTAGTTGCATTAGTTAGATTAAGTCTTGAGAAGACCCTTGTTCTGTGGCTGTGCCTCGTTAAAGGAGGAAAAAAACGATGATTCTATGGACCAAGTGCAAGTCTCTTCTTTGATCTGACCATGTGACTTCAGGTTCGTTCGAAGATTTTCCCTGGAGGAATCGCCCGTGCCTTCTGGGCAAGGGAAGTTTTTCCGAGGAACCTCATTCTAGTCTCTTTTCCGGACATCCATGGGCGAGGCCCGGAGTGTGGATCCCTACCCCGCGCGAGAGGTTGATGCTGCTTCCGCTGCCAATGCCCTCAGAGGGGGCACCGCGGAGGGGGTGGGGGTCACACAATATTAGCCTCGCAAGTTGATGTAATTCTTTCAATTCTCACCACCAACAAGTAGCTACTTCAACACAGAGCAGTACAATAACACTCTATATGACTCAATTCTTGTACTTCATGAAAATTTGCTTCTAAGAGCACTTAAATATGCATAGAAACATAAAAAGCACATGGAAAAAGAAGACATGATCAGTTCCTACTCAACAACATTTGACAAGAATCCTGCCACACAAAGGGACATCATGCGATCCTGAAATTCCGGTTCCTTGAACTTTATTTCCGTGGAGGTCACGGAAGGAAATGGTGAAACACTGGGTCTTACAAACCCTTGTTCTAACAACTGACTAAGCTATTCCTTGAGTTCGATGGCTTCAGGGGAAGAATTGGCATTTTGTACGTGCACAGGGCTACTGGTGGCTGAGCTCCGGGGGTCAATTCTATCACATGATCTACTTCCCAAATTGGAGGCATCTGTGTTAATTCCATTGGGAATAAATCATCATAATCACTTAACCATTCAGGTTCTTTAGCTTTTAACTTTGAGTCTCTTGGATTCATTTTGACAACATAAATGAGCTGTTTCTTTCTAAGTCATTTTAGTAACTTAGAAGCTTTTAGTAACTGCAAACTTGGGGATCCTGAAATTTCGGTTCCTTGAACTTTATTTCCGTGGAGGTCACAGAAGGAAATGGTTCCGTTATAACAGTGAATGTCAGCTTGATTTTTGTGGAGCCAATCCATTCCAAGGATCTCGTCAAAAACTCCCAAAGGTATAATTTTGAACTGACAGTCGGTTGAATTCCCATCTAGATTGAACTCAATACGATCTGTCTCAAGGTGAGTGAAAAGAATCTTCCCACTTGCCAATTCAACTTGCATAGGTTTTCCTAATTTCTGATCTAAGACTAGCTTACGTAAGCATCCAAGGGAAATGAAAGAATGAGTACTGCCTGAATCAATCAAAAGCTTAAATTCCCATCTAGATTGAACTGAATACGATCTGTCTTCTCAAGGTGAGTGAAAAGAATCTTCCTACTTACCAATTGAACTTGCATAGGTTTTCCTGATTTTTGATCTAAGACTAGCTTACGCAAGCATCCAGGGGAAATGAAAGAATGAGTACTGCCTGAATCAATCAAAAGCTTAAAAGGCTTACCTTGGTACTTAGCTGGAGTATGAATGATGGAGAATTGATGGTTTGGCCCTTGGTTTTCAATTGTTGCATAAATCTATCCTCTTTCTTCTTCCACTGCTTCTGCTATTGTGACTGCTCTGGCTACTGCAGTTTGAGGTGGAACTCTTTCTCTTTGGTTGCCCCAGTTCTGGGAAGGAGTTCTGAGGCTACTCTGGACAGAGGCAGACGGCTGAGCTGGAGTTCTCTCTTGGGATTGCTCTGATTTGGGCAAGATGGGAAGGGGTTGGTCTTTGCACTCTCGGTCCTTAACTTTCCTATCCCCTTGACATGGCAGGAGTCACAAGTAGTCTTTCAGCTGGTGACCAAAAACCCTGGCATCCAAAACGCCGGTTCTCACTTCTGAGCTCATCCCTCTGAATCCTTGAAATAGGGTGGGGCTCCTGAGAAAGTGTTTTGGGGGAAGGGTCTTCCTTCACTTCTAAATCTTCCCGTATCCTGATTCTGAATTGGGACTTGCTGCCTCTTTGGGGGAGGAAAGTTTGAAATACTTCTCGGGGTTTGGAATCTCTTAAAGTTAGAGGGTGCAGGCTTTGGCGGAACCTTAACTACAAAGGCTTTGGCAAAGTCTTTTGCCATTCTTACTGCTTTGGCCATTCAGACAGGTTTGGCATTCTTTACTAAGGTGTCCAATGACTTGTTCATTCCTCGAATGAACCTGGCCATCAGCTGCTCTTCATCCAATTGAGGAGAATATTTGAGAAGGGCAAAAGCTTAATGGTACTCTTCAATTGTCCGGCTATCCTGCTTTAGTTCCAAGAACTCATTCATTTTAGTTTCAAGGAAGCCCGGAGGACAAAACCTCTTTCTGAGGTAAGCTTTAAGATCAGTCTAGTTTTGGGTATTCTGGTCGAGACGGTTAGTCTCACAGTGATTCCTCCAAGCGACCCTGGCCGTTTCCACAATCTTTAACCTGGGCGAGAGCCATCTTGCTTCTCTCATTGTAGCGAGTCACATCAAAGTATTCCTTCATTGCTTTAATCCCCTTTTCCACTACTTCACCTAACTGCTCCCCTTCACGCTTGAAGGGACTAGGTTGGGATCTGTGTAGGGCTTTTCGAACATCCGGATCTAACTCTTCGTCTCATCGGTTAGAGGATCCGGTTGCCTTGCTGCACGGGCCGCGCGCCTCATGACTCTGACAAAACGAGATTTTCATCAACTTAACTTTGACAACAGATTTATGATTATTTAATTTTTGTAATTTATTCTTTGAACAGATAATTATTTCATCATACATCATGAAACAAGATTTACTCTGATAATTTTACTAACCATATTCACAATCATGAAAACAATTTGGGATTTTTTGTAAAACATTGTTTATTATCAAAAGTTTTTGATATATACATAGAGCATCACACGGCTCCCAAAATCACTACCTCAATCGTATACGCATAAAGAAGTGAAATTGCAAAGGAGACATGCCATGGTACACACGATTCATTACAGAAAGAGGTGCTGTAATTCTACTTCTAGGGATAAAGTGGCTAAGAAGCCTAAAAACTCGACATGAAATTCTGAAGTTCTTGGGTGAATGATCAAAGAGTTGTACATGATGCTGAACAAGCCCTTGCCTTATCAGAATCATGGCTAAGGAAATATTTTGCCTGAGCCTCTGATGTTGTGACTGGTACTGACATTACCACATATACCAACATCGCTCAAGAGGATCAGGAAAGTAAAGACTCTCAAAATGACGTGCGAGTCTCACTCTGCTTACTCAGGTCGTAGCAGAGTTCTTATAGCTTACCTCAAAGAGAGGTTTTGTCCTCTGGGCTTCCTTGAAACTAAAATGAATGAGTTCTTGGAACTAAAGCAGGATAGCCGGACAATTGAAGAGTACCATCAAGCTTTTGCCCTTCTTCTCAAATATTCTCCTCAATTGGATGAAGAACAGCTGGCTAGATTCATTCGAGGAATGAACGAGCCATTGGACACCTTAGTAAAGAATGCCAAACCTGTCTCAATGGCCGAAGCAGTAAGAATGGCAAAAGACTTTGCCAAAGCCTTTGTTGTTAAGGTCTCGCCAAAGTCTGCACCCTCTAACTTTAAAAGATTCAAAACCCCGGGAAGTACTTTAAACTTTCCTCCCCCAAAGAGGCAACAAGACCCAATTCAGAATCAGGATACTGGGAGATTCAGAAGTGAAGGAAGACCCTTCCCACAGAACACTTTCTCACCAGCTGAAAGACTGCCCAGACTCTTGCCATGTGAAGGGGACATGGAAGTCAAGGACCGAGAGTGCAGAGACCAGCCCCTTCCTATCTTGCCCAAATCAGGGAAATCCCAGGAGAACTCCAGCTCAGCCATCTGCCTCTCTCTAGAGTAGCCTCAGAACTCCTTCCCAAAATTGGGGAAACCAAAGAGAAAGAGTTTCGCCTTAGGCTGCACAGCAGCAGCAGCAGCTAGAGCAGTCACAATAGCAAAAGAAGTGGAAGAAGAAAGAGGACAGATTTATGTAGTAATTAAAAACCAAGGGCCAAACTGTCAATTCTCCGTCATCCATACTCCAGCTGAGTATCAGGGTAAGCCTTTTAAGCTTTTGATTGATTCAGGCAGTACTCATTCTTTCATTTCCCCTGGATGCTTGTGTAAGCTAGTTTAGATAAAAAATCAGGGAAACCTATGCAAGTTGAATTGGCCACTTGAATTGGCCACCAGTGGGAAGACTATTTTCACTCACCTTGAGACAGATTGTATTCAGTTCAATGTAAATGGGAGGTTACAACTCCATTTTTGTGGTAGTTGATAGACTAACCAAGGTTGCCCATCTGATTCTAGTAAAAGAAACCTACACTGCAATGGATGTTGCCAGAGTCTTCCTCAAGGATATTTTCAGGTTGCATGGCTTACGGCTTACCCATAAGGATAGTGAGCGGGATAGAGATCCTAAGTTTACATCAAGGTTCTAGACTACATTCTTCGAAGCAGTGGGAACTTTCTTAGATCTCAGTACAGCTTATCATCCCGAGATAGATGGCCAGAAAGAAAGAGAACCAAGTAATAGAAGATATTCTTCAGTCATGATGTGGCAGAGAACCCACCAGGAAGTGGTTAAGCTACTTACATGTAGTTGAGTTTGCTTATAATGCCTCTTATCACCGAAGTATCGGGAGGATGAGCCATTTCAAAGCACTATATAGACAAGATTACCTCACACCATTAACTTGGTCCGACCCATTGATCAGGGTCGAGATGTCCACATAGATGCTAGATGAGATGAAGTAGCAAATGCAGTCAATCCGCAAAGATATTAAGGTTGCCGAGGATAGACAAAAGTAGTATGCTGATAAGAAAAGAACAGAGAGAGTGTTTGAAGTATCAGATATGGTCTTCATTCGTGTACTACCCAAGAGAAGTTCTTTATCTCTAGGGAGGTACAAAAAGCTATCTCCTAGATATTGTGGACCGTACGCTGTTACTAAGAAAGTTGGATATCTAGCCTATAAACTTCTTCTACCTCCCCATCTCAAAGTACATAATGTGTTCCATGTTAGTTTGCTTAAAAAGTATGTACCCAGCTCGAGTCATGTGCTAGATGATGAGTAGTTGACTTTTTTTACTAAGGCCAAATGGAACTCCAACCCGAATAAATCCTAGATGTTCGGGAGAAGGTTCTCAGGAATAGAGCCCTTAGAGAATTTTTGGTCAAGTGGAAGTTCTACCCTTTAGAGGACGCCACTTGGAAAAAAGAAGATCAACTGATAAAGGACTAGCCCCACTTTGCGAGATGAGGACATCTCATGTTTGTCAAGTGGGAGAGGATGTATGGTTTGTCAAGTGGGAGAGGATGTACGGTTCCTCCTTAGCCCCTAAAGATGTATAAGTTCCCCTCTCAGTCCCCTGTGATCATCCCCTTTTTTAGAATACAAGAAAACATTGTTTTCCTTTGTTTTTGGCCTAGAGAGAGAATATATTCTAGAGAGAGATAATACAATTTTGAGATATTTTTGGATACAAAGTTATCCTTTAAATTTTATATGAATTTCCCCTGAAACAGAAGTTTAAAAAAAGTTTCCCAATATGCATTAGAAATTAATTGAATATGTGCATTATTGGACACCTTAGCCTAAGGGTACCCATTTTAAAAAAATTATGGATTAAGGTCCAAAGAGTGTTCTAATGAGCCAATGGGGTTAATCCAAGTGTTTGAATAAGAAAAATCAGGAATAAAAGAAAATCCACCAAAAATGAGTAAATCCTCACATAAGATGAAGAGTTAATTAGTACTAGGACTTAATAGTATAAAAATGGGAATCTCGACACCTTAGGAGGGTGAGTGGAGCTCATGAAGGAGGCGCCTATAATCCTCATCATTTCCCCAATTTTTAATTCAAAAAAATGAGATATTTCATCTCTTCTCTTTCAAAATAGATCAAAAAAGTAGGCCTAACTAGTCCAAATTGAATCAAACCGAAGCTAGAAGCCTCTAGATCCTAGTTGGACTTGGTTGGTGGCCTCCCTCACCTATAAATAGAACCCCATTCCTTTGTATTTTCATCTTCGTGTATTTACATGCTAGTGTAATTTTTATTTTAGTGTAATTCCATTATCCCTCTACCCTACCTCTCCATTGTGAAGCTTTGGGGCTTCACTAATCCTCTTCTTCTCTTGGAGATTACCCTCTTCTACTTGGTGGCCAAGCCTCTTCTTTGAGGGCTACACGTCTCCTCAAAGAATCAAGCAAAAAACAAGGCTAAGCCTAAAACAATGATGTTTTACTCTCTTCTTGGATGGTAATCTTCTTTCCAACCTCTCTACATTATTGAGAAGCATTCTAATTCATGGTTTCTTTTTAAAACCATGTCCTTAATGATTTATGTTGTTAAATGAATTAATGTTAATCGCTTATGCTTAAATATATTGTTTTTGATTTGTAATCTTTCTTTTTGAAAGAATACTCACTTTTATGGTTAAATACTTCTTGGAAGGATAGTCCTTAATTCTAATCTCATTTTCTTACCCAAAACTCTAAGCCTAACAAGCTAGAGATGGAGATGAAACATTTTTATGATTTTTAACCTACTTACAATGAGGTTAATTCATTTAAGCTTCTTTTTACGATAAAAAAGATCATATTTATTCATTTTATAATGAAAGAGAGCCTAGGATAACATTCATATATTTATTTTCATATGGAAGTCATATTTGGATATTTTTTTCTTAATAAACAAGATGCTTGATGCAACTATGCTTATATTTATGCTTAGGTTTATGCATGAAGAATTTTATATTAAAAGAGGAAGTCCCACCATATTTTTATGGACTTATGTTTATACATAAATTTAATAATGCTAAAAGTGGGATTTTCATGATATTCTATGCATAAATATTTTAAATTCTAAAAGAAGGATTTTTGTTACATTTTTTTATATACATTTATAGTATGTATTCATAAATGTCTAAATGTTAAAAAATTGTCATATTTTAAATAGGTATATTCATGGTATGTATATACATGAATATTTTTATTTATCAAAAGAGGAATTTTCATTGTATCTTTAAATAGGAATATGCATAATTAATTTTGGTATCAAAAAGAGAATGTTTCATCATATTTTATGTAGATAATAATTTATGGCATGTTGAGGCCTAGGTTCAAAGGGAGAAAAGAATATTTCTATGTAGATAATTATGGCATGTTGATGCCTAGGTTCAAAGAGAGAAAAGAATATTTCTATGTGAATATTTTAATAAAATGATGTATGAATATTTATTAAAGGATAATTTAGAAAAATAAATATCCTTGTTAAATTCCAAAATCATCCAGAAATAAGTTAGAAACTTGTTTGTAATTGATGGATGAATCCCTCGAGATACGAGATTCGCAATTCTCATTAAGGAATTCTGGTTTTTAAAAAAAGGGTCTTGTGAAATCAACACTAGAGATGTTTTCTCGTGAAATGGCTTTTCGTGAGAGGAAATCAAACTCAATGGGAAAATCTTACTTGCATAGAAACTCTGTTTTTATAGAGCATTGTCTTACGCCAGATTGCTGAAGGAAGCATTTGGTTTATTGTTTAAAGGAGAGTTTATGTTGCAAACAACAGTTTGGTGGGGAGTCATCGAAGGACGTCTCTCGTGCGAAAAGCCTGCCAAGGTCTTGACTAGCCTTGGTGGTACGGTTAAAAATGTTGCGCTTCCGGTACGATGGGCGAGGGCCGACGAAGCTTTCCATGAGTGAAGTGCTAGGACACCTAAGGAGGATCCTAAAGGGTTCTAACCAGGCGATGCATGGGCTCGCCATGCAGTTGCTAGGACACCCATGCATATGTCGAGAGAGATATTCATGGATTGGCAAGAAACTATTTAAGTGAACTGGAAACTATGAAATTGGATCTCGTTGATTGACTAGATGGTCTTAAATGGAGAGTCCGGATGACACTTGATTGTAAAAACAATGGAACTAGAATATTGAGGATTATGAAGGAAACACTGTGGTTTTATTCCAATTCTGTCTTGAAGATAGTTGAATCTGAGAAAAGGCAATTTCATATTGGGTGCGTAAGTGGTGTGTCTATTTTATATTTTTGCATGAGTGCTCGCTGGGGGCCTGGGAACTCTTTTTCCTTTTAGTCGGGACAAAACACAACTAATTTTTTTAAAGAGGGATCCCACCAATACAATGGTCAGGCGGTTGGCTAGGCGGTTGGCTAATAACCCATGGGCCGGCTAGATCAGTGGATTCCTATAATAAAGTTTAATTATGAAGAGTGGACTAAGGACTAAAGGAAATACTAAAAAAATAAATTTTTGACACCTCAAAGTGGGGATTCTCCCTCATGAAGGAGGCGCCTATTTCACATGTGTGGTGGAGTTTTAAATTCCCAAATATTGAGATATTTCATCTCTCCTCTCTCCTAATTCAAGTCTAGTTCCAAAAAGTAAGCTAAACTGACCCAAAAATGGTAAAAAATTGACCAAAGTGATCTGGAAAATTCTGAATCAGTTTGCTTAGTTAGAAGCTCACTTTTTCCTATAAATAGAAGCCTCCCCCTTTGTTGAAGCTTAATAGTGTTTTATGCACTGTTACTCTACTCCTCCCTAGAGCCAAAAACTGTGAATTTATTAATAATTCACTAGTTTTGGACCATTCCCTCTTCTAAAGAATTGGTGGTTGGCCACTCTTATTGCAAACGAGAGTAGATCCCTCAAACCATCAAGCCAAAGGAAAGCTCCCAAAAATTCATGTAAGTTAGAAATCCTACTTTTTCTTTATTCTTTTAATGGTTTTCTAATTTTTGTTATCTTTAAAATGATAAATTGATGCTATGCCTTGTTGGAAAGGCTTTCTCCCTCTCTTCATTCTTAAATTCAGCCTTTCTTTGTCCTAGTTAAGTAATCAAATTGTTAGAATTAAACTTTTTATATTGTTTCTCTTTTAAAAGTGGAATTTGATTAGTTTAAAATGCTTTAAACCATTTGGGGATAATTTTTAAGTAATTTAATGTTAGAAAAAATTAAAAAATGGTCAGCCATACAAAGGAGGTTATGGCAACATTTCCTTAAATTTTGTGAAATAAGTTTTATCTGTTAATATTCAAAAAGAGTAATCCCCATTGTTTGTGTATTCTAAAAGTGTTATTTTCATTCTAGGCATAGAAAAATGCATAGTAGAAATTTTTTTATTATAAAAGTGTTATTTCCATTAAAATTAAATTCTATGCATAGAAAGAAGCATATTGATTATTTTTTATTATTATAAAAGAGTGATTTTCATTAGATTTAAATTCTATGCATAGAAAGATGCATATTGATTATTTTTTATTATTATAAAAGAGTGATTTTCATTAGATTTAAATTCTATGCATAGAAAGATGCATATTTTTTATTATTATAAAAGAGTGATTTTAGTTAGATATAAATTCTATACATAGAAAGATGTATATTGGATAAATTTTTTATTATAAAAGTGTTACTTTCATCAATATTGATTTTTATGCATAAATAGATGCATAAAAGATTTTTTTTTAAAATTATAAAAGTGTTACTTGCATCAATATTGATTTTTATGCATAAAAGATTTTTATTATTATAAAATGATGCATAAAATATTTGTTTTTATCATAAAAGTGTTACTTGCATCAATATTGATTTTTATGCATAAAATGATGCATAAAAGAATTTTTTTAATTATAAAGTGTTACTTTCATCAATATTGATTTTTATGCGCATAAATAGATGCATAAAAGATTTTTTTAATTATAAAAGTGTTACTTTCATCAATATTGAACTTTATGCATAAAATGATGCATAAAAGATTTTTTTTAATTATAAAAGTGTTACTTGCATCAATATTGATTTTTATGCATAAATAGATGCACATTTTTTTAAATTATAAAAGTATTGATTTTTATGCATAAAATGATGCATAAAAGAATTTTTTTTATAAAAGTGTTACTTTCACTAATATTGATTTTTATGCATAAAAGAATTTTTTTATTGCAAAAGTGTTGCTTTCACCAATATTGATTTTTATGCATGAAATGATGCATAAAAGAATTATTTTATTATAAAAGTGTTACTTTCATCAAAATTAAATTTTTTAAATGCATAAATAGATGCATAAAAGGATTTTTCTTTTATATAAAAGAGTTATTTCCATAGAAGTTGGATTTTATGCATAAATAGATGCATACTGAATTTTTATATCAAAATAAGAGTTCTCTTTAATACTATGTTTAAATCCCATGAATATTGGAAAGTAAATAAGTAAATACTCAGTGAAGGAAAATTATACCGTTTCATATTCTCTAGGATGGTAATGAGAAAATTCAGAAAAACTATCGAAGTCAAAATTTTAGATAAATGATTACTTTATTCCTCATAGGAATTCCTGACTAGTTTTGAATTTAGTTAAGCAAAATACTCAATGAATGAAATTAGGTAAAGTAGTAATTGAAATATTACCCTTCAAGAAAGATAGTTCAGGGAGAACCTTTCCAAACTCGAACCCTGAATCAGACTATGACCAAGACGTAACTCCTTCGTCAGTTTCAAGAAAAGACGATGTGACCAGCTCATCCGCCTTTCTTGATTTATGTTGTTTAAATGATGTAGTGTTTATGTTTATGCTTAGGTTTATGCATAAATTAATTTTTATGATGTTAAAAGTGAATTTTGAGCATTCACATTTCATAGAAAATGCGGGGAAGCTATGGCAAAATTTTATCATTAGAAAATGAATTTATGCATAATAAATTTTATTGTAAAAGTGAAATTTTGAGTATTCTCATTTCATCAAAAATGAGGGGAAGCTATGGCAAAAGTTTTATCATTAGAAAATGAATTTTATGCATAAACTAATTTTTATATTAAAAGTGGAGTTTTGAGTATTCTCATTTCATAGAAAATGTGGGGAAACTATGGCAAAAGTTTTATTAGAAAATGAATTTAATGCATAATAAATTTTATGCTAAAAGTGGAGTTTTGAGCATTATTCATTTTAGAAATTACGAGAAGGTTATGTACAATTCTTCTCTAATTTTCAAATGGGATTATGAATGTATTTCATTTTGATAAAACTGAATTAGTATGTGTGCATAAATATTTTATGTTAAAAGAGGGATTTTCATGATATTTTATTTTGGAAAAATAGAGAAACGAATGTGATAATATTCATAGGGGTGCATTGAGAAAACATAGATAAATTTTTAATTAAAAAGAGGAATCACCAACATATTAAACTTTTGAAATTATGAAGTATATGTCTAGATTCTTAAGAAATAGAATCTTAAGTACATTCTAAACGGGAAAAGAATTTCCCAAAAAAAGACCAGAAACATGCTTAGTTGGATGAATGTAAATACTTGTGACTAACCTATTCCTAGATTCCTTGGAAAAGGATTCTCGGATTCTTGAAAGGATCGAGGATCGAAAAGTGAACGGGAATTTAGACTTAGTTGAATTAAGTCGAGAAAAAAATATCTTTAACTAAGCCAAGTAATGGCCAAGACTTAGAAGTTTTGTCATTATAAAAAGTACAGTAATTTTACTTTTAAACTGGTTAGTTGTGGAACAAAAATTCTGATAACTAGATCAAGGAAAGTTGATAATCAAACCTGATTCGCTGAAAGAGTGAAAAGAGACCATCTTGTTTGTAGAAATTTGGTTGATGTGGATTGATTTGTGGGTTGATGTGGATATTGTGTGGATTGACGTGGATGTTGTGTGGATTGATGTGGGTTAATGTGGATTGATGTGATTGATGTGGATGTTGTAGATTGATGTGGATATTATGTGGATTGATGTGTGGGTTGCATTAGGACCTCAATGGAGTCTTCTTGGGCCCTTTTATTTGGCAGTTTAAGGGAGTCAAAACTTTTCTCTTAAGAAGAAACGTTTTCTAATTTGAAGCTTCAAAACGGCTACTTTATTCGAATTTGAATTTTGGAAAAAAAATGGAATTTAAAATCTAGCAGATAAAACCATATTATGTAACATATCTATGGAAAGCTCTTGATGCGTAGATCACGGATCTGTAACTCCGCTCAAATCAAAGCTTGTATGTAGAAGTTATGGAGGTCCGAAAATTGTAAAATTGCCCCACCCCCCCTTTTTGGGGAAAAAAGTACACCCTTTGACCACTCTTACACCTCTCTTAACACCAATGGTTTTTGCTTACATGGCGGGCTCCTATTTGTCAAAAAGTTAAACGTTTCCATAACCTCATGGCAAATTAAAGGGCCCAAAAAGACTCCATTGTTCCTAATGATGTGGATTGATGTGATTGATGTGGATTGATGTGAACGATGTGAAATGATGTGAATAATGAGAAATGATGTGAAATGATGTGGAATACGGGATGACTCACCCTGGCGGATTGTTAAGAGATCATCTAAAGAGAAATAATAAGGAATGATGTGAAATGATGTGTATAGCATCAAATCCTTGTGTTGAAGAACTTGTTTCTATTTATGCCTTCCTCTTCCAGTGTGCCAACCTAGACAAGAAAAAAGGAAATATTATATCATTTTTATTTCTAAAGATAGAATGGGATTGATAATAAACAATGTTTACCTTCTTGTGCCCAAGGTGGGTGTACAATACTCTCCAATAGTGTTTGTAACTCCACATCAGTCATCGTAGCCTTTGGATCATATTTGATAACAAAGTCAAGGATAATTTGTTTTTCTAGTGTCTTTTGTAATGCCTTGGGTCTACCCCCGTCTCTTTGCATCATTTCATTCAGCTTAGCCTTCACCTCTTTGATATAACCTCTAGATATCCCTTCACCAAACATGTGAGGCATATGATACCCATTATGGATTACACATATATTGACCTTCATCTCCTCCTTACATGGATAACAAATAATCAATATGCATTGACATTTAGAGAAACGAAGAGGTGTGAAACCACAATGCAAACACTTGAATGACCCAAACCCACTAACACATTGACCAAATGGATAATTTCTTACAAGTCTCCCTTTCCAGTGCTTTTCATTAACAGTTTGGGTCCATCCAACAAAGGGACAAAAAATTTTGGAGCATTGCAAATGGCCTCCACATCTTATCATTTTTACACCTTCAAATCCAGATATATTGCTTGTTACTTCATCTGTCCATACATGACTATCATACTTTCTTTCAATTCCTTCACCCCCACCCCCATGCAATTTAGGTGGAAGCTCAAACAGTAGATTCCCATAATATCTAGAGGGAAGCTCGTCCACTTATTGTGGATTGTAGTGAACAAATAAAATGCTTTTCACTTTTACATGGCAACTGCCTTAAGTGTTGTCAGGGGACTGACTGTTATCCCGAGCAACCTGCTGTGAGTGGCTATGGTTATGTGCGTAACATACACCAGTGGATATGGATCGGGGCCTAGGACAAACAGACACATCCTATCGGCTACTATAGGAGATTGCGTAATAGAACTGACTACTAAGACTAATTGACTCATGCGGATGATCCCGATCGTTTGCGTGAAAATACCAAAAGACTTAACAGATAGAACCACCAAAAATGATAATAGACAAGATGATTAAACAGAAAGACAGACTAACTCTGGAGATGCATAGAGATGATACAAAAGTGATCTTCCTTTATTTCAAAGAGACGAGAATATACAAAAATAATGATCTTACAATAGCGTTATCAACAACAATCCTTACAATGTTCGGTTTACATCCTTTTATACTGCTCACTCGCAGTCATAGTGCAGTATAGAGATATTTTCGTTCTCTAAACAGGATAGATTTATAGAGTAATGACCTATTAACTCGTGTTAATGTGTGCTGCCTCTGACATTTAGTGGCACTGCTTCGACTCAATGGCTAGGTGGCAGTCCAACTGCGGCTCCTTGGCAGCAACTGTCTGCCAACGACCAACACTAGGCATGCCCGGTAGGTCGGATTCCCAAGCAGATGACTCTAACCGTGAATCTTTGATTCTGTTGATCTTAGATGCTCCTTAGCATGTTGTTGGAGTGAATTACTCAGAGAAGGGAACCATGTTAGATTCTCCTTAGCATCTACTTCCAGCCTAAGTAAGTTTTGATCACACGTGCAAAAGAATCTACCCTTGCAACCTTTTGCCTAGACTCCTGAGGCCAGTGATGCACATTCATCATGGTTATATGGAAGAACAGATATGGGAGATGAAGGATGACTTTGTGAAGTTTGAGTTGAGGAACATAGATGCTAGTATATGGCCAACAACCTCCTCCTACATCTGGATGGCCGAGGTGCCCACCATTGCTATCAATCTCTTGGGTCGGGTAGCTTTAGTCTTCAACTACTTCGAACTCATCATCGAGAGGCTAGTTGGGATTGTTTGGGATGAAGGCAAGGTTCGGAAGGGGTTTTGGATTGAGGCCATGCTGCCCCAAAGGCATCCATCCTCCTCTAGGCCTCGAGGTTCAGGTAGGTTGGCAACGATGATGTCAGCGGTGGCGACAAAGGTAGTAATAGCCTTGGTGGATGGTTTGGGTGAGATTTCCTTGGAGTCGGATCATTTCACGTTGCAGGTCCGTGATGTGGATTCTGGGGAGGTGAGTTTGGCTGCAGAGGGTGACATTCTTGGCTTCTTCGATGCTAGTGATGGTGAGCTGGATATCTCTGTTGGGTATCCTAGTTATTTCACCTCCAAGTGATTGGCCTTTTCCTAGCAACCTTGGCTTGGAGTTCCTCGATGTGAGCGAGCATATCTTGTCACTGTTCTTTTTGTAGAACATCTTCATGGTGGTCATCCGATCATGCAGCTTGTCTCGTAATTCTTCTGGAGGGCCACTGCATGATCCTTCAGCAGAGCCATGGCCAAATCTTCTTTAGACGTGCCAAATCTTCTTTAGACGTGGTGTCCCCGAGTAGGGTACCATGGCCAGTTGTAAGTTCTCCATGTCGAATGGTGCCTCTGGGCTCAATCAAGTCCTGGGTCGGCTTCTTGCCTAAGATCTTTGTGTTCTGCACTTTATATGCGAGATCTTTCTCTAGCTAGTCCATCTTGGTGAGAAGGTCGTCATGAACGGTGGAGGTTGAGGCTTTTAGGGGTTTGGGTTGGGTCGGAGCAGTCGGGGCATGGGGTGTGGTAGAGTTGAGAGGGGCGAGCGTTCGACTCGGCGCACCGGATTGTGCATTGCCTTCATCATCCGAGTCAGTATCTCCTTTTGGCTGGATGGCTGGTGAGGATCAGGTGGAGCTCGTCCATGAGTCAGATCATCTTGCAAACTATCAGAGAGGTTGGCCATGATGCTAGTGTCGATCTGGATGGTATCATGGGAGGGGTTGGTATGAGACTTAATGAGCTAGGCATTAAGGAAGGCAATTTGAGTTCTCTTTGAGGGTTTGAGCTTTGAGGGAGTCAAGAAAACGGGTGAACTGGGTGGCGGCTCGGGATTTGGTTTCTTTGGCTACAATAATCCTCTTGCTGCGTATTGGCCATCCGATCTCAGAGGGCATCTGGGCT
This sequence comes from Cibotium barometz, assembly GCF_041138505.1. Classification (NCBI taxonomy): domain Eukaryota; kingdom Viridiplantae; phylum Streptophyta; class Polypodiopsida; order Cyatheales; family Cibotiaceae; genus Cibotium; species Cibotium barometz. The sequence continues at coordinate 53,588,158 of NC_141063.1, read as the reverse complement.
GCTGCTTGGTGTGTGCCAAATGGGTGTTCTCTCCTTGAAGCACTGGGCGAGGGTCTCGACGTACCATCAGGTTGTGGAGACGTCGATGGGCAGTGGTTGGCTTCGTAAACCCGCGGTTCTAGAGGGCTGTGTTGGGGCGATTGCGATGGATGGAGAGTTCTCCAACAGTTGAGTGGAGGGAGCTCCAACATGATGCACTTGTTCTTTACTTTGGAGGTCTTGGAGGCCAAGATTAGCTTGCATTTGAATTGGGATGCGATGGCGGTGGTACTACGGGTGCATTCCATCTTGGTGTTGAGGCTGGCAGTGTGCTCCGTGTGCTAAATACATTGATGGGGACCCTCTGGCTGGGGTTCTAGAGGGTTTTGCACTTCTTGAGGTGTAGGTGCAGGTGGGGGAGGTGCCATGGCTTTGATGGCTGGGGGCAGGTTTGGCATTGGCGCGCTACGCTAAATAGAAATAGGAGGGTGAGGAGCTGGCCCATCTTTATGTGAATGTTGCTTTTCTCAAGGCGGTTGGATTCTCTTTAGAGCTTGGTGAAGGAGAGGGTTTCCCAAAAAATGTCTTCACCTTTATCCACCTTGTAGAGCTAGTCCATGGCTTTTGCTGAGATGTGCTTGTCCTTGTTCTGCATCTAGATTGTTTCTAAAACATTCTATAGCACAGAATGTAGATGGGGTTTTTGTGATAACCAAGCTTGTGGTCACCGCTCACATGGTCTCCGAAGTGTCATGTTTCATGTATTAGTTCTTTTCCGGGGTGACTTCTGTGAGGTTGAAGAGGGGCAACTTCAAGCGCATAGTCAACAAGGCCTCTGTGAGGGTGGTTTCATCACCGTGCAGGTGATTGTTGTGCCAGCACAACGTAGTTGCCACACTAGGTCTTCTACGTTAGGGTGTACGGCACTGTGTGCCAAGGGATGTTGAGGAATTTGGCCTTGAGGTGGGTGAAACCTAGCCATTCCTGCACTTTGGCGTTGTTGGTGATGATACCGATGAAAGGTTCAAAGGCTCGGGGGGTGCACTACTAAGAAACCTTATGTATCACGTGCATTCAAGGGTATTTAAAAAACCCCTTACCTGTGAATTTTTCATGTGAATAAAATGACCCCTTTTTATTTATGCACTTATGAGTTCTTTTGCCAAAATCGATAAAAAACCCCTTATTTAAATGTATTTCTGTAAATTTACTTTAAAATTTTGAATTAAAAAACCCCTTCATTTGAATTCACATGGTATACTTACATATTTTTAGGTGAACCCCTTGGGTCCAAAGGTCACCATGGCTATAAACAAGGGAGGTGGTGGGAGAGAGAGTTTGGCAGTTAAGCGATCATAGTTGTGAGCGAGAAGAGGGGCTGCATGCAAATAGATAGATACAAGAAAGTTAACTAGAGAGTTTGGCAGGTGAAGCGAAGGGTTTCGCAAGCACAGGGTCATAGTTGTGAGCGAGAAGAGGGGCTGCATGCAAATAGATAGATACAAGAAAGTTAACTACAATTTTTGGTAATCCAAAAATAGTTTTCGTGCTTTGTGTCATGCATGATTGTCGTGCAGAATTCAAATCAACTCATCAGTTCTCAACCAGAATTAAAAATCATATCAACCACATTCAAATTCATCATCTGGATAGTATTAATGCTTATAATTTCAAGTCTTAGATTTACTCGTATATACTGCCAGTAAAGAGCTGCAGTTATACCCTCGGTATATACGGGTAGTCACGGTCCTTGGAACTATAAGGTAAATACCATCATGTCTAGGTCTCAAGCAAGTAAGGGATTCCATACAATTGCGGTACTTTCATCTGAAGACCCAATTATCAATTTACGAGTTTCAGTTTGAATAACAATTTGTATGAATTTTTTCACACAATTACAACCTTTTACTGCTTCTTCATAAATTTTTGACATTTTTGGCTTCTCGGTTGATCCTCATTAGCCAATTTGCTCTGATACCAGCTATAAGGTCCTTATCCCCATCGCGCAACGAATTCAGGGGTTCTAGCAGCGGAAGTAGCACTTCTTGCGCGGGGCAGGGTCTCACACTCAGGGCCTCGCCCACCACGGATATCCGGACAAGAGACTAATCCATTAGTTTTTTCTAAAACCAATCCCGAAAAAACTTCACTTGCCCGGAAAGCACAGGCAATTCCTCCAGGATAACTTTTCTCTAACGTAGTCAAAAGCCTTAACTAACTGAACTGATCTGACCAAACCCGTAATACATCCATCCATTGATTCCCATCTATCTGATTCGCATCCCATCTCATCACATCTATTTACCTCTCATTCTCATCAGTTCTATTCTCATCACATCTATCCATCCATTCATTCCCATCTATTTGATTCGCATCCCATCTCATCACATCTATCTGATTCGCATCCCATCTCATCACATCTATTTACCTCTCATTCTCATCACTTCTATTCTCGTCACATCCATCCTCTATTTATTCTCATCTATCTGATTCATATCACATCTATTTATAGAATGTAAGAGAATTCTTATTTTTGATATAAATATTTTTTACGCATCTATTTATGCATAAGAACAACTTTAGTGGAAAATAACACTTTTATAAAAATCCGTTTATGCATCTTTTTATGCATAAATTCAATTTTAAGGAGAATAACACTTTCGAAATAAAAATAAATCTTTTATGCATCTTTCTATGCATAAATTCAATTTTAATGATAATATCTCTTTTGAAATAAAAATAAATCTTTTATGCATCTTTCTATGGGGGGATTTTTTTTACGAGCTTTTTTTGCCGAGCTTTTTGGAGGAATGAACAAGGAGTCCAAGCTTTGCAAAGGATCATGAACTTACTATGAGCTTTGTAAAGGACCAAGAACTTACTTACACATAAATAACAAGCTTTGAAAGATCAACAATATAAATTTCAGTCTTTTAAAGATCTAGTCCATAAAAATATTACTTACAAAGTCTTTTGATCCACATCATACTTATTGATATAATTACATATATACATATACCTATCTAAATTCATGCACCTCATACATATACACATACAAAATATACATATACATACATACATGCAAGAGCTACCTACATACTAACATATATACATACATACATACATACATACTTTCTTACTTACTTAAATATAAAAAACAATCCTTTAAAGATTAAAAATGTATATACCGATCTTTAAAGTTCCAAACCATGAAAATATCGAATACAAAGTCTTTTGATCCACATCATACTTATTGATATAATTATATATATACATATATCTACCTAAATTCATACACCTCGTACATATACATATACATACATACATACAAGAGCTACCTACGCAGCACTAACATATATACATACATTACATACATACTTTCTTACTTACTTAAATATATAACACAATCTTTTAAAGATAAAAAATGTATACATCGATCTTTAAACTTCCAAACCATGACAATCTCGATTACAAAGTCTTTTGATCCACAAATTATAGCATTCTTCTACGTGTCATCCCGACCTAATGAGAAATCTCCCAGACATGCTTTGGCTACTTTTTTAACTCTTGGCATGCATGTCCCAAGCCTCCACATCCCGCAAAAATGTGCAAGACACCATCTCCTTCACTTGAGAAGGTCTCCACTAGCCACCTACAATCCACCTACAATGAAATGCAATCATAAACGTGCATCTAAGTATTTTGAAAAAGTAGCTATGAAAATGAACAGAATGAAAATTGTCTCACCTAAAGAACATAGGAGATCTTTCTGCACCACCTCGAATGTAGCGCTCCAAGACCATCGTGCGTTAGAATGGATGCTTCTTATTCTTCTCAAAAATGAAATTTCGTTGAGCATTGAATAACTTCTTTGAAACATTTTGCCCAGCCTCACGATCAATAATAGGGACATGGCAATTTACTCGATAGAACATACTAAAAGCGCAAATGTATCCACCTACCATAACGAGAAAACATTATGTTTGGATATCCATACCACATAACATGTATACATAAAGGGAAATATTTGAGAGATTATGACTTACCCGTTCTCCATTCTCATACAAATAACTTGATTCCACATGAAAAGACATTGTTCGATTCATGACCAATCCAACTTTCTTTCCCATGGAATATATTTTAGGAAGTTGATCCATTAGAGTCAAACACACAAACCAACCCTCATCAGCCACAAACAAACCAACAAAACTGGGTGTGGCACGTATCAATGATGAAGAAACTTGATTCCATGAGGGACACCCATCTGTATCTACATCAACAACCTATAAACCTGTAGGAAAGTGAGCCCATATGAGGCGAGCCACTATATTTGAGGAAGCACCTCTATGAGATAGAGCCTTGGGAATCTTCATGAAGAATTCTTCCACACTATATCTGAGGGAGCACCTCTATGAGATAGAGCCTTGGGAATCTTCATCAAGAATTCTTACACACTACATAAAAGATTTATGATGTTTGGCTTTGGTAAGTATAACTTGGAAAACTAATTATATGGTGAAATTATTCTTTTTACCTATCTGAGCCCTCCGAAAGAGTGTGGATGTCTACCAGCAATATGTGTGAAGAACATCTCTCACCTGCAAGTAAACAAGACAAAAAATGAGATGCATTTTGAAAGCACACACTTCTCAAAATAAATTTATGATGGAAAGTACTCTTACTAGTCATGTCCATGATGTCACGTTTTCTTGACACCTCCCCCTCTTGAAGATGCTCTGGAGGGTCTCTCTCTTGATCTTCATTTGTGGGGTCTCCCTCTTGAACATCATGCATAATGTCAAGACGTCTCTTTTTTTGCCTCTCATATTGCACTTGAGACGATGTAGATGTATGCTCTTGGTGTGATTGTGGCACTCGTGATAGTGGTGTGGATGGTTTTGGGGCCACGCGCGAGGATCCAACTACTAGAGACTGGGTCAAGTTTGTTGGCTGCGGGGAAGGTATTCTAGAGTCTTCTTGAGTTGGGGGCTCTCTTTCAAGCTCAGATTGGCAATTCTTAAATTCTTCAAGAAATAGATCAAGATAATTTAGTAAAAAGGTAGAAATCCACAGACCTTTTTGTATATGTATATGTTTATGTATGTAGATGTATATGTATCTGTGTATATGTATATGTACATGTATATGTATGTGCATATGCATATGTATATGTATATGTATGTAGGTATGTATCTATGTATATGTATCTATTTATATGTATATGTATGTAGTATGTATATATCAAAACTTAACAACGTTTCTTTAAAATCTGATATGCCAAACCTTAAATGTAACATGAACTATGTATGTACGTATGTATGTATGTATGTACAAATTTGTAAAAATTTTGGACAGCATCTCCTTTGCATTTTCTAAATAATCTCAAAATAAAATTCAAAACTTAACAATGTTTCTTTAAAATCTAACATGCCAAATCTTAAATGTAACATGAACTTTGTATGTATGTAGGAATTTAGTATATAATTTAGTGTATGTATGTAGGTATGTATTTATGTATGTATATGTATATGTACATATATGTTTACATATGTATTTGTATATGTATATATCTGTATGTATATGTATCTAGTATTTGTATATGTATATATCTGTATGTATATGTATCTAGTATGTATATGCATATGGATAGTTTATATATATTTATATATATGTATAGGTATGTATTTGTATAGGTAGGAAGGTTTACATATACATATACATATACATTTACATGCATATAATTCAGTAGAAAGCAAAAAAATACCTTTGTCTAGGAGCTCCTCACTTGGAGGCACATGATTTAGAGGATAGTCCAACCACCAAGGACATCTCTTATATTCCCAATCAGAAACACCTCTCTCAACCCATTCCTTCGGCGGGAACATTGTTTCCGAGGAATTTGGATCTACCCATTCTTTGATTGCTTTCGTCTCTTCGTCCCCATTAGACCTTGGCCAATGAGTAGCTGCACCCACCTACATATCCAAAATAAAACAAACATCACTAAAATATTTTTTTAAATGCGTATATGTATTTTCTACAAAAATAGAATGGCATTAGAAGATATATACCTGTAGACAACCCTCTTTGCGGCATTCTCCACCTTAGGTTGCTTTTGGCCTTCCTTAGCTTTTCCAATCTTTGCCCACACCTCATGGAAGGCCCATGGTATGTGTTTCAATCGCTCCTCTTGCACCCATTGCATAAATGGTGGGATGTAGATAACATCATCATATACCAATAAACCCTCCAAAATAAAGTCCGCCTCCCCTATTAGCTCTTCCCAATACAAATCTTTCTTCATATGCAGCAACATCTTTTTGTTATCCCCAAACATCTCCAAAATTACCTTGTCCTTTGCCCTCCCGGTCATAAGCATTTGAAGCAATTCCGTCTTCCTATTTTAGCATCATACCAAAGCCATAAGAGATTAGATGTTAAGGTTAGTTTATGTTAAGGGAGGTTTATTGACATGTGACATACCTTTGAGTTGAAATACGAGATATGGTGACTGTGTAGAGCTTTTCTTTGGTTAGAGCAACCAATCCCTTCTTAGACCAATCATAGTTATATTCAAGTTGAAAGAATGCATCACCATTGGATGGGTTTGCAATTATGAGCATCTTGTACGCTCTATCTCGAAATGTTTGCTCTACACCACGTCTGGCTTTCTCACATTTTGTCTCATATTCTTGCAACCCCATGGCATGTCTATCAATGCATGATATAGCTTGCTTCACCGCATTTTGAAACGATGTCTACGTATAACGAAAAGGACTCATTATCACTCACATGATTAAAAAACATTGATAATCCATTTATTAATAAAAGATGGGAAATGCAAACACTACCTTCCACACAAGCTGTGCCAAGATTGTAGCTGGAGCATTGTACCATTTCTCTCCACTTCGTCGCTCCAAACTAAGCTCCATTAAAGCCCACCTCCTTATGTCTTCGCCAAGGTAGTCCAATATGGATGATTTGTCCGCCATTCCAAATCGTTGAAACATGAAGATCTCATGTGACAATGTGGGTGTAACACTAGTGTGCACCAATCTATTGTAAAGAGTCATAATGAGCCAAGAACTTAACAATGACTTCACAATGTCTGTAATTAAGTAGAGAGAGATAACTTACTCATTTTGAGATCGCAAAGCCAATAGCAATTCTCCTTCTTGCTTCTTGTCCACAACCAAAAATTGACATTTGACCTGGACATGGCGTGAGGGGCTATGAGACCAAGCAAGAGAAAACAAAATAAAGATATTACAATATATTACTTTTAATGTTGCATAAAATCACTCTATGGCATTCAAAAGAAAATACCTTCGCGCACTCGAGACATCCATGCCTTCACACGATGATTGCCATCCCAAACAAGAAACTTCTTACCACTGAGATCCTCCCACTCAGTTCCTGTGATTTCATCCTCAAATCTATCATGTTGTACCACCCAGTATGGTCCCCATTCTTGCAAGTCTATTTGTGTGACCGCAAAATACATAGATCTTCTGGGACGTGTAAGTGAAACTAAAAAAGGAGGAGATGCTTCGACATAGCCATGGTAGTCAAAGGAATCACGAAACACCTCAAGTTGGTTAGAAACTATACGGATGGCTTCATTTGGAATCAACCTGCATAAAGGGACCAATGGGGTAGAGGAATTGCGTTGCACAAAAAACTTAGTGAATACATCACCAAGCAATCCCAATTCAATAGATTTTCCAAGAAGCCTTCCATGGGTCTCTCCTTGACCAGTACTAGATTCAGGCATCTCCGTGTGAGTTAGAGGAGGTGAGCTCATTGAGCCAATTTCGTTCTCCAACACAAGCACTTCTTCCTCATGAATAAGAGAATTATGCGTTTCTTTTTCCTCTCTAACAGGAGATACATGTGAGGACACAGGTGTCCGTGATTGAGCTTCCTCACTGAGTCAAACAAACATGCCCAGATCTAAGTGAGTATCCCCTGTTGTCTGTAAGACACACACCAAGCCCAAGTAAGCATATCTAAAAACATTAAAACACAATCTCAGTAGAATCTTGGCTATTCACATCATATACCTTTCTTAGTCTTTGCATGTTGTTTTCCTCCTTTTCTTGGAGCCATCTCCCTCTCTTTTGCCCTGAATATGAGCAGCAAAAAGTTTGAGCTGAATGACAGATAGGAGACAAAAACCAAGATCGGGCCGTATCTCAAGGTCCTATTCAAAGAAACCTCTAGGAAAGAAACATCCACCCATCATCAACTAATGGGCCCCACTGTGCTGGATCCACCATGCCGAAACCAGCCCCAATAGTGCCAGGCCCATCTAGTTTTTTGGAAACCATAGAATTGGACTAGATGTAGGGAGTATTAGATTACTTGAATAAATACATGACGAATGTCCCCCCCCCCAAATAAATGTCTAAACTATAAACAATCATAAGGAAAAGAAGATGTGGCATGACCACTGTTGCTTGCAAATGAAGATCAATACCAGGATGCAACAAAAACGATACTTAGGGAGTTCTACTTTGTAGATGAATGTGGGAGAGGGTTTGATAATAATCCCACATGGGGACTTATGGGAGTCCTAGAATTTTTGTATAAAAGGTGGCTCATTTGAGAGCTTTACACACTTTTGGGGCTTAGTTCATGCAAGAGCTCCTTTGAGAGACCTACTCTCCCTCTTCTCCATAGAGGTGAAGACTCTTCTCTCACCCCATCTACATCATTGTATGAGGTTAATCTCTTCATTGAATCATTAGCAATGTCATGAGTCTTTCTCATCCTCTTCTCTAATCATTTTACTCTTATGCATGCTTTTAGTATTTCATTTTTGAGTACATGGATTGATTTGAAGCTTTCATGGAAGCTTGATGCTTGAATGTGTGCATGCTTGTAGGAAGATAGGAGTGGAGTGAGGTCTTTCTCTTTGCTTGAGTGCATAGTGATTGTATTCCTCTTGCTTGTATTTGTGAATGAAGGGGTGTGTAGGAATGAGGACAAGTTGAGCTTGTGTGTATGCTTAGTCTAGTGTCAAGTGATGGTAGCCATGAGCATTCTCTCCATTTGTGGATAAGCTCTTGTGCACCGGTACGGGTCGAATCCCTAGCTCCGAAAGGGATGCAAATCCCATTGGAGTGAGCTATACGTGGATCGTACTCCTCTTACTACAAGAGAGAGAGTTTTCCGTCTCTCCATTGGCGCCGCTGCCGGGGAGAAGACTCAAATCCGGTTGAGAGTGTGTGGAAACCACCACTATTTCCTCTTTTGGTTGCAAAACCATTGAGTGATTAGGTTAAGTTTGGGTGTGTGATCCCAGTGTGAGTGGATAAGGTTAACCATTGAGCGGTTGAGGTTTCTCCCGCATTGTTTTTTTTTATGTTTTATTGTTTTATTGCTTTTCAAGTACCATCATTATGCTTACATTCATTGTTTTCTTTTGCCATTTCATGCTTTCATGCTTTTCGCTAAACATGTAATTAGTGAAAAATAAAAAAATAAAAGAGGTGCGTTGCTAAGCTCTTCCATAGCTTATGCAAAGCTCCATGGACTCCCAAGCGTGAAGCCCGCTTAAGAAAGAGAGGAGAGAGGGAAAGAGAAGGGAGAAAGGAAGAGAGGAGAGGTTGAAAATTTATTTTTTATTTTTTATTTTTTTGAGAATTTTGCATTGATCTTCACTCTGGCCGCACGTCACTCAAGGCGCAGCAAAAAGAATTAAAGAAGTGAACTAGCCGGCAGAGAAGGCGGCCTTAAAAATATATATATATATACATCTATATATATATATAGATTTATATTTTTTATTTTTTACAGTGGCTGGCGTGGAAGCGCTGCATCGTGGAGGCTGCTGGAGTTTAGGAGGCGACGAGCTACAGCCAGGGAAGACTGAAGGCGAAGTAAAGGGGCACAAAGGCCGGTGTGATGCTGACGTGGCCGGCTGCAGCAGGATCTGACGTGGCCGGCTGCTGCTGCAGGTAAAGGCCGGCGGCCGAGAAGGAGAAAAAGGTGGCGGGGGTTGTGGTGAAGAAGAAGGGGCGTCGACGATCAGCAAGTGCTGGAGATGCTGGGCAGGAGCATGGAGGGAGCGGGTCGGGGCCGGGTCGGGGCCGGTCCGCAGTCCCGTTCGGGGTCATGACGAAAGAGGTGACTGGCGAAAGGCGCCACAGGGTCACGTCCGCGAAGCGACAGCCCTTTGCCACCACAGCTAGCGGGTAGGCGAGAACTCACGAAAGTCTAAACCAAAACATCCAGGCATTCCAGACTCTGGCCGCGCAGCACGAAAGTCTAAACCAAAACATCCAGGCACTCCAGACTCTGGCAAGCGCACAGGCAGCGGTCGCCGTTGCCACGCGGCCTCGCTGTCCGTCTCCTGTGAGAACTCTCTGCTCCAGGGGAGAAGAGGGTGAGAAGAGCTGGTGGCTGCACAGCTGGTGGCAGCTGAGAGCAAGGAAGCGGTGGCTGCAGAGCTGTGAAGGAAGCACGTGAAGAACCGGCGAGCGGTGCGGCGACAAATCCGGGCGGCGAGCGTGGAGCGAGACGATAAGGTTAGTGGATTTTTTCATTTTTTTATTTTTTTATTTTTTTAATTAATTTTTATGTTTTTTTATTTTTAAATAAAAAAAACAAACAAAAAATAATAATATTTCTTATTTTTTTTAAAAAAAAGAAAAAAAAAGAGAAAAGAGATTAAAAAAGAAAAGAAAAAAGAAAGAAGAAAAAATTTAAATTTAAAAAGAAAAAAGAGATTTTGAAAAAAGAAAAAAAAATAGTGGAAAATCTTTAAAAAAAATAGAGAGAAGAAAGAAAGAAAAAAATTTAAAAAAAAATTAAAAAAAATTAAAATAAAAAAAAATTCTTTTTATTTGTTTTTAGGAGTCCATAGTGTGTGCATATTTTTATTGTTTTCATTTCTGTAATTTTTAGCATATTTAGTGTAATTTGCATTGTTTTAAATTTTTGTAATATATTTAAAAAAAAAACAACAAAACAAAACAAAAGGGAAAAAAAAAAGAGAATTAAAAAAAAAAAAGAAAAAAAAACAATTTTTATTTTTTGTATTTTGAAACCATTGTTCATCATTTAAATTTTTGCATAATTAAAGTAGTTTGCATTTTAGAATTTTTTTTTGTAATTATTGCATAATCAGTAGATTTATATTTTTTTTGTAATTAGGCAACGAAATTTAGTAGTTTAAAAACAAAACAAAACAAAAAGAAAAAAGAAAAAGAAGAAAAAATAATTTTTATTTTTTGGAATCCATTGTAAATTATTTAAATTTCTGTACAAAATTTTGCATAATTTAAGTAGCTTGCATTTTTTAGAATTTTTGTAACTGCATGCATAATTAGTATTTTTATAATTTTTTATTTTTGACACGAAATTCATTCATTTTATTTAAAAAAAAAACAAACAAACCAACAAACAATAAAAACCAACAAAAGGAGGAAAAAACAAACAAAAGAAAATTTTTGATTTTTTAAGGAGTCTATTATTTTTTGCATATTTTGCAGTTCTTTATTTTTTTTTATTTTTTATTTTTTGCATAATTAGTGTAACCTGCATTTTTTTTAATTTTTGTAACTTTGTGCATAGTTAGTATTTTTTAGTGTGATTCATAATTTCTGTGTAAATTAAAATAAAAAAATAAAAATCATAAAATCATAAGATCATTAAATAAATTAAAAAATAAAAAATAAAAAAATAAAAAAATAGGATAGATAGTTACGCCACACATTTTCTTTTTAGTTGCCGTTAGTGATTAGGTAGGGAAAAATATATATATATATATATATATATATATTTTTATCAAAAAAAAACAAAACACAAAAACCAAAACCAAAACAAAAACAAAAACACATAAAAACCCAAAAACCAAAACAAAATTTGACCTTATGCACTTACGGTCAGGACGTCTGATAGATTCTGCCATAGGGTCTAGGGCACCTTCTAGAGTACCTACGCAAGAAAGTGGGACCCAATCGGTAGGCAATTTGGCAGATATTGCTGAAACCCTATCTGAATCCCAATCCGATACCCTTTCCTCTAGAACAAATAGTTCATTGTCCATGGACAATCTAGGGCCATCAACTAGTCATCCCGTAGCCCAAAATAGGACACCCTCGAGATCCTTTAATCCATTTGAGGCTGACACCATGGGGTTAACATTCAATGTGCGACTCCAATATGTCTACACAAATGCTCAAGGAGCTGAGATCTTTAGGGACCCACAACAACGGTACCTTGTTAAGATTGCCGACATATTCTCAGAACTTGATAGAGCACCTCTAGTCAATGACCAGGGTAACATGTATATGGGTGGAGATGGTGTTCGCTACGAAGTCACCTACCATCCAGAAAAGGTAGACAAATTAGGGGAGCTCTCTAAAACAGAGTTTTTAGACATATCACAACTTTCCAGAGCAAGGGAGTCTAGAGATGACTGGCTCATCGAGCCGGACATGCCTGGATCATCCAATGCCCAATCCTCAAAGCCATCCATAGATGATTTACTTCTTGTAGATCTCAATATGGACAAGGATAGGAAAGGCAAGTGTAAAATGGATCAGGGGGCTGAAAGCCAATGGGAGTTTGTACGACAAATTCCTGTGACAAAGGTTTTACAGGATGACCCACTTCAAGAGGTCTATAAGGACTCGTTAGAGGGATATTATGCCACAACTAAATCGCCAGAGCTGGATCTTCCTCTAGCTTATGTAGTGGTAGTTGAGAAGTGTGCAGGACACATGAACAGAATAGTTGATAAATGGTCAAATGAATACCGAACGTTAGATTGGAAAGAGATTAGGGAACTCACGTGGAAAGGACAACCATTATTCATGGAAGTGTTCTCAACACATACAGCCAAACCAGGAGAGACAGCCTTTCTTGGAGAAACTGTTGCTCCTCCCCTACGAGAGTTCACTAGAGAGGGACCTTCAACATCTAAGTGGACCACTGCTAGTAGCCCAACTCTAGCACCACGATATCGTCCTACACCAAATGTGCGACCACAGGTCACACCACCACAACAACATCTTTCCCACTATGACAATCGGATGAGAGGGGAGCCAACTCGGCCTCCTATAAGTGCACCTCCTGAAATGAGGGTGCCAAGATCTTTAGAGGGGTTTGGTGAGGCTGGTAATAGGGTACCCACACCAATTTTGGAAACATGTGGACCATCTTTCCAAAGAGAGGAACAATTCCCACTAAGGGTAAGAGGCCGTAGACCCTACGATGAGTATTCACGACAAGTAAGGCCATCAACTCTTCAGAAACTGGTAAAGAAATATGAAGGGTCGGGAGATCCATACGACCATGTAGCAGCTTTTAGGCAAGCAGTTTGAGCTGAGCAAGTTGCTGATAAGCATACTCAAATAGAAGGGTTTGGACTCACTCTTGAAGGAAAGGCCCTTGCTTGGTTTCAGGCATTAGAAGCTTCTGACAAAACTTCTTTACGAGTTTTGGAAGAGAGATTCATTGCTGCTTTTTCCTTGATGGGAATTCAACATGACACAGTAGCGCATATCTACTCTTTCAAACAAGGTGAGAATGAGAGTGTTAGAGACTGTGTAAATAGAATGAAGCAGTACATTAATCGTTGCCCAGAAGATGAGAAACCCGCCCAAAGTCGATTAATTTCTCTCTTCTTAAAAGGCCTCAAAAATTCAACACTGCATACACATCTCTATGCTAAGAAACATACAAGTTTCAATGAGTGTTGCCATGATGCTATGGATTTCACCGATAACTTCAAGTTCCAGGATGGTTCTGGCCCTGAGGTGAAACCTAGAAATCAATGGGGTGAAGATCAAAGTTCAGGGTCTAGCGCACTAGTAAATCCAGACCAAATAGCCAACCTAGTGCTAAGGAGATTAGGACAAACCTATCGTCCACCCATGCAGCCACAACAACAGCAGCAGAGAATGAGGAGTGTACTTCCTACAGGTCCTCATCTTTGTGGAGCATGTGGCGGTGACCATAAAACAGAGGACTGTAATACCTTTTCTCCTCTAGTCACAAACCAACCCACAAAGAAGTGGTGCCAAGCCTGTGCTTGGAACTTTACTCATACCACACAGGAATGTACTCGCATTGCGAGAATGAGACAGGAACGTGAGCAGCCGAGGGGTGGAGTGGCTCCACAAATGTATCAACAATATACAAATTTTGAACGTAAGCCACCGATGACACAAGAACAAGCACGACCTGTTCTTGGTGCTCAACCTCCTGCTCCAGGGACTGCTCCTGTAAGGATTGTGGACTATGACAATCCAAATGTGTGTAGAGACTTGGTAAACCCAGGATATGTGGAAGAAGAATACACATCATATTCATCCAAAGAAAATGTCTTTGAAAGTACCACATACCCAAACCAAGCACTGGTGGAGATTCAACCAGGGGAACAAAACTCTTTAATGTTGCTAGGCGGCTACCAACCTAGGACTCCAGGCCCCTCAGGTCAATGGCAGCCAAGGAAAGTAGAGACCAAACCAATGGGCCCCTGTTATGAGTGTGGAGAACCCCATTGGGCTCGTGATTGTCCACATCGCTCAAGGCAAGCATCTAGGTCCAATACAACAGTGCAACAATTTTCACCAATAGAAAGATATTGTCTGGGGTGTTGTGTCGAACACTTCCCGAAGGATTGTCTGTTGAAACCACATGAGGAAGGCACCTCCCAACCAAAGGTTTCACTTAACCTTGTAGGGGCAATTCCATCACCACCTTCATCTGAGAATGAGGATGTCGTGCCACTTAGAGTCATGACTCGATCACAGACACGAAACGCTGAAATACAAACTGATGAGACACCTCGAACTAGGGATGCAAAGACAAATCTAGTGGACAAGACCCTACAGTCCAGTAGAAAAAAAACCACTAGGAGAAAGAAGAACCGAAACAAACAAACTAAAAGTGCATCCACTTCTAGTTCTCAGGAGAACTCTAAACAAAACATACGGGATAAAACTTTTACATCCCAGGAAGTGCGTGAGGAACATCAACCTCAACCTGAGCCTAGTGTTAAACCAGATAAGGCTAGTACGACTGAGGATAGTTCTGGGGGTTTTGTTTTTGTGGATAAAGTGAATGAGACTCTAGAGGCCATCATTGATGCTCATAGAAGTCGCATTGCAGCCTTATCAGAGCTACCCAAGAAGCTTCAAGAATACCCAAACCCTCGTGAGGAGAAGATCAATCTAGCTGTACATCAGCAACTCATTAGGGAAGCTCAGTCGATACTTGAGGGACCACCACCACCTATTCCTCGGGGCCCAACCTCTCTTAAGCCAACATTAGAAACTATACCGGAAGTGTCATCAAGTAGGGAAATGAAAAGTGAGTTCATTTCACAAGCTCAAAGCGAAAGATCGACACCAATTGACAATCCATTGAAAGAAGAAAGTCTACCATCACCTAGCCTTGTCTTCCCATGCAATGATGAAATTATTGATGCTAATGAGGACATGGCAAATGACATGTGGGCCGCAGTAAATGAGAAAATAAATGAAAACATGTCTTCTGTTAGTTCGCCTCCATTCTCTGAGGTGGATTTTACCAGAGATTCGGAAAACAACTTTGGACGCCCAAGCATTCAGGAGGAAGGTCAAACAATTGTTTCTCCTAGAAGTAAGCATACAATGAAAACCTTACCGTCCTATCTGGGAGAATATGAGAACTGTTCTCAAACCTTGAGGATACCCTCCATGCATAAAAGGTTGACTAAGGAGAAAGATATGAGTATGGTGCAAGCTATTTTGTCTGCACCAGTGGCTTGTACCTTACCTTTGCTTGAGTTGATAAAGCTTAAACCTGAGTTGTGGAATGATATTGCCACATGTTTGTCAGAGCAGGTATTGCTACAAAAGGGTCACCATGAGTGTACTATACACCCTGAGACAAAGCATGTAATGCCAGTTCCTATCAACAAAGTAGGGAAATTTTGTGAAGACGATCAGGGAAATGCTACCCTCCCATTAGAAGTGCGAAAAGTATCTTCAACTGCAATACTTGATAGTGGCGCAGGAGTGGGCATTGTGACAAGGTCCATTTGGGAAAAATGGGGCAAACCAGCTATTAGGAGTACCAGGATGCGCTTGCAGCTAGCAGATGGAAGCTTAGAACATCCCCTTGGGTTGCTTGAGAACATATTGGTCACCACATGTGGGATTGAATATGAGCATACCTTTGCAGTGGTGGATTTTGGAAAGCATCCAAACTATGAAGTGATATTGGGTAGACCATTCATGCGACAATTTCAAATGATTCAAGATTGGGGATACAACTACTTGTACCTCAGACATGATTCTGTCATCACAAGGGTCAACCTAAGGAATCACTCATATCGTGATGTAACAAGGTCTCCAATAGATGAGTTTGATTCTGCTTCATCTGAGGGCTCAAAAATTACATTGTCAGATGGGCGGGAAGATCTATGGATGTGTGGAGCCTCCTGTAGGGATTTCAACACTGAGAGACTTAAGGGTAATCGAAGTGTATCTGACGAGGCATACATTCCACAACCCTTCCCTGAGCATTTAATTGATCCATTAGAATGGAGTCATGTCCTTGCAACATTATCGACATGTGCTTTACCAAAGCCAATTCAATTTTGTGACTCAGATGGATATGATATTATTCCTCTAAGAATGGTACAACCATGTGCCCTTCTGGATGATTGGTACTATAGGGATACATCCACAACAGCTATGCATGTCGAGGAAGTCTCAGTAGAGGACTTGACACTCGAATCGGCTAATGATGCTGATAAGGAAGATGGCTGGGGATCTGATTTTGATAATGAAGATACAATCCCTGAGGAAGAGTTAGGAAAGGCCCGCCTACTCTTGAGAGGAAGGGAGATTCAGGTAGAAATCCCTCGAAGCCGACCTAAACGTAAATGTTGTAAGAGCCATAAGAGAATCAGTATACAAGATGAGCGGGAACAACGTGAGAGACTACAAAAAGAAAAGGGGGAGTCTAAGAGTGAAAACTCTCGACCACCACCTCACTTCTCAGGAAAGAACGGATATCTATACTATGTCCAAGCACAAGATAGTATCAAAGACCAAGTCAAACGATCAGAGGGATTCCAAGCAAGGGAAAAGCTAACAACTGTTAGCAAAAATCGTAAAAGAACGAAGAAACAAAAACCAAAACTCAAGTCTAACACCGATTCAAAAAAGAGTGTGGGAAGTGCAAAGACAACGGTGAAACAAAAAAATCCGATGCAAGATGGCAAAGGAGAACTCAAAACCGCATGGTCTTCCATGAGCGGAGACTCAAGTGAACAAGAACAAGGTCTAAATGTTCCTCCCAATTTCACACAGTACACTCTTCAAGATCGGAAGATTGTTCTTCAACAGCCCATGCGACAAAAACCAAGCATGCCAGGGATTTCATACGATGGTCCTGAAGATGCAAAAAAGGTTGATATTGCTAAGCCAGGAGACGAACCTCGCTATGTGTGGATTGCCACAGACTTATCCTTAGATGAGGAGAAGTTATTAATACAAACAATAAAGGAGTATCGCGATGTTTTTGCTTGGAGTTATAAAGACCTCAAAGGAGTTGATCCAAGCATATGTCACCATACAATACCATTGCGAGAGGATGCAAAACCCTCCAAGCAACGTCCTTATACTTACAATGAAAACTTTGCACGGAAGATAAAGGAAGAAATAGACAAGCTCATAGAGGCGGAATTTATCTATGAGATTGAACACACTGAATGGGTCTCCCCTATTGTAGTGGTGCCCAAGAAAAATGGAAAACTTCGAGTATGTGTCAACCTCAAGAAGGTAAATGCAGCTACTGTGCGTGATCATTACCCACTTCCAATCACGGATCATGTTCTGGAACGAGTTGCAGGGAAAAAGGCATATAGTTTCTTGGATGGATTCTCCGGGTACAATCAAGTGTCAATTGATCCAAAGGATCAACACAAGACAGCCTTTGCTACTGAGGATGGCATCTTTGCCTATCGTGTTATGCCATTTGGTCTAACAAATGCACCAGCAACTTTTCAGCGGTTAATGAGTCATGTATTCAAGGAGTACCTTCGACAATTTCTTGAGATTTTCATGGATGATTTATGTGTTCACTCACAAGAGCGTGATGATCATATAGAACACCTGAGACTTGTGTTTCAAAAGTGTCAACTTTATCGTATATGCTTGAATCCTGACAAGTACAAATTCATGGTAAGACAAGGAAAAATTTTGGGCCATATTGTTTCTCGCAACGGGATTTCAACAGATATGGATAAAATTGATGTCATTGTCTCATTACCTCGGCCTATCAACCCTAAAGGGGTACAAACATTCATGGGACATTGTGGCTATTACCGTAGATTCATCTACATGTATGCTGTCCTAGCCAGACCGTTATATGCTCTTCTTGTAAAGTTTAATTGGACTGATGAGTGTGAGGAATCCTTTGAAAAGTTGAAGCAAGCATTAGTGACTGCACCCATCTTACGGGCACCAGATTGGAACCAAATCTTTCATGTCCATATTGATGCTTCCAACTTTGCAATTGGATGTATTTTGGCTCAATCGGGTGAACACAATAAGGATTTCCCAATCTCATATGCTAGTCGACAGTTGAACAATGCTGAGAGGAATTACACCACAACAGAAAGAGAAGGATTGTCCATGATATATGCAGTGAAAAAGTTTCGCCATTACCTTTTGGCAAACAAGTTCATATTTTTTGTGGACCATCAAGCATTGCTATATTTGGTGAATAAACCTTGTGCAACTGGAAGAATTGTGAGGTGGTTTATCATCCTTCTTGAATTTGATTTTGAAGTTGCAGTTCGGAAAGGAACAACTCATCTAAGGGCAGATCACTTGTCTCGAATCACCTCTGGAGAAGCTCCTGTGGGTGTGGATGATGATATGTTAGATTCAACACTTTTCCTTGTAGAGACAGCTCCTAGATGGTCTGAATCCATTTTAGAAATTTTGACTGATGGGCAGATACAACTAGCAGGTCCTAATGTGGACCTATGGCGACCATTCAAGTTAATCTCAGGGAGATTATATCGTCAGGGTAATGATGGAGTGTTGAGGCTTATACCTAACCCCGACCAATATGAGGAGATCTTGGAATGGGCACATGAGGGTATAGATGGAATCCATGCATCAGCTACTACTTGTGTGCGACGTATCTCTCAGGATGGGCAATGGTGGCCTACCATGCATGCAGATGCTGAGACATTTGTTCGTAACTGTGCTTCATGTAAAATTCAGAAGCCAATTCATAATGTCACATTATTCCAAATTTCAACTACACCAAGTTGGAGTAAGTATATTGTGGACTATCTTCAGCATGGTCATTTGGATCCAAAAATTCCTAAACATCGAAAGCATGCTATTAAAATTGAAGCGGCAAACTATATGCTGATAGAAGGCCAACTCTACAAGAGAGGAAAGGATGGCAATTTACGCATGTGTGTATGTGAAGCTGACTATCTGAAAATCTTAACTCATGCACATGCAGGTGTTGGGGGTGGACACTTTTCTGGCAATACCACAGCAAAGTTGATTAGGTGGTCTGGGCTTTGGTGGCCAACCTTACAAATGGATGCCGAAGAATATGTGAAACGTTGTGACGACTGTCAAAGGACCAAACCTCCCATCACAAAGGACAATATGCCATTGCGGCCTATGCTAAGCACTCGTGCTTTTGCAAAATGGGGTATTGATTTTGTCGGTCCCATTAAACCTCCAGCTCGTAACACGCATGCAGAATATATTATAGTCGCAACCGACTATTTGACCAAATGGGTAGAGGCAAAGGCAACAGTCAAAAATGATGCCAGAACCACGGCCAAGTTCTTGTATGAGTACGTGTTTACACGTTATGGCTTACCTATTGAGATCGTTAGTGATCAAGGTGTACACTTTGTAAATGAAGTCATAGAATTTTTGCTTCAAGAATTTATGGTAATTCACAAGCGTTCTGCACCCTATCATCCCCAGACCAATGGACAAGCCGAGAGTACTAACAAGATTCTCTGCACAGCACTCACAAAGATTGTTGAGGGACATAGGACTGATTGGGAGCAAAAGTTGCACTCTGTTCTCTGGGCATATAGGACAGCCTATAAAACATCTGTGGGCACAACCCCATTTGAACTTGCTTTTGGGCTAGACTCAATTCTTCCCATTGAATTTCTTGTACCTACTCTACGAGTAGCTAAACAATTGGATTGGACTGGTCATGAGCTTTCACAACGTGTTGACGAATTGGAAAAGCTTGATGAAACCCGCTTATTAGCGGTAATGGGGATGTATGCTGAGAAGAGGAGACAAAAACAATGGTATGATAGAAATGTAACAACGGGCCGATTCAAAAAAGGAGACCTGGTGCTCTTATATACACTTAAGAAGCATAAGAGAAAGCTCAAGAAACGTGGCCTAGGACCGTTTGTGATTAATGAGCTTACTCCAAGTGGTGCGGTGCGTCTGGAGACACTAGAAGGTGAGCAAATGCCTAACTTCATTAATGGAAGTCGTCTCAAGAAATACAATGAACCATTAACTGAAGCCATGCTTCAACAGATGCATGCTGCACAAACACGAAAAGAAGCACTTGACCTACTTAAACGTCTGGCTCAAGAGGAGGCTAAATCTAGAGTTGCAAAAGCCAAGGAGCGTCGCAAAGCTTCTGTGTTGGCCATACAGTTGGCTACTGATGAGCCATATGTCGATCCATTCAATATTCAAGTATGCCTTCATCTTCATGAGACTACCTACTTTGTCTCTGCCTTAATTGACTCTGGTGCAGACTATAATGTTCTATCGTTTGAAACATGGATAGCCTTGGGTCAACCCACACTTGTACACACTCCTGTGGACCTACGAAGCTTCTCAGGTGAAGATAACCCTATAGAGGGAAAATGCGTTATTATGATGTCCATTCAGGATCACAAGATGTTAGTGCCCTTTTATGTGGCACGTAAGTCCAAGGCAGTAGTAGAGGCTGTCCTCGGTAGATCGTGGTTAAGTGCTACCAATTGCTCATTGGATTGGAAGAATAGACAATACAAGTTGCAAATTGATTCTGATTGCATCTTGGGATCTGCTACACCACGTGCTTTATCGTATCCGAAAGGTAATGTTTCTCGCTTACCCAATAAACAATCAAAATCTGCTCTTGAAGCTCCAAAACAAATGATGTGGATAATTGATGAGTACTCAAGTGAGGTCCATGGCTGGCATGTTCCAACTACTCTAGTTGCTGCTCAAAGAAGGCCGGGCAAAAAGGAATTTTCAATGTGGCTACCAAAAGATACGTACAAACTTGTACCATCTAGTCCAGTTGCTCAGCCTCTTAAGAAGCACATCATTTCCAAGCCTAAATCTCGGATTGTTACTCGCTGGGTCCCAAAACAAGTTCTTAAAGCACAAGGTTATTATGAGGGTGCAACATCAATTTGGCTTCCAAAATGCCATGCTTTGACAGGGGTAAAAGAGTGTTTCAGAAAGATTCCAAAAGTCACCCCTGATTGCCCATATCAGTGGGTGCAAAAGAAATCAACACAAATTCCCCAAGAAAGGAAAGGTGGCTGTGATAGCACCTACAAAACAACTTGTGTTGATATTCCTAAAACAAGTATTGAAACACCTGTTGTCCCGATTTCTCCTTGTAACACAATTCAACCAACAACTTGTGTACCTACGACACGTCCAAATGAGTCTCATTTGAGCATAGATTCTGGTGCTTCACTGCCTAAATCCTCTTATCTTGCTCAAATTCCAAGACAATTGCTAAAGTCTCCACCTCTTAAAAAGGATATACCAAAAGCTAAAGATAAGGCATTAACGCTACAATTAAAGCTCTTTGGTAAAACAATGTTTGAATAATGTCGTTCCTTATGCCTTTAGGAGATGTGTTCTTTTTGATAATCTTGTTTTTGATTGGAATTGTCATGATGGATATGAGTGTTCTAAATTTCATTATTCTACGTCCAGATAACTCCTGATGGATATTTGGCGCGATACATGTCCACCATGCCTTGACCCCGATAGTACTCGACTTGATCATCGCGGGGGTTATAGTGCTCCTCCGTTTCAAACACATTCTAGGTATTTCTATGCTCCCTTAGGTGAAAATTGCTGTGGGCATCACTTTGTTACGTTATTCTATCAACAGCATCACCCATTTCCACATTGTCAAGAGTGTGCACGGCTAGTATTAAGTGAAGCTTCACATATTTGTTGGATA
The DNA here is from genome assembly GCF_041138505.1 of Cibotium barometz. NCBI lineage: Eukaryota > Viridiplantae > Streptophyta > Polypodiopsida > Cyatheales > Cibotiaceae > Cibotium > Cibotium barometz. The sequence continues at coordinate 53,565,955 of NC_141063.1, read as the reverse complement.
TGCCGCTCTTATTTTAGACGATATGGCACGGCCTTAATGAAGCAAATTGTGGGAATTACTCCCCAACGCCATAATCTTCTTAATGTGAGAATACCAGAAAGGGGACCAAATCAACGAAGATTACCTGAGGAGGTACAAGCACAACAATGGAGGGATACAAGCTTAAATGACTTGCAACTACCAATCTTGCAAGCCCTCCTTCCCCAACCCTCCACATGTCAATATTGGATCAATATGAGTACTTACATTGCACAGTTCCAAAATCAAAACTGTCTGACTAACCTTCCCATAGAACCAATGCCATATTTCAGTGAGGAAGCACTCCTTCCTCTACCACCTTCTCCAGAGGCCGGTTTTTGTGAGGGGTTGTCTCTGCATCCTGAGGAAATTGATACCATCTTTCCAGCAGACGAGGACACGGACCCACCATCAGCGCAAGAGTAACTCATTGACTCCACAATAAGAACGACAAGCCAGGGCACTTTTCTCCCATTGGGTTTTTCCCCTCGGCTATATTTGGTGATTGGCACCACTAACAAATTTTATTCTTTTGTTTTTTTCTTTTGTTTGTTAATAAAACTTTGTGCAGAGATCTCAATTTAGGAAGAGCATCAGATACGCCCCTACAGTCCACCTATCGTGCACACAAATTAGGAAGGGGGGAGTTATGCTATGCTTACAAAGATCAAGGAGGAGCAATCTGCACAAAATCAGCAATTAATCAAGGCAAACGAACAACATCAACAGGGCACTACAACAGGTGTATGCAAATCTTAATCTTTATTTCTTTATGTGCTCTTATCTTTCGAATATATGGTTTGCATGTACACAATATTGGCTGGTTTGAGTTTTGATTAGTAGTTAAAATGTGGTGAGTACATTCTAGAGTCTTAGAAAACTTAGTAAGAGATATTTCTATCCAAAGACAGTGTAGGATATATACCAAGGGAGTATGCCAAGTACTTATGTCTTCAAGGTATATTAGTTATCCCTAGTGGTAGTTATCTCTTAGATATGAGCTAGGTGCTACGAGTAATAAAAATTTATGAAAATATACCCTACAAAAATATATATACAAGGTGAATTGCGACATGAAGTGTCTACCGCCATGCGAAGTGCTTGGTAGGACCTGGGGATGTCTCAGCACCTTGGGGCCGATGCCTTGGTTTCCATGGGGTGAACACTGATGTCTAGAAGCTTCAGAAGAAGACCATTGAGGAATCTGTCGCCTTGATAGACGTTGGTAGGACTCGGGGGTACACTATGGGCCCTCAAGACCGATGCCCTCATCTTCAAGGGGTACTCCTTAGGTCATAAAAGAAAGAAAAAGGGTCTGTCGCCCTTGAGATACTTAGCGGTCTTTAGATTCTCTTGGCGGAGGTCTCTGGGCCATTGCTTGGGTCTCATGGGGATAGAAACTTAATCTTTATCACCTTCTACACACATATCAAAAAAAAAAAAAAACAACAAGTGAGAGCTCCAATCACCTTTGCTCATACTTAGGAGTAGGGTTGCCACTTAGGAGTAACTTACATACTGATAGGACATTGAGACTGCGGTCATAACCGGAGGTGTACAAAGACACTTGCCTTTGCATAGCATTATCTACTACCTAAGTCTCACTTTGACTAGTTTTTACTCACCTCTTTTAGTATTCATTAACACTTTAATCAGCCTTGCACTTGTATGCTCACGTGTGTAATTATTATTGCTGATTTTGCTTTTCTTTTCTTTTTATCAATAAAGGACTTTACTCGTATCAATTGTTTTTTTGTTGCAGCTCTTGCTACTACTGCGCTCGAGGACGTGCGCAAAATAGGAAGAGGGGGAGTGTTGCTTGCAAATGAAGATCAATACCAGGATGCAACAAAAACGATACTTAGGGAGTTCTACTTTGTAGATGAATGTGGGAGAGGGTTTGATAATAATCCCACATGGGGACTTATGGGAGTCCTAGAATTTTTGTATAAAAGGTGGCTCATTTGAGAGCTTTACACACTTTTGGGGCTTAGTTCATGCAAGAGCTCCTTTGAGAGACCTACTCTCCCTCTTCTCCATAGAGGTGAAGACTCTTCTCTCACCCCATCTACATCATTGTATGAGGTTAATCTCTTCATTGAATCATTAGCAATGTCATGAGTCTTTCTCATCCTCTTCTCTAATCATTTTACTCTTATGCATGCTTTTAGTATTTCATTTTTGAGTACATGGATTGATTTGAAGCTTTCATGGAAGCTTGATGCTTGAATGTGTGCATGCTTGTAGGAAGATAGGAGTGGAGTGAGGTCTTTCTCTTTGCTTGAGTGCATAGTGATTGTATTCCTCTTGCTTGTATTTGTGAATGAAGGGGTGTGTAGGAATGAGGACAAGTTGAGCTTGTGTGTATGCTTAGTCTAGTGTCAAGTGATGGTAGCCATGAGCATTCTCTCCATTTGTGGATAAGCTCTTGTGCACCGGTACGGGTCGAATCCCTAGCTCCGAAAGGGATGCAAATCCCATTGGAGTGAGCTATACGTGGATCGTACTCCTCTTACTACAAGAGAGAGAGTTTTCCGTCTCTCCAACCACAAAGTCCCAGAAGAATTGAGGAGCTAGCAAGAACCACTATAGGAAGAACTGCACAATCTTGAGGAGAGCATAAGCCAATCAAGTGGAAAACCTACAAAGGCAGCTACTAGCAGAGATCCTAGAGGCCAAGAAAGGGCTAGGACAAGAGGCACATACATACATACATGTATGTATGTACACACACACACTACATGTATGTGTGTATGTATATACACACACACACATATATATACATGTATATAGATATACATATAATTAATTAATTAATTACATACATGTATATAGATATACATGTATGTGTGTGTGTGTGTGTGGGTAATTCCAACACTGCTTACACCAAGATTTTGAAGAAGGAAGAGGCAAGATTCATGTAGCCATTGAGCATCAGGATTAAATTCAGTAATTTTCTATGTTTCAAAAACCCCAACCAATAACCAAGGTAAGACACTAATGGCTCTCATGTTCGTGATGGATACTCCTTTTAGTATGTTGCACATGTAAAGCCTATTATCTTTATCTATGTTGAGTGTTTCTAATTTAGTAATCTTATAATTACACCTCATCTCTCTCTCTCTCTCTCTCTCTCTCTCTCTCTCTCTCTCTCTCTCTCTCTCTCTACCTCCACCCTCCATCTCCATCCACCTCCATGCCTCCACCTCCACCTCCACCTCCACCCCCATCTCCATCCACCTCGCCCTCCACCTCCATCTCCGCCTCCAACGCCATCGCCTCCGCCCCTCCAGCACCGCCACGGGCCCTCAGATTGCCACCTCCATGCCTCATCTCCACTACACTTCTCCCCCCTTGCCCCCATTGCTCCGGCCACTCCAGGCCCCCCCGGCAGAGTCGAAGGCCTGGAGTCGGGGGGGGGGGGGGGGGGGGGGGGGGCCTGGAGTGGCCCCCGGCAGAGTCGGGGGCCTGGAGTGGCCGGAGAAATGGGGGAAAGGGGAGGAGATCATGACCGGATTAGGCTCCTCCTCCACCTCCATTTCTATCACCTCGCCCTCTCCCTCACCATCGCCGCCGCCCTCCACCTCCATTTCTGTCAACACCCTCACCTCCGTTGCGCCCGGGCCATCTTCTCCAGCGCCGTCACCTCCAACATAACCGTCGGCTCTGCCACCATGGGCTCTCAAATTGCCACCTCCATGCCTCCCTTGCCCCCATTGCTCCGGCCACTCCAAGCCCCCAGCTCTGTCAGGGGCCTGAAGTGGCCGGAGCAACAGGGGCAAGGGAGGAGATCATGACCGGTTTAGGCTCCTCCTCCACCTCCACCTTCAGCTTGCCCTCTCCCTCACCATTGTCGTCGCCCTCCACCTCCCTTTCTGTCGACACCCTCACCTCCGCAGCGCTCGGGCCATCTTCTCCATTGCCGCCACCTCCAACATAGCGGTCGGCTCTAAATTTAACAGAAAAAGAACAGCAGAGAGAATAGTACCTCTTTTCACAGATGCGTTCGCCTGCTGAGTTGAGAGTATCCACACCACCTCTTTTCCTTCACAGCAAAATACGAAAATGAAATGAAATACATGTACCCTAAAATATGTGTACCATATATGTGTGTGTGTGGCCTAAAATATATATAGCCTAAAGATAGATACATACATACACACATATACTAAAAATGTATTAAGCTATATGTATTTTATTACACACACACACACATACACACACACATTTTTCAATGGTTCAATATGTGTGGCATACTTTTTTAAAACTTTTCTATTATTTATGTTATTGAAATTGGGTGTGTGTGTGTGTGTGAGAGAGAGAGAGAGAGAGAGAGAGAGAGAGAGAATATGTGATGTACAACAAAGAGAAAACTCATGCTCTTTTAAAACTTTTTTAAACATTTAGGCTCAAAAGAGAGAGAGAATATAGTTTAGGCTATGTATATATGTACATATATATATATATATATATTGATGTATATATATATATTTTAGTCTAGGTATTTATTAGGTTACACACACACACACACACACATATTAAGCTATATGTATTTAAAAAATGTGTGTGTGTGTGTGTGTGTGTAGCCTAATAGATATATAGTCTAATATATCTATATATCCTAAAATAGATAAAAGGCTAGTCTCTTTGTAAATACACACACACACACACACACTAAAATACATATATCCTAATAGATTCTTAGCCTAAAATATATACAATATAATATATAAATATAGACGTGTGTGTGTGTGTATTTACAAAGAGACTAGCCTTTTATAAAAATAATACTTAGAACCAATAAATGTATATATTTGTATATATTTTTTTATATTTGTAGATACATATATATTTGTATATTTTTTATTAAAAAAAATGTCATTCTCAATCGTGATTGCTCCACCTGTTCCTTCGTTTTTATATTTTCATTTCACATTTTCGTCTCTCCTGTCCTTTCTGCATCTTTGTATTGCCTTCCCTATGGAGCACACTGTCACCTTTGAGTGGGAGCTTGATGGCTGCAACAACAAAAAATCTCAAACTTTAATACTTCTCCACCAGACCACACTTGTCAGTCATGGATATCTACAAGGGTTTCTACCTTCATCACTGTTGAAAGAACGGTAGAGGGGGAGGAGACACACACACAGGAGAAAACCCTAATGTATATTGCAAACCCTAACCATAGAGGGAAGCCATCTCCACTCTCACACAAAGCATAATGCCATAATCCATTATACACACAACACTATGAGTTGTGTCCACACTCTACTAACCCTAGCTAATGTCCACACACTATGACCAGCTAGACACGCGGTCATTTATGTCTCACACATGTTCCTACCTAATCTGCCAGCACATATCATAGTTGGCTCACACTGACATCGAGCTTCAATCTCAACAGCCCCTCTCAAGCTCATGATGTACTGCCGATGAAGATGTAGATGAGCTTGGGATATCAAGACTCTCAAGACTCCCCCTCAAGCTCATCCCATGTACTCCCAACATAGTCCGGAAGTACTCAAACTTCTCCCTGCTAAGTGGCTTTGTGAAGATATCAGCCACCTGCTCATCAGTCTTCACATACAACTGTACCATCCAGCACCTTTTCTCTGACAAAGTGATAATGGACCTCTATGTGTTTGGTCCTCGCATGAAACACTGGATTCCAACTGTATACTGCTCATGTTGTCACAATGAATGACAACTTTGCCATCAATAGGCTCACATAAATCTGCCAAGAGGCCCTTTAACCATACTGCCTCATAAGTAGCAATGGCTGCACCTCTATATTCAGCCTTTGTACTGGATAAACCAACTGTAGGTTGCTTCTTGCTACAACTCACCACAGCACTTCCAAGTGTAAAAGCATAACCACTAGTAGACCTCCTGTCATATGAGCTACCTGCCCAATCAGCATTTGTGTAGCCATGTATGTCCAAGCTTTTACCACTCTCATAAAGTAGACCATAATGTGCAGTGGTCTTCACATATCTCATGATGCGTCTCACAGCATCCAAATGTGGTTTTCTGGGGCTCTGCATAAACTAGCTTACTAGCCCCACAGCATAACTCAAATCCGGGCGTGTGATAGTCATGTAAGTGAGACTACCAACCATCGTCCTGTACATAGAAGGATCATCCAATTCCTCGCCATAATCAGCCCGCAACTTCACATTTTGCTCCAAAGGTGTACTCATAGGCTTACACCCTGTCATGCCATATTTTGCCAACATATCCAATGCATATTGGCACTGTACTAACCATGTACCTGCATGATCTTTGACCACTTCAATTCCAAGGAAGTATCTCAACCAAGATCTTTCATGTCGAATTGCCCACTCAAAGCTTTCTTGACATGTATCACATCCACACCATGATCACCTGTGATAATCAAATCATCCACATAGATGATGAGTAAAACAATCCCATGCTCTGTCTTCTTCACATAGAGTGAAGAATCTACTGTAGAAATCTGAAAACCAAGTGAGATAAGATATCTGCTCATCTTATCACTCCAAGCACGAGGTGCTTGCTTCAGACCATACAATGCCTTTTTCAATCTGCATACGTGAGTGGGATATCTAGGGTGTACATGCCCTTCTGGCTGTGCCATATACACTTCCTCTTGTAGTTCTCCATTCAGAAATGCATTTTTGACATCCATCTGATGCATTTCCCAGCCATTAGCTGCAGCCATAGCAATGACTGCTCTCACTGTGCCCATCTTAGCCACTAGACTAAAGGTTTCATCATAGTCCAAACCTTAGGTCTGTGCATAACCCTTTGCTACCAATCTTGCTTTGTGTCTCTCAATAGAACCATCAGATTTGCACTTCACTTTGTAAACCCATGTACATCCAATAACACTCTTGTCCTTTGGTAATGCAACCAAGTCCCATGTATCATTATGGACCAATGCGTCCATCTCAACATCCATTGCTTTCTCCCATACATGCTCTCCAATAGCCTCTGTATAGCATGTAGGTTCCACATGCTTCACCATAGATGTCATATATGCATAGTGCATAGCAAAATCTCGATATGTCAATCTGTCCAACGGGATATCTGACTCTCTGGGATCTCCGCAATGCATGCGGGTCACTCTGTACACCTCTAACTCTAGCATGTGGTGGCACATATCTATCCTGACTAGCACAAGGTGTGCGTAAAATAGGTATGCCAAGCTTCTCATCCAAACTCTCTGAACTAGATGACTCATAACCTGTGATTCCAATTCCTTCGACTTTCTTCTTTCCTTTATCCATAGCACTACTCCCCCAGTGCTCACACTCTCATGCCTTAAATGTCCTGACCATGGACGTACGTTGCTACTCTCAACCTCTGCTCTGCTGGCCCAGACATAGAAGTAGAACTAGAACTTGCTTGTGGCAAGTTCACAGGCACATCAGCCTCAAGTGACTCAATGACTCCCTCATCTTTTGCTTTGTACCAACTAGCAAGCTCATCAAACACCACATCTCGTGAGATGACCACTTGTCTAGTTTGTGGGTTGTAACATTTGTATGCCTTTCGATCCTGTGCATATCCAACAAATACACATTTCTCTGCCTTAGGATCCAACTTCCTTCTTCTTTCATCAGGCACATGTACATAAGCTATGCATCCAAAAACTTTGAGGTGTCCAATGTCTGGCCTATAACCTGTAAGCCACATCTCTGGCGTGCTTCCATGAATAGCTGATGTAGGTGTTTTGTTCAATATATACACTGCAGTAGCACATGCTTCTGCCCAATAGTAATCTGGCATGCTCTTTTCATTGAGCATCGCCCTTGCCACTTCACATATGACTCTATTCTTTCTCTCAGCCACACCATTCTGCTGAGGTGTATACCTGCAAGTCAATTGTCTTCTTATTCCATGCTTCCTCAAGAAATGCTCAAAAGCCTTTGAGGTGTATTCACCACCTCCATCTGTCCTCAAACATTTAATTCACCACCTCCATCCGTCCTCAAACATTTAATCCAACAGCCATATTGCTTTTCTGCAAAAGCTTTGAAATCCATGAGCTTTTCTAATACTTCACTTTTCTCTCTGAGAAAGTATATCCATGTCATCCTGCTGAGATCATCTATGAATGTCACATAGTATAGACAGCCTTTGATAGATGGGTTTTGTGCAGGACCCCATACATCACTATGTACGATCTCAAGTGGCCTGCTACTCATATTTCCTTCTCTAGGAAACCTCAACCTTGCCTACTTTCCAAACTGATAGGCTTCAGAAACATGCATATTTCCATCATATTTGAATCTAGGCAATCCACTGACAATGCCCCTTGTTTGCATGTTCTTTAATCTTTGTATATTGACATGTCCAATCCTCTTGTCCCACATATCAATGTCCTGTACCACATTCCTACTTTTGGAGAACATGGCTGATTTTAGCTCAGGAATTCCAGCATCCAGCTTAAACAATCTGCCTTCTTTCTTGCCTTTAGCAATGACTCTACATCCATGTTTGAAATCTTCAACGAAGCATCCATGCTCGTTGAAACAAACCTGTAATCCCTGTTCCACCATTTGACCAACTGAGGCCAATCTCTTTGTGATAGAAGGCACATACAACACATCTGACATAGACTTTGTCTGACCATTGTGCATAACCAATGGTACACTTCCAACACGTGTAATGACATGCTGGGTATCATCACCTGTTTCCACATAGCCTTTCACATCCATAGGCTTCATATGCTCAAACCATTCACCATGACAAGTCATATGGTTTGATGCTCTTGAGTCCATATACCATGTGTCATCATTCTCAGCATTTGTCGTCATAGAACCCACAACATGCTTCATAGCAAACAAATGATTTGCAGTGCCATCATTACTGCTTGATGCATAGTTTCCACCATGTTGTGCATAATTTCCACCATAATGACCACCACATTGTGCTCTACCCCCTCTCAAATCATTCTGTTTGCGAAAACAATCTCTCGCCATATGTCCAAATTTGCTACAATAATGGCATTCCACATCTTGCATAGAATTTTGTTGGCCTTGCCAACGTCCTCTACCACGGGGGTTACCTCTGCCTCTCTGAGGTGTATATCCACGACCACCTCGAGCACCATATGAAGGCTGAAAATTCTGTTGTGGTGACCTGTCCTACCATCCACGACCATTACCACCACGTCCACGCACGTGATGCGAATCTCCCCCTGCCTCTAAAACCTCTCTGAGAATAGAAAGCCTGATTTCTGCCATCATCATGGCTAGTAGATGCATCCAAAAATGATCACTGAGTTTGATTTCCTCAACAAGTAAGAGTGAAACCAACTCATCAAAGTCCGGTAAACCTGTACTCCTCACTAAGATAGATGTATCAAAAGATTTGTATTCCTTGCCAAGACCACGCAAGGTAATATCCACCAAATCATCATCAAGCATGGGGGCATTTATTGTGGACAATGCATCTGCAAACTTCTTGATTTCTTGTACATAATCATGTATGCTCCTTTTATTCCTTTTCACATTATGTATCTGCTGTCCCAACAATTGAGACTTGCGAGCACTCGTATCTGTATCAAACATCTTGACCAAAGTATCCCATGCATCTTTGGGATTCTCAGCATCCTGTATGTGTATGAGCATAGCATCAGAAATACATATAGACAGATAATGCAGCACTTTGAATGCTCTCTCTTACCATTGCTTATGAGCAATAAGCTGCTGCTGTGTAGGTTGTCGAGGTAGCTCAGGCTCTAGCTTAGCACCTATAATGAGATTCCAAAATCCTTTTCCTTTCAAGAAACTTTTTATCCTATACTTCCATGCCTGGAAGTTCTTCCTATCCATCTTTTCACCAACAATTTGTACTGGATTATCCTACATGTTGCTCAATGCATACACCTTCTGCACACTTCCAAATCTGTAAATGATCCTTCCTCAGCTCAACCACACTCCAATGAATGTTCCAGATACTCCAAGGCAGCCAACAATCTTCAAATTTGATGTAGAAAATCAACCTGTATGCATCCAAGATGAATTGTCTCACGTAGTCCGAGATACCCTGCTTTGATGCATTTTCCAAGGCTCCAAATCACAATGTAGTGGTGCAATCAAGTATGGGCACCTTGCATTGACACCTAAACAACCTCAATGTAGAATATCAACACCATCTGACATGTGTACATATCAATTTTTGAAAACCCCTTTCTCTGTTTTGGGAAAAACCAGAAAAACCAGAAAAACCAAAAAAACCAGTAGTAAAATGGCTCTAATTTCTTTAATATTTGTCCAAATTGAGCAACCAGGCATTCATTAGCTTAGAAATAGTGTCCATAAACTCCATGTAAGAGAAATTTGTCCAATTGTATAAGACCAAAGATTAATTGCTCAATTAAAATTACTCTGTTTCTTTCAGTGGACAGCCTGTTTAATCAGCTCATTCCCAGCTCAATTAGGCATAATTCATCAATCCAATCACATAGCCCTCTTCTCCAAAGTGTATAGCAACCAATTGCTAAAGAAATTGTGAAAGGAACCAAGCACCCAAGTAGAAATCGATCTCCTCGTTAGCCAAAATGAACAAAATTCTGCCCTGTTTCACAGTAGGAGCTGCGCCACCTGCTGTACAGGGATTTGGGAAGGTTTAAAGTATTAATTGAAGATGTGTACAAGTGCCCAAGACACTTAGGTATGTGTGCAACCAGTCAATGGTTGGATTTTAGCCAAAAACACACTCCAAATGCATCAATTTTTGACTTGCTTTTCTCTGTTTTGTGAGAGCTCAAAAACCAGAGTTTTTCACACATCCAAATGCTTCCAAAATGCTCCAAAATCACAATAGGGCTTGCATAGAAGTTTCCAATACATCTCTCATTGTCAGATACATGTTTGCTTTGCCAGATTTACATGTATTTCCACCATACATCAATGCTTTCAAGCTTTAATGGAAAGCTTCCAAAAACCAAAAATTTCTTTGCTTTGATTTGCTTTGTCTTTGCCTATATCACCTGCAATCCGCTCAAGGATGTTTAGAAGACCTTACCCGGTAGGCCAAGCTCTCAGATCTGATAGTATTTGGTGTGCTCCAAGCTTCATAGCTCCAATGGCAAGCTTCATAGCTTCTCTTCACAGCTTCTTCTCCCTCTTCACTCACTCACTCATAAACCCTAATAAACAGCACAAGGCTCTGATACCATGTTAAAAGAACGGTAGAGGGGGAGGAGACACACACACAGGAGCAAACCCTAATGTATATTGCAAACCCTAACCATAGAGGGAAGCCATCTCCACTCTCACATAAAGCATAATGCCATAATCCATAATACACACAACACTATGAGTTGTGTCCACACTCTACTAACCCTAGCTAATGCCCACACACTATGACCAGCTGGACACACGGTCATTTATGTCTCACACATGTTCCTACCTAATCTGCCAGCACATAGCATAGCTGGCTCACACTGACATCGAGCTTGAATCTCAACAATCACACACCTTTTCTGGAGTGAAAGCTTCTAGGACCAATGGAAGCCTACAAGAAATCATCGCTCATTATGATATGGAGGGCAATAAAAACTACCTCGTAGATATTACTCGAAGTAAAACATATATGCTACAATGTAGTCCTCTCTGTGCTGCTGATAGTCTTGATTCTAGTGCTAATGACATTGCCCAAGATGTCCGACATTTGGAGACTTCAGTGGATAAAGAATTAGGGACACAAAACACCCATGTTCATATCTTGAGCTCCTCCTCTGAGAGTGACTTGAATGGCTCAGCAACTGTTTTTTGCAACCAGGTGAAGGCACAAGCAATCCAAAAGGTTCAAAGCACAATATCTCTCTGAAGTATACTCTCTGATGAATGTATTGCTTCAGAGAGTATACTTTCAGTTCTTCGTAAGAAGGAGGAACCTTCTCTTCTACGTTCATTGGGAAAAAGTTACTCGAGTCATCCAAGTCCAGGAGGTGCCAAGACATTATATGGTGATTCCATCCTAGAGTTCCCACCAACATATGGCAAAATAGGAAATATGGATGGAATGGAGCAAAAATATGATGGTCACCTATGGACACGTCCAGTAACATCAAACATGTCTGTAAGTTGTACCGTGCATATTAGCTATTGTGTTGGTACTTTGGAGTGCCATAGGCTCAGCTGTCCTTTTTATTTGAACAATAAAAGGTATAAATAACACCTTCTTTCATGGACATCTGACAAAAAAGATTACAGTTGGACTTCTGACAGAGGATGAGAAAACTAAAATAGTTTGTCACTTTTGTCGCAAAACTACACACTGTGTGCAAGTGTGTAGATGTGTTGTGTATTACGTAATGCCTCGTGACACAACTATTACAAGAATGATGCTCCACACTAGGCTGCATGAACATCCAGTTCAGCCAAGAACTTCAAGGTCAATGTTGGAACGCGTGAAAATGTTTGTTTCTCAAGTGTTGAAAGCCCAGAGAAGTGTAGGTCCTCAAAAAATACAGATGGATATTGTGAAGGATATGTTGTTTTCCTCCATGATGAATCAAAATGATGAGCTACCTACAAGTATTGGGGATCGTGAGCTCTGTAATTTTTTGGAGGAGTTGAGTCCTCTTGTGGAAAACCAGAGGTGAGTATTCATTCTGTAACTTAATCATATTTGGATGTATTTTTATACATTTGGTCCTCTCTTTATTGTGAAATTATGTTTTTTAGGTTTAGACGCATTGTATCCTAGGAGAAAAGAAAATTGATGCCTGCAGGAGAGGGCTTTGATAGCATCCTTCTTATTATACAGAGAAGATCTCCCTATTCATTTATACAAGGTAGCCGTTTCCAGGACAAGGTGGCCCTGATGATAAATGTTATGTCTTTATTGCGAGGACCAGCATCAGACTTGGTGAATCACATGCGGTGTGATAGTGGAGGTGACTTGTCAAAGTCCTGGGTTTTGTTTGATCACACTCATTGAGTTTTTGGTTGGTCAACAATGGCTTGTCATGTTTACGACCCAAGGTGAGACTATGTACTTCAATTTTTTCCTTTCTTTCATTTACCTTGAATGATAGCTGATTGAAAAAAATTCTCTCCAAAATCCTATAGTGTTCAAGAGCTGTTGACAATTTCCACATGCGAAATGAAGGAGGAGGATACAAAAAGCCAAGTACTATTTTGGGAAATGCTGAATAGCACAATGGAGCAATGCGGTTATGCACCCGCACACTTCTAGTAGGGTCAAATTGGTGTGCAGTTAGGACCGTTTTCAATGGGGGTCCACACAACATTATGGAGGACAGGAAGCGAACGTGCTTATTCCATTGGAAACAAAGTTTGATGAAGCATGCTAAACAATGCGTGAAGACAGAAAGTCGACAACACCATATTGACTTGTGTGAAGAATGGAGATTGGCAACCAATAAGGAGTCAGCTTTCTTAAAAAGTAAAGAGATTCATGAGTGGTGGAGAAATGGACATGTTCATGAGGGAAAACTATCAGCAATAATGGATACGTGGATGAGTTGGTGGGAAGTACGAATAGCACATTGGGGCAACCTCATGTCAAGGGTGAGAAATTTTATGGAGAAATGATATGTTGTATGGATGTATTTGCATTGGAGTCAATTTTGTGAATTCATGTATGAAACCTCTTGTGTGCAGGTGGTCTTAAGCTCGGTGGATTTAGCACAAACCCCTCGAACAAACTTATCTGAAAGTCATGGAAGTTGGCTTGCTGGTGAAGGATACAAGGAAAAGGTTAGCTTGTATGATGCGTGCATTTCAGATATGGCAAACACTTTACTACAAAGTGCAAAGCAATATGCATATGAGATGGGGAAGCACAAAGGTGAGGGACCAAGCTTGAGCAAGTTGCTGGACAGGGTGGCAGCAAGGTCAAGACTGACACCACCACAAGTGGCTCACATGGTCCATGAAACAGTAGCTAATACTCCTATGTATGAGGAATCAAGGCCTCTACATAGAGATAAGGAGACTATTCAACGGAAGAGGGTGAGGACAACGGAAGTAGAACAATGCTCACATCGTCCAGGTTATGTCATGCAGAGCAGACATCGTCAAAACTAGGGAACAACAAGAAGAGTAAGTTTTGGAGATAGATCTAGAACAAACAGTGCAGCAAGTCACGCTTCAAGGGGAGGACCAAAAAGTCCAATGATTGGAGGAAACAAAGATGTCGGACATCAAGAGCCTAAACAACATTATGGCACAATGAGCGGAGGACAAATGCATGTAAAGGAAGAGGCCATTGGACGCACAATGTGGGCCATTAGACTGAAAAGATGCAAGGGGGAGGAGGGCTTGAGCTCTTGCAAGCACACACACACTCACAAAACCCTAATAGAGAACACACAAGGTGAGAGGCTGAAAATCTTCTTCTTCTTCACTCAACACTCAACACACCATATACAAGATAAGAGTACACACAATATGAAAGGTACTCAACCAAATACATACAAGGGTTCTCTATAGTGTGAACCCAACTAAATGAGCTGGCGCTATAACTATGCCAGTCTCTAGAATGGCTGTCACACAGCCTGTCATCCCACTGGCCGCATATCACCCATGATCTCACCAACCATGCCAGTGGTGTAAGTGTGGGGCCTATCCCCCAGGCGGGTCATCAGTGTCCCACTGCCTCACTAGACGAGCTCGATATCTCAACACTCCTCCTCGAGCTCAACTCCATCTCATGTACACCAAGCAAAGCCCTGAATTTGCGGAGCTTCTCTGTACCCAATGCTTTGGTGAAGATGTCAACTACCTGATCCTCTGTGGTGACATAAACAAGGTCAAGGTCTCCTGCCAAGACCTTCTCTCTGACAAAATGGTAGTGGACCTCTATATGCTTCATGCAAGCATGAAAAACTGGGTTCCTGGCCAACTGTATACTGCTAATGTTGTCACAAAAAATGACAACTTGTCTATCCCACTGATAGACCCAAATCTGCAAGTAGCTTTCTCAACCAAGCTATCTCACATGCTACCATAGCAGCTCCTCTGTACTCGGCCTCTGTACTAGATAGAGCAACCGTAGGCTGCTTCTTGCTGCTCCAAGTCACAGCAGCACTCCCCAAAGAAAACATGAATCCACTAGTAGATCTCCTATCTGAGATACTACCAACCCAATCAGCATCTGTGTACCCATGTACACATATCTCTGTCCCAGTCTCATAGAATAGTCCACAATGCAAAGTAGACCTCACATACCTCAGTATGCATCTCAATGCATCCAAATGCGATTTTCGTGGAACCTGCATAAACTGACTCACCAACCCAACAGCATAGCTCAAATCTGGTCTGGTGATCGTCATATAGATTAAGCTTCCTACTATGCACCTATACATAGTAGGATCCTCCAAGATCTCACTGTCTCTGCAGTAATCCAATACCATGTGGTGACCTAATCACCTCAATGCCCAAGAAATATCTGAGCTCCCCCAGATCCTTCATCTCAAACGTTTGTCTAAGCAAGATCTTTACATCAAAGATCTCTGCATCATGGTCCCCCGTAATGATCAAGTCATCTACATAGATGACAACAAGCACAACTCCTCTATCACCATGTCTCACATACAGTGAGAAATCTGCATTGGCTACATGAAAGCCAATAGTGACAAGATATTCAGAAATCTTGTCAAACCATGCTCTTGGTGCTTGTTTTAAGCCATACAAGGCTTTCTTCAACCTACAAACATGCTCGGGGTGACCCACATCCTCATAACCAGGTGGCTGCAACATATACACCTCTTCTTGCAAATCCCCATGCAAGAATGCATTCTTTACATCCATCTTTACATCCATCTGATGTAAAGACCATTGCTTTGACGCAGTCACTGCTATCACAACTCTCATGGTTGCCATCTTGGCAACTGGGCTGAAAGTTTCCTCATAATCAATGCCATATGTCTGCGCATACCCTTTGGCTACCAACCTAGCCTTATACCTGTTTATGCTTCCATCACTGTTATGTTTTACTTTGTACACCCACTTGCATCCGATGGCTTTCTTGGCTTCAGGCAATTTCACTAAATCCCAAGTTTCATTTCCATATAGTGCATCCATCTCCTCATCCATAGCTTTCTCCCAACACACATTTCCAACAGCCTCATCAATGCATGTGGGCTCTACAACCTGCACAACCTGCACAACCTTTGCCATATATGCATAGTGATGTGCCACATAACCATCATAGGTAAACCTCTGCATAGGCTTTTTCAATCTCGCAGTTTTTCATCATTCATGGCTTCCATAGCCTTCTTTACACCAGGTGTTCTCATAGCTGGGATCCCAAGCTCCTCATCAAGGCTCATCTCTGAGCCACTAGACTCTCCATCAGCATGAGAATGCCCTGTAGAAATGTCAGGCATACCAAGGGGCTCAACCACTTTCTCTTTTCCTTTACATGATGTACTAATCACATTTGCAAGACTGATATTATGACACAGCCTGCCACTCCATGGTCTATCAACAGACCCACTAGATGAGGATTTTCCTGGTCCACTCAAAGACTGTGATTTGCTGGCTTGCATTCTGTGCAACCACACTTCCACTCACATCAGCCCCAACAGCTTCTTTTTCAGCAGCATACCAGTTGCTCATCTCATCAAAGACAACATCCCTGCTTACCCTCAACTCACATGTAGCAGGGTTATAACACCTGTATCCCTTTTGCTCAAGGGAATATCCAATAAGCACACATTTTTTAGTTTTTGGATCCAGCTTAGTTCTCAGCTCATCTGGCACATGCACATATGCAATGCATCCAAAGACTTTCAGATGAGACAAATCAAGTTTTCTGCCAGCAAACCTCTCCTCTGGAGTTATATCATGTATGGCTGCAGTTGGAGTCTTATTTATGATGTATACTACTGTAGAAACAGCCTCAACCCAATAGCTATGCGACATATTCTTCTCTTCCATCAATGCTCACGCAATCTCAGCAATGTGCCTATTTTTCTGCTCAACAACTCCATTTTGCTGCTGCGGAGTGTATCTGCATGTAAACTTTCTCCAAATACCATTCTTCTTCAAAAATTCAGAGAACTCATTGGAGAAGTACTCTCCCCCTCCATCTGACCTTAGGCACTTTACATATTTTCCTGTTTGCTTTTCAACCAAAACTCTGAAATTCTGAAAGTGAGTGAACACCTCACTCTTCTCCTTCATGAAATATACCCACACTTTCCTTGTATGGTCATCAATGAATGTCACATAATACCTGCAGCCTCCCATAGACATGGTCTTCGTAGGACCCCATACATCTGAATGCACAACATCTAGTGCATTTCTGCTCACATATCTGTTACATGGAAATACATGCTTTGTTTGCTTTCCAAATTGGCATGCTTCACATATTCTCTGCATACCTTCAACTTTAAACTTTGGCAGCCCTGTCACAATTCCTTTAGTCTGCATAGACTTCATTCTCTGCACATTCACATGTCCAATTCTTTTATGCCAAATGTCTGTGTCTGCAACAATTCCTGAACCATTTGCAAACATCGCAGCACTCATTTCAGGCATGTCTACATTCAACGTAAATATTCTGCCCACTCTGTTGCCTTTTGCAACCAACCTGCACTTGTCTTTAAAATCTTCAACATAAAAACCATCAGGGCTAAACCGAACGTGCAAACCCTGCTCAATCATCTGGCCAACTGAAACCAGATTCTTTGTTATGTTCAAAACGTGAAGTACATCTGCAAGGTACTTCACTTTGCCATCCTACATAGACAATGGCACATCTCCAACATGGGCAATTGGATGAGCAGTGTCATCCCCTGTTTCCACAAACCTGGTCTTTCAAGGTTTTTCATCTCCTTGAACCACTCCCCATGACTTGTCATGTGGTTCGAAGCACCTAAATCCACATACCATACATCATCTTTTTGTGCTGCTTCAACATTTTCAGACACGGCATTCACGACATGCTGCATAACAAACAACCTTTCATTATCCTCATTGTTTCTGCTTGAGGATGCATAGTTGTTCTACTGCACTTTCCCATTTTGCATGTCAGCCTGCTTCTTATAACATTCTGCCTACACATGTCCAGGCTTGCCACAATAAAAACTTTCACGTGCATCATTATATTGCCTTTGCCAATTTCCACGTCCTCTTTGACTCCCCCTACCTCTGAATTCACCTCTTCCACCTGTGTGTTGTTGATGTTGTTCTTGTGTATTCTAGGACTGTTGTTGCTGCTACTGCTGGCCATAATTTTGATTACCTGTTCGGCCACCTCCTTGACCGCATTCACGGCCTCCTCTACCTCGTCCTCTACCTGAACTTGTGTAGAAGGCCTGTTGCTCTGAACTGTTTTTGTTTTGTGAAGACTGTTGGTCTTCACCCAAGCTCTTCTCTTCTATAATTAGCATAGACACCAAATCTGTAAAGTTGGGAATGTTTTCCTGAGTCTTAATAGACGTCTTGAATGCCTTGTATTGTGGCCCGAGACCATGTAGATAGACTTCCACCTTATCATCATCATCTACTGACACACCAATAGATGCAAGGGATTCCACAATACCCTTTATCTTCAATGCATAGTCATTCACAGACATGCTCTTTTTCTCCACAGTATGAAGTTCATTCACAGACATGCTCTTTTTCTCCACAGTATGAAAAAGAGCATGTCATTCACAGACATGCTCTTTTTCTCCACAGTATGAAGTTCATTCTTCAACTGTATCTTACGTGCCTTGGTATTTGTTTCATAGAGTTTCATCAAGGTGTCCCATGCCTCCTTGGGGGACTTGGCATCCTGAATAAAAAATCATGGTGTCTTATATACTAATGGAGAGCCAATACATAACTTTCCTGGCTCCTTGGTTCCAGTCTTTAAACTCTTTCACATCTGCAAAAGCAGTCGGATTTATGTCCGGTATCTCTGGTGCCTCTTCATGCTCACCTTCTATGTAGTCCCAATAGCCCTTTCCCATTATGAAATTTGTCAACCTGGACCTCCAAGCATGGAAGTTGTTCTTATCAAGCTTCTCAGCCACAATTTGGGTTATGCCATCATTTGACATCTTGCCAGACACACAATTTTACCAGAAATAGCACGCTGGTTTGTCCTGTACAAATTGCTTACACAAACTGCTATATTTCTGCAGCGATACTGTAGTACTCTCAAATGTCACAACCTGTGACCTCAATGTGCATACATACACCCAATGGCAACTGTTGACCTCTTTGGAGCACCCACAGTGTCTACACAGCCAATCTCTCTTCCTGTAGTTCTTAAAACAGAGTTCTGCAGAGAACCGATGACTTACCCGCAGTGCTCGAAATCGCCTGCTTTCTGCAAAATGGAGGTCCAGACGCGCCCGAAACGCGATTTTGGCCCGAACAATTTTGTCCAATAGGATAGTATAGTTTCCCTATAGCTTTAATCCCGCGAAGAAAGCTCCTCAATCAGAGATCGTTTGTCGCTGCCTCCCGTAGAGTTCCCGACAAGGGTGTAGTCACCAACACAAACAGGGAAGAGTAGTTGAAGCTCTTACCCTCGTACCGCTTCGTGTGGTTCTCTTGCTTGCAGCTCAGCCCTTAGCACGAACTAGGCTCTGATACCATGAAAAGATGCAGGGGGGAAGAGAGCTTGAGCTCTTGCAAGCACACACACACTCACAAAACCCTAATAGAGAACACACAAGGTGAGAGGCTGAAAATCTTCTTCTTCTTTACTCAACACTCAACACACCATATACAAGATAAGAGTACACACAATATGAAAGGTACTCAGCCAAATGCATACAAGGGTTCTCTATAGTGTGAACCCAACTAAATGAGTGGCGCTATAACTATGCCAGTCTCTAGAATGGCTGTCACACAGCCTATCATCCCACTGGCTGCATATCACCCATGATCTCACCAACCATGCCAGTGGTGTAAGTGTGGGGCCTATCCCCCAGGCGAGTCATCAGTGTCCACCGCCTCACTAGACGAGCTCGATATCTCAACATAGACGAACCCCATTGAACTCAAAAGTCAAAAGTTTGGGAGGTATTGATGGAAGACCTAAGTGCAACTCATACATGCAGGGAAGCTCTATTGGAGTTGTTGCCCCTAGCTTCTACTTAGAGCGACGACATCCTGGTCCGGGAGGGCCAAAGGCTCAAATGATGTGGTTTTGTCCTTCAGATGACACACACATGGCATGTAGATCCAAATATAATATACAAGCCATCATACCCTGATATGTGGAAAGTGGATGTTGGGACCAACATAACCAGCCAAGAGGTAGAGAAATTAGTAAGTTAGATGTTACTCATGAAGAACCTTTTGTGTCAGGGGTGGGAGAAACATCCACACAAGCAGCGGGCAACAAAGAAAGTGACAAGAGGCCACATGATGCTACACAGAATACAAAGAGATCAACCAAGTGGAGGCATTGGATTTCAGCAGAGGATTGGTAGTGCCGAGGCCATGACAGCGACACTCCTTAATGAGAGTGCAATGCAGCCGTCCCCCTACTCTTTTTTTCATTTGGCATGTGAGAGTGGAGAGGACTATTTTATACACATCAAGGTACGTGACCTTGGTGTACATGTCTTGATTTCATGCAAAGAGAATCTATAGGAAAGTCTTACATTGCATGTAAGCATATCTATTTTGTCTTCTTGCGAGTTTTGGGATTACATAAGAATGAGGATATGGTAATGCATCAACCGACACTATCACCAAAGGAAGTGGGCAATATACTATCACGTCCTCGAAGCAAGGATGTTTGTGCCTATCCTTAAGCTTTAATCAAGCCTCTCATGTTTGTGCCTACTTAAGCTTGTAAGGAAATGTGAAGTCAATCTTTTTGTAAGAAAATTTGAACCCAATATTTTTGTCTTGCTTTGGGATGGAGTATACTGTCACGTACTCTAAAGTCTTATTGTAGGTACCTTGCGACGCTATGGTAAAGGAGTTGTATTTCTTGTAAGGAAATGTGAACTCAATCTTTTTGTAAGAAAATATGAGCTGGATATTCTTGTTTTTACTTGTGTTGAAATAAATATTGGAAGAAAGGTACATAGATAGGTATGTTTGTGCCTATATTTAAGTTTCTTTGACATAAAATGTGTGTTTATATGTAGGAAGGTAGGTAGGTAGGTTGTATGTATGCATGCATGTATATGTTTGGGAGTATGCATGCATGTATGTATGTATGTATTGTACAAATGTGTGTATATATGTATGTATGTATATATGTATGTATATATGTAGGTAGGTAGGTAGGTGTGTTTGAGAATATACATGTATATATGTATGTATGTATGTGAATGTATTTATTTCTCTTTCATAAATACTTACTATATAAAAGCTCACCAAAATGTATCATTTTTCTTACAAGCTCGCATAAAACTATCTTATCTCCAAAAAGCTCGCCAAATAAAGCTCGCAAAAAAAAATCAAACCCTTTTCTATGCATAAAATCAATTTTAATGAGAATAACTCTTTTGAAATAAAAATAAATTTCTTTATGCATCTTTCTATGTATATAATCAAAATTGATGAGAATAACTCTTTTGAAATAAAAGTAAATTTCTTTATGCATCTTTCTATGCATAAAATCAAAATTGATGAGAATAACTTTTTTGAAATAAAAATAAATTTCTTTATCCATCTTTCTATGCATAAAATCAAAATTGATGAGAATAACTCATCACATCCCGATTCACATTCATTCACGTCCCTTATCGTTCATTCACATGTTAACACATTCATTCACGTCCCTTATCGTTCATTCATTCACATCCCTTATCATTCATTCACATGTTAACACATTCATTCACATCCCTTATCGTTCATTCACATGTTAACACATTCATTCACATCCCGATTCACATCTTATCACATTCATTTACATCTTATATCATTCATTTACATCCTGATTCACATGACATCACATCTCATTTATTCATTCACATTTATTTGATTCGCATCACATATCATCACATCTATTTACCTCTCCGATTCTCATCACTTCTATTCTCATCACATCCATCCATCCATTCTTTTCCATCTATCTAATTCGCATTACATCTCATCACATCTATTCACCTCACATTCTCGTCACTCCTATTCTCATCACATCCATCCATCCATTCATTCCCATCTATCTGATTCGCATCACATACCATCACATCTAGTTACCTCTCATTCTCATCAGTTCTATTCTCATCACATCCATCCATCCATTCATTCCCATCTATCTGATTCGCATCCCATCTCATCACATCTATTTACCTCTCATTCTCATCACTTCTATTCTCATCACATCCATATCCATCCATTCATTCCCATCTATCTGATTTGCATCCCATTCTCATCACATCTATTTACCTCTCATTCTCATCACATCCATCCATCCATTCTTTCCCATCTATCTGATTCGCATCCCATCTCATCACATCTATTTACCTCTCATTCTCATCACTTCTATTCTCATCACATCCATATCCATCCATTCATTCCCATCTATCTGATTCGCATCCCCTCTCATCACATCTATTTACCTCTCATTCTCATCACTTCTATTCTCATCACATCCATCCATCCATCCATCCATTCATTCCCATCTCATCACATCTATTTAACTCTCATTCTCATCACTTCTATTCTCATCACATCCATCCATCCATTCATTCCCATCTATCTGATTGGCATCCTATCTAATCACATCTATTTACCTCTCATTCTCATCACTTCTATTCTCATCACATCCATCCTCTATTCATTCTCATCTATCTGATTCATATCACATCTTATCACATCTATTTATAGAATGTAAGATAACTCTTATTTTTGATATAAAGATTCTTTACGCATCTATTTATGCATAAGAACAACTTCAGTGGGAAATAACACTTTTATAAAAATCCGTTTATGCATCTATTTATGCAAAAATTCAATTTTAATAAGGAGAATAACACTTTCAAAATAAAAATAAATCTTTTATGCATCTTTCTATGCATAAATTAATTTTAATGAGAATAACTCTTTCAAAATAAAAATAAATCTTTTATGCATGTTTCTATGCATAAAATCAATTTCAATGAGAATAACTCTTTTGAAATAAAAAAAATTTTCTTTATGCATCTTTCTATGCATAAAATCAAAATTGATGAGAATAACTCTTTTGAAATAAAAATAAATTTTTTATGCATCTTTCTATGCATAAAATCAAAATTGATGAGAATAGCTCTTTTGAAATAAAAATAAATTTCTTTATGCATCTTTCTATGCATAAAATCAAAATTTGATGAAAGTAAGGCTTTTAAAAAAATCTTTTATGCATCTATTTATGCATAAATTTAATTTTAATGAAAGTAACAATTTTATAATTAAAAAAATCTTTTATGCATAAATTCAATTTTAATGAAAGTAACACTTTTATAATTAAAAAAAATCTTTTATGCATCTATTTATGCATAAAATTTAATTTTGATGAAAGTAACACTTTTATAATCAAAATATTCCCAATATGCATCTTTCTATGCATAGAAATTAATTCTAATGAAAATAACACTTTTATTATAAAAATATTTTTAATATGCATAGAATAAAAATAACACTTTTAGAATACACAAGTGGTGGGGATTACTCTTTTTGAATAATAAAAGATAAAACTTATTTCACAAAGTGGTGGGGATTACTCTTTTAGAATACACAAGTGGTGGGGATTACTCTTTTTGAATAATAAAATATAAAACTTATTTCACAAAATTTAAGAAAATTTTGCCATAACCTCCTTTGTATGGCTGACTATTTTTCAATTTTTTATATTCCCAAGTTACTTAGACATTATCCCAAATGGTTTAAAGCATTCTAAACTAATCAAATTCCACTTTTTAAAGAGAAACAATATGAAAAGTTTAATTCTAACAATTTGATTAAACATCTAGGATAAAGAAAGGCTGAATTCAAGAATGAAGAGAGGGGGAAAGCTTTTCCAACAAGGCATAGCATCATTTTTTATTTTAAAGAAAATAAAAATTAGAAAACCATTAAATAGAATAAAGAAAAAGTAGGATTTCTAGCTTACATGAATTTTTGTGAGCTTTCATTTGGCTTGATGGTTTGAGGGATCTACTCTTGTTTGCAACAAGAGTGGCCACCAATTCTTTTGAAGAGGAAATGG
Source organism: Cibotium barometz (assembly GCF_041138505.1). Lineage (NCBI taxonomy): Eukaryota > Viridiplantae > Streptophyta > Polypodiopsida > Cyatheales > Cibotiaceae > Cibotium > Cibotium barometz. Next base: position 53,541,817 of record NC_141063.1, on the reverse strand, counting down.
TCAAAAACTAATGAATTATCAATAAATTCACTATTTTTGGCTTTGGGGAGGAGTAGAGTAACAATGCATAAAAAACTATTAACCATTTACAAAGGGGGAGGCTTCATTTATAAAAAAAAGTAAGCCTCTAACCAAGCAATCTAGTTCTAGAATTTTCCAGATTAGTTTGGTCACTTTTTGGATCTAGTTGAAGCAGGAGAGAGGAGAGATGAAAATATCTCTTTATTTGTGAGTTTAAAACTCAACTACACATGTGAAATAGGCACCTTCTTCATGAGGGAAATTCCCCCACAATTGAGGTGTCAAAAATGCATCATTTCTTCTAAATATCTCTTCTTTTTTAACTAATAACCTTGTCCTTAGTCAACTCTTCATCTTAACTAATAACCTTGTCCTTAGTCAACTCTTCATCTTATGTGAGAATTTACTCTGTTTTGGGGGGATTTCCTTTTATTCTTCAATTTATCTCCTCCTACATTTGGATTAATCTAACTGGTCCATAGGAACCTTAATTCAAAAATTTCAAAAAATCTAGACCCTTAGGCTAAGGTCCTTTTTTCCTGATTTCAAATTATTCCAATTGCACATTGGAAATTTCTTTTTGAATATTTGTTTTAGGGGAAACGATTTAAGACACTAGGAGGATTTTTATATCCAAAAATATCTCAATTTTGAATTACCTTCCTCTAGATATTTTCTCTCTCTAGGCCAAAAAACAGGGTAAAACAGGATCTTTCTTTTATTTGAGAGAGGGGAATAATTATAAGATCAGAAGGGGAGGTTTTTACACCTGCACACCTCAAAAGCCGAAGGGAGGAATCTTACAAGAATCATGGGATAAAGATCCCTATATAGAACTCATTATCAGATAACAATTCATTCAGAACATATCATTCATATTCTTAACACTAATGGTCCATCAGACTGAAAATTCCATCTGAACATTCCTCCATGGAAGTTTCAGTTAAGGAAGTTCTCAATTTGTCATCCATTGCACCGGGTGGTCAAGTGTTAACAGTAGCAATCTGACAGCATAATCCACTAATCTTATAGTGATTTGCTGAAGTCATTATCATCATTCCAGTTATACGAACATCATCACAGGGACTCGTCCCATTCATCCTCATTGTGGCTTTGTTCAACTGATCACTTTTCAACCAAAATTCTGAAATCATCTCAATCAGAATTCAAATCAACTCATCAATTCTCAACCATAATCTTAAAATCATATCAACCATCAATTCAAATCAACTCATCAATTCTCAACCATAATCTTAAAATCATATCAGCCACATTCAAATTCATCATCTGGATAGCATTTTTGCTTATAATTTCAAGGTCTTAGATTTACTCCTATATACTGCGAGTAAAGAGCTGCAGTTATACCCTCGATATATACGGGTAGTCTTCACGGTCCTTGGAATTATAAGGTAAATACCATCATGTCTAGGCCTCAAGCAAGTCAGGGATTCCATACAATTGTGGTACTTCCATCTGAAGACCCAATTACCAATTTATGAATTTCAGTCTAAATATTAATTTGTATGAATTTCATCACACAATTCCAACCTTTTATTGTTGCTTCATAAATTTTTGACATTTTTGGCTTCTTGGTTAATCCACTTTAGTCAATTCGCTCTGATTCCAGCTGAAAGATCCATGCCCCCTCCACACAATGGATTTGGGGGTGCTAGCAACAGAAGTAGCACTCCTTGCGCAGTGTAGGGTCCCTCACTCAGGGCCTCACCCACGGATATCCGGACAAGAGACTAATCCCTCGGTTCTTCCAAAACCGAGGGATCGAACCCGAAAAAACTTCCCTTGCTTGGAAAGCACGAGCGATTCCTCCAAGATATTTTTACTCTAACGTAGTCAGGGTCATTCTGACCAAACTGATCCGACCGAACGTGTGAGTCTCTTGGTCAGATCAAGGAAGAAACTTGCACTTGGATCATAGAAACCAACGCTTTTTTTTCCATCGAGAGGCACAACCGTTTTTTTCCATAGAACAATTACTATCCGGGATTTACTTCATCTATCGTACTATAACAGAATAATTTGGTTAGGTTTTGTCCCGGGTACCAGGGAAAAGAGTTCCCAGGCTCCCTAGCTGGATATTCATGCAAATTTAACGCCAGTCACACCACTTACACACCCAATATGAAATTGCCTTCTTCACAGATTGAGCTATCTTTAAAACAATCATTTAATGACACCATAGTGTCCATAGTACCCGGTAATATATTCTCTTATAAAAATCAAGATGGAATCTCTATTGAAGATCAGTAAGATCAACCAACAGATTCATATAAAAAGGCCATGGACTCATCCGTTGAGGACCAGCAGGGTCAATCAACCAGATCCATGCCCGGTTTCAGAAAACAACTCTTACTCCTTGTTCTAATATCTTCCCCCACGCACGTGTGGGTATCTTCGGTGACCTAGAGCCCGAGCACCGTTTGGATAGCACCCTCTAGGATCCTTCGCAAGTCACCTAGTGCTTCACTCATAGGCCGCTTCCTTGGTCCCTCATCCACCATACCGGAAGCTCACCATTTAAATCGAGGCTGTTCAAGACCTCGGTCGACCTTGCTACGTGAGACGTCCTCTGTTGACTCTCCGTCAGCTGTTGCAACTTTATCAGTTAGGTCTCCACGACCTTAATCACAAGACGGTCAAAATGCTTCCCCAGTATTCTTGACATAAAACAGTCATTTAAAAATAGGTCATAAATACAGTTTCTATAACGAGCTCTTATCTTTCCACATTGTTCCACACCAATCCATATTACTTAATCCACATCCATTTCATATGTATTTCCATTCTCATCCAATCACATCATTTTTCATATGTATTTCCATTCTCATCCAATCACATCTTTTTTTATCTCATCGCATCTTTCCTCATTTATCCTCATCAGATCTCATCCACTCGCATCTACCCATATTCACATCACATTCATTCACATCTTATCCATTCATACACATCTATCCCGATTCACATCCCATCACATCACATATCATCCATTCACATCTATCCCAATTTAAATCACATCTCATCACATCCATTTCATATCACATCTCATTCATTCACATCCCGATTCACATGACATCACATCTCATCCATTTACATCCCGATTCACATGACATCACATCTCATCCATTTACATCCCGATTCACATCACATTACATCTCATCCATTTACTCACATCGACATCACATCCTCTCACATGCACATCCACATCCATTCTTCCACATACACATCCACATAGACATCCACATCCATACATCCACATCCATTCTTCCACATACACATCCACATCCATTCTTCCACGTGCACATCCACATCCATTCTTCCACATACACATCCACTTCCACATCCATGTAATTCCCATCTCACCCTTTCACATATCCTCTCATCTCATTATTCACATCTACATCCATTTCATTACATCACATCTTATCACATCCTATTTTCATCTTATCACATTCATTCACATCCTATCGCATCCCATACACATCTTATCACATCCATTCACATCCTTTCACATCCCATACACATCTTATCACATTCATTCACATTCTATCACATCCCATACACATCTTATCACATCCATTCACATGCTATTCCCATTTAATAGCTTTTTCTAGTTTGATACCGATAATGGGACTTTTTTTAAATTTCTACCAATTGTTGGCCTAATCAAAGGTTCTTTTTCGATGACTATGTCCATATTCCTTCTCAATTTCTCAATTGAATTATATTCAATATTCCTCTTTTGAATAAAAGAATTCATGGGATTTGTAGAATTCAATTCTACCCATATTGCCACTTTTGGTAAATAATCATAAATTGAATTATACTAAAATTTTCTCTTCTTCCCATTTAATTTCTTGGATCTCAAATACCATGGGAATTCCTCTTTTTGCATTTGATTATTTGCATTCCAATGTCATGGGAATTCCTCTTTTTTTGTCAATTATTTCTCATAAAATAAATTCATCTAAAATAAAATATCCATTATCTCAATATGCTAAGAATTTCTCTTTTCCCATCTAAATGATGGAATTACAAATGTCATAGGAATTCCTCTTTTAACATTTAAATATTTCTCATAGATAAAATAAATTTATCTAAAATTTATCTTTGAATTTAAATGAATTATCCAATAATTCCAATATGCTAGGAATTTCTCAATTCCCATCTAAATGATGAAATTCAAAATGTCATAGGAATTTCTCTTTTAACATTTAAATATTTCTCATAGATAAAATAAATTTATCTAAAATTCATCTTTAAATTTAAATGAGTTATCCAATAATTCCAATATGCTAGAAATTTCTCTTTTCCCATCTAATTGATGGAATTCCAAATGTCATAGGAATTCCTCTTTTAACATTAAAAATGAATTACTAGAAATTTCTCTTTTGCTAGTTACTATTTATGCGCATAAACATAAAAATCAAATTTTTCATGATTATAATGAGAATCATTCAATTAATCTAGGATGATTAATCCTATAATATGGTAGGAAGTCCTATTTTCATAATATAAATGAAAATGATTTATGTCTTTATTTTTCAAAAATTTTACCATAGCTTCGCTACTATTACTAATAATTCTCAATAAATTTGAAAGAATAAAGTTTAGTATTATTCATGTGACTACAATAACCATTAATTGGGTCATTATCCAATTATGAATTGATTCTTAATTTTACCATAAATTAAATAGCATAAAAGTATTAAAAGCCATTATTTTGGCCTCCAATTAGACAAGCATAGAAACTACTTTTAGATTAGAGAAATGCTTCATGAGAAGCTTCATTTGAATTGAGAATAGGTCATAGGAATGACCATTATTTGGGGGAGAGAGAGAAATGCTTAAAAACCATTATAAATTAAGCATAAATAGAAATTTATGTATTTCTTCATTACAATACATTAAAGAACTTCAATAGTATTCAAAAGCCATTCAAATTAATGCTTCTCAATCTTGAGAGGGGTTGAGAAGAGAAACATTTGGAGATTTAAGAAAAAGAAGACAATAATCCACACTTTACCACCTAAATTACTTGATTCTTTGATCCAGTAGAGGACCCCAACCAATCAATTGGTTTGGTATGTTGTTGGAGTCACCAAGGAAGATTGAAGAGAGAGAGAGAAGCTCCAATCTCTTCAATTTATAGAGGATAATAGAAAATATCATTATTTAAGTATAATACTCGCATGGTATATTTCTCATATTTTTTTAAAAAGAGCTAAGGATCTATTTATAGGTGAGAACCAAGTCCAACTAGTTTCTAGAATTTTCCAGGTTCAGTTTGGCTGAATTTGGACAAGATTTGGCTCCCTTTTGATTTGGTTTGATCTAGGAGAGAGGAGAGATAAAAATATCACAATATTTTTGAGTTTAAAACTCCACCACACAAGTGAAATAGGTGCCTCCTTGAAGAGCTCCCTTCTCCTTACCAAGGTGTCAAAATTGAATCATTATACCCAAAAAATCTCATTTTTTTAGTAATACTCATAGTTTTTTACTAATAAACCTTGTCCTTAGTCAACTCTTCATCTTATGTGAGCATTTACTCATTTTTGGGGGTTTTTCTTTTATAAATTGGATTTATCTCCTCCCCACACTTGGATTGATCCTATTGGTCCATAGGAACCTTAAGTGGACCATAATCCAAAAATTTCTTAAAATCTAGACCCTTAGGCTAAGGTCCTTTATACTTCTTTTCAATTAATTCCAATTGCACATCAGAAAGTTCTTTTTGAATTTCTGTTTCAAGGGAAACCATTTTAGACACTAGGAGGATTTTTATATCCAAAAATATCTCAATTTTGGATTACCTCTCTCTAGACATTTTTTCTCTCTAGGTCAAAACAGGGTAAAATAGAATCTTTCTTTTATTTCAAAGAGGGGAATAATTACAAGATCAAAAGGGGAGGTTCTTACACTTACACACCTCAAAAGCTAGAGGGAGGAATCTTACAACCGAGATCGTGTGCTAGGGTATGTTCAGGAAGCTGGCAAGCTGGGTGATTCCCAACCACCCCTGCACATAGTGCTATCTGGGTGAAAGCATGGTACGGTGTATATACTATTGGCAAAATGCTTTAGTACTATGCATATGTAATATACTGCCTTTTACATAATAGGAAAAATATTAGAGATGTTTAGTGCATTTTTAAGATCTGGTATGGATTTGGTATAAAATCCATGCATCATGCACACTGTAAGATACTCTCTCTCTCTCTCTCTCTCTCTCTCTCTCTCTCTCTCTCTCTCTCTCTCTTTTGATTTTGGATTCTTGCTTTCGTTCATGTCATCCTGAAGCATCCATTGTCTCTCTCAGAGCCCTGTTGCATCTCTCTCTCTCTCTCTCTCTCTCTCTCTCTCTCTCTCTCTCTCTCTCTCTCTCTCTCTCTCTTGCTCTCTCTTTTGATTTTGGATTCTTGCTTTCATTCATGTCATCCTGAAGCTTCCATTATCTCTCTCAGAGCCCTCCTGTTCCATCTCCCTCAGAGCCCTCCTGTTCCATCTCTCTCAGAGCCCTCCTGTTCCATCTCTCTCTCTCTCTCTCTCATTTTCTTCTAATCCTCATCATTGATCAACAATGAAGAAGGCTATGAAGAACCCCCCTGCAAAGAGAAGCCCTGTGAAGAAATCGCCTTTGAAGAAATCGCCTGTGAAGAAGTCTCCCTTGAAGAACAAAGAGAATAAGGTGCAGAGTATACCAGAAAAGGAAACTCTGGAAAAGGCAAAGAGCAAGGGGATCCTAAGGTGCATACGAGTTCACTCGAGATTCCTAAAGGAGTGAACGTCGGGTGGAACTTCTTCTCCTACTATGAGCTAGGCCAAAAACTTACATAGAGTTAAACAAGTGGTTGTGGCTCCTCACATTCTGACACACGTAGAGGCTTCTACATTAGTGGCCTCAACAAGGATTTGCAGGAAGAGCTTTACAAGCTATACATGAGGATTTACCCAACTGAAAACATCATCAACAATGAAGTTGGCACCTGTCCTTGCCCGTGCCTTTGCCTCATCACAAAGCAAGGAGGCATTGAGGTTGATTGGGATGATTTTTCTTAGCATAGGTGTTCTTTTCAAAGGGGAAGTTCTTCTAGAAGCACATGCATCAAATTGGAGGACCCAGACCCTTTGAAATTTGTTAAGGTCAAACAAGAAATGCCATGCAAGGCTGAGAGTAAGTCAGGTGTGGTGGTTTAGGAATAGACCTTTTGACTCATGGGCACCTGAGTGCATTGTTCATATGCAAGTCTCATATAGAACTCATGAACCAGTCATTGCAAGCTAAATTTCAGGAGACCTCCATCTTGGAGAGTGAAACAGAGAATTTAAGATTCCTCCGCAGCTACTCAAGATGTCCAGTTTCTTCCCCTATAATCAATCCCCTTTTCAGAATAATAAAAGACCTTGTTTCTACCTATTTTGGCTTAGAGAGAGAAAATGTTCTAGAGAGAGGTAATTTAGTTTTTAGATATCTTTGGATGGAAAAATATCCTTTCTTATTAAAATAAATTCTCCCAAAATAGAAGTTTAAAAAGAAATTCCTAAGGTGCATTAGAAATAAATTATAATTTGCACAAAAGACTTTAACCTAAGGGTCTAGATTTTTTAAAAATTTTGGATTTAGGTTCTTATGGACCAATAAGATTAATCCAAATGTAGGGAGGAGATAAACTGAGGAATAAAAGAAAAGCCCCCCAAAAATGAGTAAATGCTCACATAAGATGAAAAGTGGACTAAGGACCAAAGAAAAGATTAAAAAAACCAAATTTTAACACCTCTCAGGGTGGGGATCTCCCCTCATGAAGTAGGCACCTTTTTCTCATCATTACCCCCCAATTTTAAATCAATTAAATGAGATATTTCATCTCTCCTCTCTCCTATTTCAAAACTAGATCCAAAAAGTAAGCTGAACTGACCCAAAAATGGTCAAAAATTGACCAAACTGATCTAGAAAATTCTAGAATCAGTTTGCTTGGTTTGAGGCTCACTTTTTCCTATAAATAGAAGAAGCCACCCCCTTTGTAAAAGCTTAATGGTGTTTATGCACTGTTACTCTACTCCTGTCTTGAGCCATTTACATTGAATTTCTTGATAATTCAATTGTTTTTGGCTTAATCCTCTCCAAAGTAATTAGTGGCCACTCTTGCTTCAAACAAGAGTAGAACCTGTTGAAATATACAAGTGAATAGGGTGTGTGTGGGAACAAGCTCTTGGATAGAGGCTGTAAAAGAGGAGATGTAATTGTGAAAGAACCTGTGAAAAGGTTAGGAGAATCTACTGGGAGAGAATAATGGGTAGCATGAGGGAATTTAGGAGTGTGGAGTTATTCTGGGAGATAATCAGGGAAAAGAGAAGAGGTGGAGAGAATCAGGCAAGAGGTGGAGATATTCAGGGAGTGAATCATGGAGAAATCAAGGGGATTTGATGCTTGATGTAAACACTATAAATTGAGGCATAGCCCTAATGAGAATTTGCTGGTTTTTGAGTATCCATGCCTACATTAATCTATGTGCTAATTATTCACTAATTATGTCTTAATCACTTGCTAATCACCTTGTTAATTATGTTGATTCTAGTGTTTGATCCACCATAGCTCATCATTTTGCTCAAATTTCAACATGGTATCAGAGCCATGCCTAGAATCAACCAGATTTATGAGCCCATTAGTGAATTAATTAGGATTAGTAGGTAATTAGCAAAAAAAATCAGTTTTTAGTGAGTTTTTCATCTTCCCCTTCACCCCCAGCCAGTGGAGGGTCTCTAGCATCTAGCACACTCAAAATTAGGGCAAGCCCTTCTAGCACATAATAGCCAACCCTAAGCTCTTCAAGCCTATGTAAAAAATGCAGCAAACCGCCAGCGCGTTTGGGAGAATTCGTCATTTTTGCAGGCGCCATTTTTTTGAAGCAAAATATAGATTTCTTCAAGCACAGTTCAAATGTTTCTAATTCCTCTTAGCACAAAGGGTAATCAAGCATGCTCTACAAGCTGGGGAAGACAGAAATCAATTTCATCAAGTCTACAGTGAGATCCAAGCTCTTCATCAAATCTGCAGGTGACTTTGGTAAAACAGAGATTAAGCTTTCATTATTTGGTCAAATCTTGTGTTTCTTGGCTTAATCCTCTACTAGACTCATTGCTATTGATTCCTTTGAAAGCATTTGAGCTCATTTGAAGTGGAAGGCACCAGATCTGGGCTCCCCGCATACTCTATTTTCTGCACACAAACCAGAGCATTAATTTGCTAATTAGTGATTAATCAGTGCTAATCACTGTACTTTGGTGCAATTGAGGGTTCAAATTAACCATTAGGTATCTGATACAGATCCCTAAAGCTTCAGATTGCAAATCGGAGTTGGTTTGATACTCCAACCATCCCGTACAAATTGGTTACTCTCAATTTAATGTAATTTCTGGTGATTTTATGCTGATAAAATTATTGTAATCATCCATTAAACACCAGATTGAGTTGTAAAAGGGTAGACACTGCCCTTAAATCTTGAATTTGGATCAAGAGGTAAGACCCCCTTCACATCACCATGAATTCAGCACAGGAAATAGCCAAATTTAATGGGGAACAGTTTTATACATGGCAAACAAAAACCATGTATTTGCTGATGAGGAAAAATCTGTGGGGATTAGTTGAAGGGAGAGATGAATGCCCAGAGAGAGGGGAAAATGAGTGGAAGAGTAGGAATGAAAAAGCATTGGGGCTTATTGCACTCAATTTAAATGATGAGATCATTCATCATATCACAGGGATACAGTGGGCAAAAGATGCATGGGATGAACTCAATAAATTATTTGGTACACAAGTAAAAAATTCCAAGATAAATTTGTTAATGCAATTCTACAAACTGGACATGAAGGAAAGTGAACCTTTAATCACACACTTGAACAAATATAAAAGCATTAAGCAACAGCTGGCAGCTATTGGCAAAAAGGTAGAAGATGATGAAGCATTAGCTGTACTTTTGAAAAGTGTGGACAAAGGAGATTATGAAAACATTATAGCAACACTAAAGAATGTACCTGAACTGAAGATACACGAGATAGAAGCAGCTCTACTAGAGCAAGAGAGAAGAGGCAAAGAGAAGAAAGAGCTCGACTCAACAGCAGGAGAGGAAAAAGCATTCTTCACCCGAGGAGGATTCTCTCGAGGACGAGGACGAGGAAGAGGCAGAGTAGGAGGGAGGACCTTCACTTGCCACAAATGTGGAAAGCCAGGACACATGGCGAGAGACTGCTACAGCAAACCGAGTGAAGAAGGAACGACATCGGCAAACTTCATGGAGGCTCCAAGAGAAGTAGAGTCGGATCATCTTTTCTGAGAGAGAGAGAGAGAGAGAGAACCCACAACCCAATGTAACCTGCCCCAATAAAGTAAAACCACCTCTGAGCCACCGATGATGTAGGCCAAGTGGTAGATGTATGTGAGCACTTTAGTCAAGGTCGCGGGCACTTATAGTAGCCTTGGACACATAGAGAGAGAGAGTGTCAAGGACTATGGAGTTTAGGGACTTGAGGCACTGGTCGCGGGCTATCAAGTAAGAGGGAAACTTGATACAGGGTCCAGGTGTGCTAGGATTATTCACTTGAGGGGAAGTGTTGAAATATACAAGTGAATAGGGTGTGTGTGGGAACAAGCTCTTGGATAGAGGCTGTAAAAGAGGAGATGTAACTGTGAAAGAACCTGTGAAAAGGTTAAGAGAATCTACTGGGAGAGAATAATGGGTAGCATGAGGGAATTTAGGAGTGTGGAGTTATTCTGGGAGATAATCAGGGAAAAGAGAAGAGGTGGAGAGAATCAGGCAAGAGGTGGAGATATTCAGGGAGTGAATCATGGAGAAATCAAGGGGATTTGATGCTTGATGTAAACACTATAAATTGAGGCATAGCCCTAATGAGAATTTGCTGGTTTTTGAGTATCCATGCCTACATTAATCTATGTGCTAATTATTCACTAATTACATCTTAATCACTTGCTAATCACCTTGTTAATTATGTTGATTCTAGTGTTTGATCCACCATAGCTCATCATTTTGCTCAAATTTCAACAGAACCCTCAATCCCTCAAGCCAAAGGAAAGCTTACAACTCCATGTAAGCTAAATTTTCTTACTTTTTAATTTTAAATCTATGGTTTTCTTAATTTTCTTGTTTTATAGTTGATTGAAGTAAATTCTAATGCTATGCCTTGATGAAAAGGCCGCACCCTTCTCTTCTTTACAAATCAGCCTTTCCTAATCCTAGAAAGATTAGTTATATGACTAATTAAACTTTTCTTATTGTTTACTCTCTTGATTTCTAAAAGTTAAGTAGATTAGAGTCCTATACATCTAGATTGGGTTAGTTTAAGTTGAAATTACAATGATAAAAATGAGAAATGGTCAGCCATACAAAGGAGGTTATGGCAAAATTTTCTAGAATTTTGTGGAAAAGAAAGTTTGTTTTTATGTTATTCCAAAAGGAGGTTATGGTAAAATTTACTAGAATTTTGTGGAAAAGAAAGTTTGTTTTTATGTTATTCCAAAAGAGTAGTTCCCACCGTTTGTGCATTCTAAAAGAAATATCCTAATTTACTCCATGTACATATTTACCAATGAATATGCATGGATATCACTGATATTAATTATTAAAATTAATTTCTATGTATAGAAAGATGCATAATGAAAATTGTTTTATTATAAAAGTGTTATTTTCATTAAATTTAATTTCTATGCATAGAAAGATACATAATGAAAATTTTTTATTATAAAAGTGTTATTTTCATTAAATTTAATTTCTATGCATAGAAAGATGCATAATGATAATTTTTTTATTATAAAAGTGTTATTTTCACTAATTTAATTTCTATGCATAGAAAGATGCATAATGGAATTTTTTTTAATTATAAAAATGTTATTTTCATTGAATTTAATTTCTCTGCATAGAAAGATGCGTAATGGAATATTGTTTTATTATAAAAGTGTTATTTTCATTGAATTTAATTTCTATGCATAGAAAGATGCATAATGGAAATTTTTTTATTATAAAAGTGTTATTTTCATTGAATTTAATTTCTATGCATAGAAAGATGCATAATGGAAATTTTTTTATTATAAAAGTGTTATTTGAATTTAATTTCTATGCATAGAAAGATGCATAATGGAAAATGTTTTATTATAAAAGTGTTATTTTCATTGAAGTTGATTTTTATGCATAAATAGATGCATAAAGAATTTTTATATCAAAATTAGAATTCTCTTAAAGTCTATGTTTAAATTCTATGAGAAATTGATAAATGAATAATTAAATACTCTAAGAGAGTAAATTCTTTCGTTTTATATTCACACGGTTTGTAAAAAGAAAATTCAAAAAATTTATCGAGGTCGAAATATTCAGATAAATGATTAATTTATTTCTCATTAACTAATTTAGAAATCAGTTAAGTGAATATTCAAAGAATGAAATGCAATAATTTCGTAACTGAATTATCAAACCTTTTTGAGGAAGATAGCTTAGGAAAAATCTATCACACTCGAACCCTGAATCAGACTATGACCAAGGCCAAATTCTTTCGTGAGTTTTGAGAAAAGAAGATGTGACCAGTTTAGAAAAATACACTCAAAACTCCCGCCAATTCTGAAACTAAGTTTGAGACCCTTCAAATTGATCTATGGATCAAGGTTACAGAATTCGAGAAATTTTGTTATGAAATTTAGTAATTTGATCAAGAAGTTTTGGGGATACTGATTCAAGAAATACTCCTTGTATTCAAATGAAAATCAAACTGAAAACTTGCTTAGAAACCCTGTTTTCTTAAAGGACTGTCTTACGCCAGAATGCTGGGAGGGAGCATTTGGGATATGTTTTTCTAAGAGAAGTTCGGTTGCAACTGGCGGGGAGTGTTCAAAGGACAGCTCACGCAGCAAAGCCTACCCAGGTCTTGATCAGCCTCAGTACGATTGAAATGGTATGCTTCCGGTACGATGGACGAGGACCGACGAAGCGGTCCCTCGGTGAAGTGCTAGGACACTTAAGGAGGATCCTGGAGGGTTCTGACCAGGCGAAGCTGCACGGGCTCACGGTGCCTAGGACACCCATGCGTATGTCATGGAAGATATGTATGATGGACAAATGATTATTGTAATCTGTTAATAGATCTCATTGTTTGTTGACCAGCTAGTCTCAAAACGGAGAGTCCAGAGTGATTCTATTTTTTTGAGAAATAAGGGACTAGATGGAATTCTTGAGTTATGACATCTGTAACCAATAACTGTTTGTCAACGAGTTGTTTTACAAGTTAAAGTTTTAAAGAGGAGTGTATGCGTATCTGTATTCGAAAGCAAAAGTTAAAAGAAAGGCATTCAATTATGGGTGGGTGAGTAATTTTCTGGTTCTACCGATTCCAGTGGTTGGGTGTTGGGGGCTAACCCATGGGCCGGGGTTAGGCTGGAATCAGTGGAGTTTTAATAATGAAATTGAATAATAGGAATACGCTTAGAACTCAAGTAGTTAAATAAAAACTTGAAGACTTCTCAAATGATTAGATCAATGACTGTACCTGATTTCGGTTTACGAAAAAAGCGTTGATTTCTTCAAGTTAAGTCTATAATAGTTTTCCTTCTATCTGGTTTAATCAGGTGAAGGATAGTTTAGCCTCTTGAGGCATCGATCAATTTGTGCAGAACATAATGTGCCTGATTGATGCTCTTCATGCTCAGGGGTTTAGTGTAGTTCATCCTACTCCAATTGTGCATCCTGCAGCCCCTGCTAGCCTATTTGTTAACATTTCATGGTAATATGGATTAGGTTTAGGGTTTTATGTTGTTGGTGCTTATGTACCAAGAAGCTTATATTGATCTACTTGTACATTGTCTATGCAAGTGTGTGTTTTGTGCCCTGGGCTTCAACTTGGAGGCATTGGACGTTTTGTTTACCCCTTGCATGCACACATACCATATGTTGTGTGCATCACATCACTTCTCCAACTCCACACAGTGCGTGGCTCAATCATGCAATGAAAGCATATCCAGTGATTGGATGGCTACAATGGGTTTATGCCGGTTTACATAATACATTTTAATTATGACTCAAACCCAAATGACATTGATGTTGTGGAGGGCGTGTCTCGAGCGTGCAAGGGACTTCCATTTCTAAAAAAAGAAATGCACACCGCATGTTATACAAAGGCAGAAAGCGCATCTGCAAGCAAGGTATGGCACAATTGGTTTACATATTATATTGTTGTTACAATTTGGAAGGTTGGTCTCCTTTATAGTCATAATTATTACGTGCTAGTCTCTATGTGTTGATTTTTGCTATGTCACATTTTTAGCTCTCATCTAATTGGTGATGGGGCTATGTTGTGGGGATGATCCAGATGATGAGAAAAAAGCTAAGGTGATCACATTGGATTCTGAAGATGCCGAGAAGTTGAACCTAGAAGAGAAAGCCACTGAAGTCGAGAAAAAGGGAATGGTTGGGGGAGAAGAAGAGAGTAAAGCTAGTGATGAGAGAATGCCAAAGAAGGACAGTGGTGCCAAAGACCTTGAGGGTGGCACATCCAGCAAGGCCATTGCCCAGGAGCATGAGGAGGCTGCTACATCCACCAAGGCCATGCCCAGGAGCTAGAGGAGGCCACTGCCCACCCAGGACCATGAGGAGGGTGGTACATCCACCAAGGTCATTTCCCAAGAGCATGAGGAGGCTATGTCTGACATTGATGGTGACGATTTGAAACTATCTCGCTTTGTCCCTGCGGGGTTTAAGAAGAGGAAAGCTTGTAGCCTTCCTACCCTTAAGGGTTGTGACCCTGTACAGGTGCCCAAAACCAGATCCGGCTTAAAATGAGCATACTATTTTATTGCCCCTTTGTTTTGCCTTTTTTGGGAATGCGCTACAGTTTTTGAAATACACTTTTTGTTTCTATCTTGAGCAGAGTGCATCAATTTGTTGTGTATTTTTTTGGTCTTCAGTTTATTATTTTAGTACCTTGTCATTTATCTGAGTACATGTTTTTGAGAAGTACCTAGACTTTTGTGTATTAGGTCAATGCACAACAATTGTTTCTCCAAAACGTCTGCTTATTTTTTATGTTAACAGGGTCATGGTCAAAATATGGTGCCAACCAGCTCCACCCCATGTTGTAGAGCAAAACTTCAGCTTCACATAGTGGCCAAGCAAGTGGTGTCACTCTAAGGTCCAGATTGATTTAGTTCCTTGCCAAATTGGGGCCCCGTTATGATGTAGGAACCTAGAGTAGCATGGCCCCTAGAAATCTAATGCCGATTGCCAACTTGATGGAGAAAGAGCTGGTTTCTGTGGGTTCGGACTTTAAATTCAAACTCCACTTCTCGGAAGATGAGTGTGTGTAGCTATAAGATTCCTCCCTAGCCCCTCAAAATGTCCAATTGCTTCCCCTGTAATCAATCCCCTTTTCAGAATAATAAAAGATCTTGTTTCTACCTGTTTTGGCCTAGAGAGAGAAAATATTCTAGAGAGAGATAATTCAGTTCTTAGATATCTTTGGATGGAAAAATATCCCTTCTTATTAAAATAAATTCCCCCAAAATAGAAGTTTAAAAAGAAATTCCTAAGGTGCATTATAAATAAATTATAATGTGCACAAAAGACCTTGGCTGCCTAAGGGTCCCTATTTTCAAAAAAAATTGGATTAAGGTCCAAACAAAGGTTTGACAGGCCAATGAGATTAATCCAAATGTAGGGAGGAGATAAATTGAAGAATAAAAGAAAAACCCCCAAAAATGAGTAAATGCTTACATAAGATGAAGAGTGGAATAAGGACCATAGAAAAGAATTAAAAAACTAAAATTTGACACCTTACTATGGGGATCTCCCCTCATGAAGTAGGTGCCTTTTTCTCATCATTACCCCCAATTTTTAATCAATAAAATGAGATATTTTCATCTCTCCTCTCTCCTGTTTCAAATCTAGATCCAAAAAGTAAGCTGAACTGACCCAAAAATGGTCAAAAATTTACCAAACTGATCTGGAAAATTCTAGAATCAGTTTGCTTGGTTAGAGGCTCACTTTTTCCTTTAAATAGAAGCCTCCCCCTTTGTAAAAGCTTAATGGTGTTTATGCACTGTTACTCTACTCCTATTCTTGAGCCATCTACATTGAATTTTTTAATAATTCAATTATTTTTGGCCTAATCCTCTCCAAAGTGAATTGGAGGCCACTATTGCTTCAAACAAGAGTAGAACTCTCAATCCCCCAAGCCAAAGGAGAGCTTACAAGCTCCATGTAAGCTAATTTTCTTACTTTGTTTATGAATTTTAATGAAAAATCTATGGTTTTCTTCATTTTTATGTTTTGCAAATGATTGAATTAAATTCAAATGCTATGCCATTGATGAAATTCAAATGCTATGCCATTGATGAAAAGGCCACCCTCTTCTCTTCTTTACATTCCAACCTTTCTTAATCCTAGAAAGATTAACTAAGAGATTAATTAAACTCTTCTTATTGTTCACTCTTGAATTTAGAAAATTGTGTAGCTTAGAGTTCTATAATTCTAAATTGGGATAATTAAGTTAAGTGAAGAAAGATAAAAATGAGAAATGGTCAGCCATACAAAGGAGGTTATGGAAAAATTCTTCAGAATTCTGTGAAAAAGAAAGTTTATTTTTATGTTATTCCAAAAGAGTAATTCCCACCATTTTTGCATCTAAAAGAAATATTCTAATTACTCCATGTACACATTCACCTATGAATATGCATGGATATCACTGATATTAATTATTAAATTTGATTTCTATGCATAAAAAGATGCATAAAGGAATTTTTTTAATTATAAAAGTGTTCTTCTTATTAAATTTGATTTTTGTGCATAAAAAGATGCATAAAGGAATTTTTTTTAACAGAAGTGTTACTCTTATTAAGTTTGATTTTTATGCATGGAAAGATGCATAAAGGATTTTTTTTATTACAAAAGTGTTATTCTTATTACAAAAGTGTTATTCTTATTAAATTTTATTTTTATGCATAGAAAGATGCATAAAGGATTTTTTTTAATTACAAAAGTGTTATTCTTATTAAATTTGATTTTTATGCATAGAAAGATGCATAAAGGAATTTTTTATAAACGCGTTATTCTTATAAAAATTGATTTTTATGCATAAATAGATGCATAAAGAAAATCTTTTTATTTTAAAAGTGTTATTCCTATTAAATTTGATTTTATGCATAAATAGATGCATAAAAGGATTTTTTTATATAAAAGTGTTATTCCCATTGAAGTTGATTTTTATGCATAAATAGATGCGTAAAGATTTTTTATATCAAAATTAGAATTCTCTTAAATTCTATGTTTAACTTCTATGAATATTTGATAAATGAATAATTAAATACTCTAAGAGAGAAATTTCTATCGTTTTATATTCACACGGATTGTAAAAAGAAAATTCAAGAAATCTATCAAGATGGAAATATTCAGATAAATGATTAATTTATTCCTCATTGGAATTCGTATTAACTAATTTAGAAATGAGTTAAGTGAATATTCAAAGAAAGAAATTCAATAAAATAGTAACTGAATTATCAAACCTTTTTGAGAAAGATAGTTGAGGAAAAATCTTATCCAACTCGAATCTTAAATCAAGCTATGACCAACACCAAACTCTTTCGTCAGTTTCGAGGAAAGAAGGTGAGACCTGTTTAGAAAAATACACTCAAAACTCCCACCAAATCTGAAACTAAGTTTAAGACCCTTCGAATTGATCTGTGAAGTGAACACTTCACTCGTCTCCTTCATGAAATATACCCACACTTTCCTTGTGTGGTTATCAATGAAAGTCACATAATACCTGTAGCCTCCCATAGACATGGTCTTCGTAGGACCCCATACATCTGAATGCACAACATCTAGTGTATTTCTGCTCACATATCTGTTACGTGGAAACACATGCTTTGTTTGCTTCCCAACTTGGCATGCTTCACATATTCTCTGCATACCTTCCACTTTAAATTTTGGCAGCCCTGTCATAATTCCTTTAGTCTGCATAGACTTCTGCACATTCACATGTCCAATTCTTTTATGCCAAATGTCTGTGTCTGCAACAATCCCTGAACCATTTGCAAACATCGCAGCACTCATTTCAGGCATGTCTACATTCAACGTAAACATTTTGCCCACTCTGTTGTCTTTTGCAACCAACCTGCACTTGTCTTTAAAGTCTTCAACATAATAACCATTAGGGTTAAACCGAACCTGCAAACCCTGCTCAATCATCTGGCTAACTGAAACCAGATTCTTTGTTATGTTCGGAACGTGAAGTACATCTGCAAGGTACTTCACTTTGCCATCCTGCATAGACAATGGCACATCTCCAACATGGGCAATTGGATGAGTAGTGTCATCCCCTGTTTCCACAAAACCTGGTCTTTCAAGGTTTTTCATCTCCTTGAACCACTCCCCATGACTTGTCATGTGGTTTGAAGCACCTGAATCCACATACCATACATCATCTTTTTGTGTTGCTTCAACATTTTCAGACATGGCATTCACGACATGCTGCATAACAAACAACCTTTCATTATCCTCATTGTTTCTGCTTAAGGATGCATAGTTATTCTGCTCACTTTCCCATTTTGCATGTCAGCCTGCTTCTTATAACATTCTGCCTACACATGTCCAGGCTTACCACAATAATAGCATTCACGTGCATCATTATACTACTTTTGCCAATGTCCACGGCCTCTTTGACTCCCCCTGCCTCTGAATTTGCCTCTTCCACCTGCGTGTTGTTGTTGTTGTTGTTGTGTATTCTGGGACTGTTGTTGTTGCTACTACTGGCCATAATTTTGATTACCTGTTCGGCCGCCTCCTTGACTGCGTTGTTGTGACGTGGGCGGTGTTGTTGGGAAAGTGCGAGACTTCTGGCTGTGAGAGTAGCTTCAAATCCCAAGCATTAAATGTCTTCTCAACTTGTCATAGAACAAGGTATAGCATGGTATTATCTCAATCTCTTGTCTCAGGCATACATTCAATGGGATTATCTCCATAACTCATAAAAGACACACTCATCTTCGACTCTGATGATACAAGGCTTATGGCAAGAGATCCCATCATCATCTTCATATATCATCATCAAAGCTTCATCATCATGAAAGATCTTCACATAACATATGCTATATGTTTGTACAAAATGTTTGACATGCAACAACACTCATGAGACAAAACAAATAAAACTCACAAGACATCATCAAATACAAAGGTATACATATCTTTAGCATATGCATGCCGACAGCCCATAGCATAGCTTTAGCAGAACTTGATATCTTCCACAAGAAAGAGACATAGCCTCTTCATACATTACCACTAGAAACTTCTGATATGCCTTCGCCTTTGCTCCAAGGATCATCCACAGGCGGCTCTCACTTCGCCGTCTGCTGTTGCTTAGCCATGTGCAATAATAACTATATTATCGAACACTGGTACATTCTTGCCTAGCCTAGGATAAAACACATGTGCACACCATGTAGCATTTGAAGAGGCCTTTCCCTTATCACAGTGATGTCAAGTCTCACCACTGAGAATTCCCTGATGCGACCTTCATGATACCAGCTCTTCTTTGAGGTGACCTGCAACCAGTCGTGTTGAGATATCGAGCTCTAGTGAGGCGGTGGACACTGATGACCCGCCTGGGGGATAGGCCCCGCACTTACACCACTGGCATGGTTGGTGAGATCTTGGGTGATATGCGGCCAGTGGGATGACAGGCTGTGTGACAGCCACTCTAGAGTCTGGCATAGTTATAGCGCCAGCTCATTTAGTCGGGTTCACACTATAGAGAACCCGTGTATGTATTGGTTGAGTACCTTTCATATTATTGTGTACTCTTATTCTTGTATATGGTGTGTTGAGTGTTGAGTAGTGAAGAAGAAGATTTTCAGCCTCTCACCTTGTGTGTTCTCTATTAGGGTTTTGTGAGTGTGTGTGTGTGCTTGCAAGAGCTCAAGCTCTCTTCCCCCCTGCATCTTTTCATGGTATCAGAGCCTGGTTCGTGCTTAGGGCTGAGCTGCAAGCAAGAGAACCACAGGAAGCGGTACGAGGGTAAGAGCTGCAACTACTCTTCCCTATTGTGTTGGTGACTACACCCTTGTCGGGAGCTCTACGGGAGGCACCGGCAAACGATCTCCGATTGAGGAGCTTTCTTCGCGGGAGTGAAGCTACAGGGCAACTATTCAGTCTGGACTGAAATTTCCGTGCCGAAAACGCGTTTCGGGCGCGTCTGGACCTCCGTTTTTCAGAAAGCAGGCGATTTCGAGCACTGCGGGTAAGTCATCGATTCTCTGCAGAACTCTGTTTTACGAACTGCAGGAAGACAGATTGACTGTGCAGACACTGTGGGTGCTGCAAAGAGGTCTACAGTTGCCATTGGGTGTATGTATGCACATTGAAGTCACTGGTTGTGACATTTGAGAGTACAACAGTACCGCTGTGCAGAAAATACTGCAGGTTGTGCAGAAAAACCAGAGTGCAGTTTCTGGTGAAATTGTGTATTTGGCAAGATGTCTAATGATGGCATAACACAGATTGTGGCTGAGAAGCTGGACAAGAATAACTTCCATGCTTGGAGGTTCAGGTTGACGAATTTCCTGATGGGAAAAGGCTATTGGGACTACATAGAAGGTGAGCATGAAGAGGCACCGGAGATACCGGATATAAATCCGACTGCTGCAGATGTGAAAGAGTTTAAAGACTGGAACCAAGGAGCCAGGAAAGTAATGTATTGGCTTTCCATTAGTATACAGGACACCATGATTGGGCACATTCAGGATGCCAAGTCCCCCAAGGAGGCGTGGGACACCTTGGTAAAGCTGTATGAAACAAATACCAAGGCACGTAAGATACAGTTGAAGAATGAACTTCACACTGTGGAGAAAAAGAGCATGTCTGTGAATGACTATGCGTTGAAGATAAAGGGCATTGTGGAATCCCTTGCATCTATTGGTGTGTCAGTAGATGATGATGACAAGGTGGAAGTCTGTCTACGTGGTCTCGGGCCACAATACAAGGCGTTCAAGACGTCCATTCAGACTCGGGAAAACATTCCCAACTTTACAGATTTGGTGTCTATGCTGATTATCGAAGAGAAGAGCTTGGGTGAAGACCAACAGTCTTCACAAAGTAAAAACAGTTCAGAGCAACAGGCCTTCTACACGAGTTCAGGAAGAGGACGAGGTAGAGGAGGCCGTGGACGCGGTCAAGGAGGTGGCCGAACAAGTAATCAGAATTATGGTCAGCAGCAGCAACAACAACAGTCCCAGAATCAACAACAACAACAACAACACGCAGGTGGAAGAGGCAAATTCAGAGGCAGGGGGAGCCAAAGAGGCCGTGGAAATTGGCAAAGGCAATATAATGATGCACGTGAATGCTACTATTGTGGTAAGCCAGGACATGTGCAGTCAGAATGTTATAAGAAGCAGGCTGACATGCAAAATGGGAAAGTGCAGCAAAACAACTATGCATCCTCAAGCAGAAATAATGAGGACAATGAAAGGTTGTTTGTTATGCAGCATGTCGTGAATGCCATGTCTGAAAATGCTGATGCAGCACAAAAAGATAATGTATGGTATGTGGATTCAGGCGCTTCGAACCACATGACGAGTCATGGGGAGTGGTTCAAGGAGATGAAGAACCCGGAAAGACCAGGTTTTGTGGAAACAGGGGATGACACTGCTCATCCAATTGCCCACATTGGAGATGTGCCATTGTCTATGCAGGATGGCAAAGTGAAGTACCTTGCAGATGTACTTCATGTACCGAACATAACAAAGAATCTGGTTTCAGTTGGCCAGATGATTGAGCAGGGTTTGCAGGTTCGGTTTAACCCTGATGGGTGTTATGTTGAAGATTTCAAAGACAAGTGCAGGTTGGTTGCAAAAGGCAACAGAGTGGGCAGAATGTTTACGTTGGATGTAGACATGCCTGAGATGAGTGCTGCGATGTTTGCAAATGGTTCAGGAGTTGTTGCAGACACAGACATATGGCATAAAAGGATTGGTCATGTGAATGTGCAGAGATTGAAGTCTATGCAGACAAAAGGAATTGTGACAGGGCTGCCAAAATTTAAAGTGGAAGGTATGCAGAAAATATGTGAAGCATGCCAATTTGGGAAGCAAACAAAGCATGTGTTTACACGTAACAGATATGTGAGCAGAAATGCACTAGATGTTGTGCATTCAGATGTATGGGGTCCTACGAAGACCGTGTCTATGGGAGGCTGCAGGTACTATGTCACTTTCATTGATGACCACACAAGAAAAGTGTGGGTATATTTCATGAAGGAGAAGAGTGAGGTTTTCACTCACTTTCAGAATTTCAGAGTTTTGGTTGAAAAGCAAACAGGAAAATATGTCAAGTGCCTAAGGTCAGATGGAGGGGGAGAATACTTCTCCAATGAGTTCTCTGAATTTTTGAAGAAGAATGGAATTCGGAGACAGTATACATGCAGATACACTCCGCAGCAAAATGGAGTTGCTGAGCGGAAAAACAGGCACATTGCTGAGATTGCGCGGGCATTGATGGAAGAGAAAAATATGCCGCATTGCTATTGGGCTGAGGCTGTTTCTACAGCAGTATACATCATGAACAGGACTCCAACTGCAGCCATACATGATGTAACTCCAGAGGAGAGGTTTACTGGCAGAAAACCAGATTTGTCTCATCTGAAAGTTTTTGGATGCATTGCATATGTGCATGTGCCAGATGAGCTGAGAACCAAGCTGGATCCGAAAGCTGAAAAATGTGTGTTTATTGGATACTCCCTTGAGCAAAAGGGGTACAGGTGTTATAACCCTGCTACACGTGAGTTGAGGGTAAGCAGGGATGTTGTCTTTGATGAGATGAGCAGCTGGTATGCTGCTGAAAAAGAAGCTGTCGGGGCTGATGTGAGTGGAAGTGTGGTTGCACAGAATGCAGGTCAGCAATCACAGTCTTTGAGTGGACCAGGAGAGTCGTCATCTAGTGGGTCTGTTGATAGACCATGGAGTGGCAGGCTGCGTCATAATACCAGCCCTGCAAATGTGATTAGTACATCACGTAAAGGAAAAGAGAAAGTGGTTGAGCCCCTTGGTATGTCTGACATTTCTGCAGGACATTCTCATGTTGATGGAGAGTCTAGTGGCTCGGATATGAGCCTTGATGAGGAGCTTGGGATCCCAGCTATGAGAACACCTGGTGTAAAGAAGGCTATGGAAGCCATGAATGAAAAGCTGCGAAGATCAGGGAGAGTGAAGAACCCTGTGCAGAGATTTACATATGATGGTTATGTGGCACATCACTATGCATATATGGCAAAGGTTGTGCAGGTTGTTGAGCCCACATGCATTGATGAGGCTGTTGGAAATGTGAATTGGGAAAAAGCTATGGATGAGGAGATGGATGCACTATATGGAAATGAAACTTGGGATTTAGTGCAATTGCCTGAAGGCAAGAAAGCCATTGGCTGCAAGTGGGTGTACAAAGTTAAACATAACAGTGATGGAAGCATAAACAGGTACAAGGCTAGATTGGTAGCCAAAGGATATGCGCAGACATATGGGATTGATTATGAGGAAACTTTCAGCCCAGTTGCCAAGATGGCAACGGTGAGAGTTGTGATAGCAGTGGCTGCGTCAAAGCAATGGTCTTTACATCAGATGGATGTAAAGAATGCATTCTTGCATGGGGATTTGCAAGAAGAGGTGTATATGTTGCAGCCACCTGGATATGAGGATGTGGGTCACCCCGAGCATGTTTGCAGGTTGAAGAAAGCCTTGTATGGCTTAAAGCAAGCACCAAGAGCATGGTCTGACAAGATTTCTGAATATCTTGTCACTATTGGCTTTCATGTAGCCAATGCAGATTTCTCGCTGTATGTGAGACATGGTGATAGAGGAGTTGTGCTTGTCGTCATCTATGTAGATGACTTGATCATTACGGGGGACCATGATGCAGAGATATTCGATGTAAAGATCTTGCTTAGACAGAAGTTCGAGATGAAGGATCTGGGGGAGCTCAGATATTTCTTGGGCATTGAGGTGATTAGGTCACCACATGGTATTGGATTACTGCAGAGACAGTATGGCTTGGACATGTTGTCCAAGTATGGTATGACAGGCTGTAAGCCTATTTCTGTGCCATTGGATCAGAATGGCAAGTTGAGTGCAGACTCAGGAGAGATCTTGGAGGATCCTACTATGTACAGGAGCATAGTAGGAAGTTTGATCTACATGACGATCACCAGACCAGATTTGAGCTATGCTGTTGGGTTGGTGAGTCAGTTTATGCAGGTTCCACGGAAACCGCATTTGGATGCTGTGAGACGCATACTGAGGTATGTGAGGTCTACTTTGCATTGTGGACTATTCTATGAGACTGGGACAGAGATATGTGTACATGGGTACACAGATGCTGATTGGGCTGGTAGTATCTCAGACAGAAGATCTACCAGTGGATTCATGTTTTCTTTGGGGAGTGCTGCTGTGACTTGGAGCAGCAAGAAGCAACCTACGGTTGCTCTATCGAGTACAGAGGCCGAGTACAGAGGAGCTGCTATGGCAGCATGTGAGGTAGCTTGGTTGAGAAAGCTACTTGCAGATTTGGGTCTATCAGTGGATAGACAAGTTGTCATTTTCTGTGACAACATTAGTAGTATACAGTTGGCCAGGAACCCAGTCTTTCATGCTCGTACGAAGCACATAGAGGTCCACTACCACTTCGTCAGAGAGAAGGTCTTGGCAGGAGACCTTGACCTTGCTTATGTCAGCACAGAAGATCAGGTAGCTGACATTTTCACCAAAGCATTGGGTACAGAGAAGCTCCGCAGATTCAGGGCTTCGCTTGGTGTACATGAGATGGAGTTGAGCTCGAGGGGGAGTGTTGAGATATCGAGCTCTAGTGAGGCAGTGGACACTGATGACCCGCCTGGGGGATAGGCCCCGCACTTACACCACTGGCATGGTTGGTGAGATCTTGGGTGATATGCGGCCAGTGGGATGACAGGCTGTGTGACAGCCACTCTAGAGTCTGGCATAGTTATAGCGCCAGCTCATTTAGTCGGGTTCACACTACTATAGAGAACCCGTGTATGTATTGGTTGAGTACCTTTCATATTATTGTGTACTCTTATTCTTGTATATGGTGTGTTGAGTGTTGAGTAGTGAAGAAGAAGATTTTCAGCCTCTCACCTTGTGTGTTCTCTATTAGGGTTTTGTGAGTGTGTGTGTGTGCTTGCAAGAGCTCAAGCTCTCTTCCCCCCTGCATCTTTTCAGTCGGCACCCAACTACCATGTCCAAAAAACCTATTTACACTTCCTAGACTGTAAAGGCTTCACCTGTCTGCAGAACTCCCCGCTCTTGCAAGCTCTTAACCCTTTATCTCTCACAGTCATGGCGACCTCCAGCACTAGGCGGCAACACTTCTTCTGTCCTACAGCAAGCCGTCGTCCAGTTGTCGCCAGCCACACACTAGTCTTCCTCTCCTCTCCTTGCACTTGTCGCTGCTCACACTCTCTCTGAGCGCCTCCCTTTCTTCACAAGGCTCTCTCTGTCAGCAGCTGCGCTGCTCTTCACACTGGAGGCCCCCCTTCTTTGGTTGCTGCATAGCGACTCCTCCACGCACAAGGCCCCCCCCCCCCCCCGTGTATACTTGCAATAGCTGTGCACAGCTTTTCAGCGTCCCAGAGACCCTGCCTTTACTTTGTCTGCACACTCTCCCGCACCTCTGCCCTCTGCGCTTATAGATGACCCCCTTTTCCTCTGCTCATCAACCTGGCTCCTTTTTCCTGCACATACACTTGAGTACCCCCCCCGGTCTGCAGAATCCCCAGTCCTCTTCCCAAGGCCGTCCCTACACTCCCTTCTTGTACAAGCTTTAACAGCATCTCTCTCTCTCAACGGCCAAAGGCTCACTCCGTAGAGAACACGCCCCCCCCAAAAAAAACAAAAAACTCCATGATTCACACCACACTCATGTACAGAAGCTTCGAGACCTGGCTCAGCCTCAACTCGTCTTATTGAACCTCATTTACAATATGAACATATGTACTTAGGCATCATATAATGACTCAAGTCATGGCACTTAATCCCATGCATCTCGATTTGCATTTAATGGCCTCACATGCATGGTTTCACACCATAGACGTGCCATAGCACGACATCCACCCCCTCTAAACCTACACATCCTCCGGTATGTGCCACACAGGTCCTGGAATTCATAGTCCATGCATTATTTGCACACCAACATTGGTATATGTGCAAGCATCCAACTAGGCGTCTTAAACCCTGTCAAACCTGACCCAGTTGGTATCACCCTAGTAAACATGAAACAGTAGAAGAATATACATAGTGCCACTCACAAAGGGTTATCCTTTGTTGAAACATAGCATGACATCTTAACCTACCCCCGTAGCCTGCAAGATATTTATATCTTAGCAATCACATCTGAATGGTTCTGCTTTCCCACCTGGATCAAACACTATATTCGTGAGTTTGGGAATTTCCCAACTCCCATTTTTTGAATACTAAAAAGGTAGGACCTGGATAACATGTCTATAAGTTTTTCAAAACCATATCATGTGACCTATTGTTGGAAAGCGCTTGGAAAATGGAATCTAGTGAGCTATAGAGCGGTCAATTTGGAGTAATGGTGTTCAAGTTATGATTAATCCAAAGATTTGACCACATGTCCCAAACTTATGGGAAATTCCCATATTCCCCAATATGGTGTTATCAAATACCAACCGCTTTTGGCATATGTGCCATATCCTTTGCTCATATGGAGCCCTATCCTCACTTATATTCCCTGCATATGCATAATTACCCTCATCATTCAAAGTGGGATGCTCTTCAAAATAATTTCCTTCAAAATTTTCCTCAGGCCATGTTTGAAGCCTTTGCACCACATATTGTATGGCCACACCAAGTAACAACTGCATTAACAGCATGGAACACACACTTGGTAACATCCCATCCAAATCTACCTTGCCCGGATCCAGCTCACCCACTGACAAACATTCATTCTTCTCATCCAAAGACGGAAAAGCATGGTCTTCATTGGCTTCCTATATGCTATTATATACCTCTTCTTTAGGCCGTTGCAAAGTATGCAAAGCATCCACACCATCAACACATACAAAGTCCAACAAGGCATCATCGAGAATAGCCTCCAGCTCTGGATCAATCTCATCACAATCATTTGGCTTACATAACACCTACACATCCTCACTTGCAACCGACAGTTGACTAGCATCAAGCATAGAAGAGCCCAAAGCTGATGGGGATCTATTATATATCATGAAATCATCCAATGCATCATCTAGGATAGCATCCAATTCAGGATCAATCACATTGAAGCTATTATCATCTTGCAATCCCACATGTTGATTATCATGAACATTCATACCCCCATAGCTATATCCATTTGGTTGCTCATATGCAGCCTCATGAGGCTCTGTGACCACACTTTGCATATCCTGCATGTTATCTCCTAGTATTTCTTGATACTTGTTGTTGTCTGCAGATGGGCTTAGAATTATGGGTCCCTCACCCGAGTACCCTTGAATCTGTATGTCATTGAACCCTGTATGATCCAAAAGGACAGATTCAATTTCCCTCTCCAAATCATCGTCATAAACAGGCTTCCAAGCTCGAGATTGTTGCTCACAAATGTGGTTGCAAGGTAACCCTGACACTGATGACATAGCATCACCCTGTTTATTGTTGGAACACCCAGTTAGCATTCCAGGATAACCCAAATCCAAAGAACCTTGGCAACCAGCTTCAGAAGCAACATCACTGTTGGAATCACCTATATCACTCACCCCCTCTAAATCAATCACACATACTCATGGCCCATCTTGTAATATTTTATTTTCCTCACATGCATATTCATGTATACCCTCTATTAAAACCTGCTCTTCAATTAGCAAAGTAGTTGGTCCTTCGTCTTCAAGTTCAAAATCTTGATCCAGACCTTCATCACAAAAGCCACTCACATCATCCTGCTTATAAGCATCATAACCAGATAAGAATGCAGTAATGATAGCATCTTCTTCTTGTCCTAGATCTTCAAACTCTGCAATAATGCTTTCAGCAAAAAACATTGGTTCTTGTAGCTCTTCGCACAGACGATATGTCACTTGAGGAATACCCTTTGAATGGGTGCTTTTGTCATGAGAATCCTCGAATTTAGAAAGCTTACATGAGAGTTCACCCACTGTATCGTTTCTAGGTTGCAGCAAAGCATCCCTTTTAGCACTGTGAATGTCTTGCTATTCACTAACGGCTACTTGCAGTTCCAATTTAGCATAGACAGCCTCAATGATCTCTGCATCAGTCTTGAATAGCAACAATTGATTATCCTCCATATGACATAATTCCACGACTGCTTCTAAATTGGCCCGGATTGTTGCTGGAACACTATCACAGCTCACATTATACCTCATTTCATCACCCTTTTGCTTTTTCTTTTCCCAAGTAAGTTGCTCCTGCTTTAGGTTCATGGAACTCGCATAAATAAGTGCATCTGCAAAATCACTCCATCGTTTGGAGTGATACTCTTTTAGTTCCAGCACTTCATCTTTTAAATCAGGACTTATAAGGTGTGCAAAAGATGCAATCATCATTTTTTTTGGAACCCCTTGATTCTTCATCTCTGTCTCGTAACACCTTAGATAGCTTTCTAGATCGAAACCATCAAATATATTGACCCTGTCATATACCAATTGCACCGCAATTTCCACCGCTTCCTGAATTCGCTTTTCTTCTTCAATTTTCCTGAACTGCTCTTCAAGCTCTTTTATCTCTGCATATAAATGCTCCATTTTGCTAGCCATCTCTACGTACTCTTACCCCAGCGGTTTCACGTCGGGTCCAACAAAGCTGTCTCGTGACGTGGGCGGTGTTGGTGGGAAAGTGCGAGACTTCTGGCTGTGAGAGTAGCTTCAAATCCCAAGCATTAAATGTCTTCTCAACTTGTCATAGAACAAGGTATAGCATGGTATTATTTTAGATGACAAGCCCCTTGCTTTTATCTACTCCCACCTCGTGCGATGCATCAGGTTTCCGATGTGCTCGGTAGAAGGTGAGCCTAATGTATATGAATTGTCAAATGATGTATTTGAACAAATCTATAATAGCATGCCCCCAGAGGAGAACTTGTAAGTTCTAACTTTTAAGCTAGCACAACGTGTCTTCCTAAGAAGCACTATTTCGCACGTTCAACTCTTTGACAGCACTTTCAATAGTAGACAAGCACTTTAAGACCACTTGACAAGCACTTCTAGTACCTACACAAGCACTTCTACGATCTACACAAACACTTTCAGATTACTTGAAAAGCACTTTAAGTACCTAGACAAGCACTTTAAGTAACTAGACAAGCACTTTCAGACCACTTGACCAGCACTTTCCAAACAATTGAAGTACCTACATAAGCACTTGACAAGCACTTGGAGGCCACATGGTAAGCACCTGTCAGGTACTTTTAGTACCTAGACAAGCATTCCAGACCACTTGACAAGTGCTTTAAGCACCTTGACAAGCACTTTTAGATTACCTGACCAGTAGTTAGCCAGCACTTTCTAGT
The DNA here is from genome assembly GCF_041138505.1 of Cibotium barometz. NCBI lineage: Eukaryota > Viridiplantae > Streptophyta > Polypodiopsida > Cyatheales > Cibotiaceae > Cibotium > Cibotium barometz. The sequence continues at coordinate 53,512,196 of NC_141063.1, read as the reverse complement.
ACCTAGACAAGCACATGTTTAGTACTTTCAGACCACTTGAGAAATTCTTGTCAAGCACTTCAGTACCTGGACAAGCACGTTTAGTATCTAGACAAGCACTTTCAAACCACTTGACAAGCACTTCAATACCTAGCCAAGCACTTTCAAACCACTTGACAAGCACTTTTAGTGTCTAGACCAGCACTTTTAAACCACTTAACAAGCACTTCAGTACTACCTAGACAAGCACTTTCAGACCATCACTTTCTTAAGAGTCCACAAAATGCAACCACAGTATAAACTAAAGAAAATGACACCAGATCGACACAAAATCATTCGAAGGTCAAAACCATTTTTGTTTGTATATATGTCAAGGAGTGTTGGAAGTTAGCCACACAATAAAGGCATGGTGTTAGAGTACATTAAGCTACATAGTAAGGGCATGGTGTCATGGCAGTGAAGGGGATACAGGCAATCCTCTGTACAATGGGAAAAATACCAGCAAAAGCACTTCTAATTTGTTGTTTTACTCTTTGGACGCTTATACTTTCTTTCTTTAGGATCCAGGTTGGGGGTAATTTTCAGCAACATGGGGGCTTCAATTTCTTTCATTTCCTCAGCATTGTTCCATACGATTCTCCAATTTGATCGTTTGCAAGGCATCATCCCTGACATCAAAAGGACACTCTCTAACAGTTTTTGCTCTGTTAGCACTTTCTGCCCACTGCAACACAAAGTCAGCCACATCCTGTTTTAGAAAAATTTCCCACTGCCTCTCAGTCTGCTTCTCCACTCACATAGCATGCACGATCATTAGAGTAAATTTTATACAATGAGTCATCTAGCACAAGTGTATTTGTCTTATTGAATTTTGGGAAAAGATGCCAGAAGGTATCCAGGTTTTTCAAGAACATTGGCCTAGGAGGATTATCAAAGCGCCAAGTGCAAACATGGCAAAGCAGTTTGCGATAGCCATCCACTCATGCATTTCTTAGCTTGAGGCAGGCACTTATCCATGGATGTCTCCAATTCCCTAGCTCTGTGGGAGGTCCACACAAATACCTCTGCAACCTGACTCAACGCAAGTAAGAACACCTTCTGCATATCCTGCCGTACGTAATAGGTGATGTTCTCATCCTCAAGGACTTTGGAAAAGTACAGCGTTAAGACATTTGGGGGAATGTCTGTCCTACGCTTATCTGCGCTTATCGTGCACACACAAAAGAACCTTGTTGAAGTCAACAACGAGTGCCAGGTCTCGAGAGTCATTGAAGCATCGAAACTGATAGCATGGAGGACAGTGCTCAATTAATGTGCTCTACCTCATCAGTGGGTGGTAGGTTTTTTGAGCCAACAACTTGAATTTTAACTACATGCACAACAATTAAGATGGTCAAGACACGCACAAACACTGAGACAAAGGACTTATATATTATATTGCCACAAAATAATGCGACTTGCATGAGCAAAAAGCTACAAAGTTAAAGCTTCTTGCATGATCGGGGAAAATTGGGTTAGTACTTTTCTTGGAGTCTCGAAGAGGCCCATCCTCCACCTGCCTTTTCTTCTTCTTTCGTAGCTCTCCTGCAACAAATTGGAGGATCTCTTCCATATCTGGGTCCAACTCCTCTTCAGTATGTACACCTTTATCGATGCGGCCTGGCTCTCTAGTTGGAGCACTAACATGACTTAATGTCTTAATGACATCAGTACCTGGGATAGCAATAGGAAATCAAGTTAGGAGCATAGGTAGTTAATATGATCACAATGATCATGGATAATCATGTATGAGGATAACATGTTACAGCAACCAAAATTACCTTATGTGATCTCAGAACCAGGTGTCTCCCTCAGGATGCCTCCATCACCAAGCACATCAGTTTTTTCAGCAGACAGACTACAACCCTCAAATTTTTTGTGTTTCATCACATCAAGGCGTCTAGGTCAAAGGGGGCATCCACATTGCGCATGGACAAGGTGGAAGCGGCTGGGTCCACCCCCTCGCTAGCCTCTAACTCACCTGAGACATAACAGACAATTATTGTACATATCAAAAGTAGCATGAATCATGTCCTATACCTATGGAATCCTCACATGCATTCCCAAGTGCCCAACATCTTGCTAAAAGTGGTATCTCCCACAAACAGTTCGGAACAATGCACTTGGGCTCAGTTGCATAGACAATGGAAAAGAAAAAGGGGTGGTACTTGTGGGCACATGGCAGATAATAAACATCAGCCGCATGTTTGCTTGACAGCAGCAGCTGGCCAGAGGCCACACAAGATCCACCAATGAGGACAGTGTCAGCACCTAGGACAGACTTGGCAGGCAGGGTAGGCCCTAGAAGGGCTCTCCCTTCTCTCTTCAAGAAAGTGCGTGCCTCCTTCACGAAGGAGGCCTGTCTCCTCAGCTCGCATAACACATGCTCCATTTCCTCAACCGAAGCCTGCACATAATGAAAAACAACCAGCCATCAGAACTTTCAAGCATGTGTAAGTGGTTTGAGCACCTGTCAGTGGTCTATGCAGTGCCCTAAGGTCTAAGCACCAGTGAGTGGTCTAAGCACTTGCAAATGATGCAACCACTTGTTGCAAGTGGCTCTTCGAAGTGTTCTAAGTACATGTTAAAGGTCTTAGAAATTGTATGTGCTTTGTGCTTTTGCTAGTGTTTTAAGCCCTTGCAAGTGGTATGAGCACTTGAAAGCAGTATGAACACTTGCAAGTGGTCTTGAACTTCGCTAGTGGCCTAGGCACTTGCAAGTGGTATGAACACTTGCAAGTGGTCTTAGAACTTGCAAAAGGCATGAACACTTACAAGTGGCCTTAGCACTTGCAAGTGGTATGACCACTTGCAAAAGGTATGACCACTTGCAAGTGGACTTAGCACCTTCAAGTGGTCTAAGCACTTGTTAAACTTCTAAGAACTTGCATGATTTGTATGCACTTGCTAGTGATGTAAGCACTTACAGTGGTATAACACTTGCGAGTGGTCACAACACTTGCAAGTGGTCTGAATACTTAGGAGTGGTCTATGAACTCGATGACCTCTAAGCACTTGCAAAGTGATGCAAGTGAAACAAGCACTTGCAAGTGGTGTAAGTGTAAATGCTACACCACTTTCAAGTGCTTGAATCACTTGCAAGTGCATATATCACTTGCAAGTGCTTGGACCACTACTTAAAGGATAGAAAAATGCTTGAGTTTTCAAAAGTACCTGCATAATGGAAACCTCCTCCTTCATCTCTGCATAGTAGACGTCACAGCACCAGAAGCCATTGAGACCACCCTCTCTAGCACTTCTATCTTAGCTTCCTTCTTCATAATGAGAGCTTCATTTTCTAGGGGAGATGCTTTTAATATCTCCATGTCTGCTCTAAGTCTCTCCATCTCTACTATAATCGGGGCATAGGGCGAATAGGAGGGCGAATAGGTGCCTTCGTTGCGTAGCCACAAATCCCTCTTCTTTACTAAGACCAATTTAGCAGAACCAACCTTCGCTTCAGCAATATGGGCCTGCCCATCAAGATCTTCAGCAATTCCACCTAACCATTCTATGTATAGGGGAGACTGGGATGCAAGTTAGTCGATTTTGCAGGGTGATTAGACACTGCCAAGGCGTAGGAGTCAACAGCATGCTCTGTTTGTCCATATAAGATAGAAACACTGTAATCGGACATGAACTTGCTCACTTTGCGATTCAAACCTCCCCGTTGAGCCTTCACATTCTCCAAGACCATACCACCCACCACAGCCCATGCAATCTTGTGATTTTCGGGTTGAGCTTTAGCAGCTGCATAATTCTCAAAGGCAAACCCCCTAGCAAACTTTGTCATTAGTTCCCCATTAGAGGGGGCAGCCTGGTACACTTTTTGATACAAAGAGCCTGGTACACTTTTTGATACAAAAGACGGTGTGAGGTGAAAAAAAGAAGAAAAGACCACTGCCTCTATAGCCCTTCACCTCCCAAACTTGGATACAACAACACGACAACCACCGGCTGGAACACTTCTCACGATTCACCACCCACCCACCCACCCATGCCAGAACACTTCTCACGATTCACCACCCACCCACGCCAGAAAGACAGCACAAAATAGGGGCACCATAGACCAAAGTAAACACCCAGCAATATATTTCCAATCACAACACTTCATACAAGCTTCTCCCGACACAGAAGCCTTACTCACACAAGCATACAAACACTCACTCAGACCTGTCACACTGCCGAGGATACACCACATCCTCAATCACCGCAAATCTCTCGCCTACGTGCTGTGCCAATCACACCAGAAAGAACCCGGCCACTCTCTCTTCAGAAGGCGCCCCACTCTCTCTACAGCCCATCACTTCTGTGTGTGTCGCTAGCAGTAGCTACCCAAACACCTCTCTCTCTCACTCTTTGTGCTGATCCTCTACCAGCCACTTCCTCACCTCCTCTATCACAGGCAACTTATCTGTAGTGCTACTAGCCCCACTAGCCAAGCAGCAATACCCCTGTCTCCTAGCCTCTGTCTCTGAAGAGCTTCCACACCAGAGCAGTCTTCTCACATCCAGCTTCACCTGCAACTGCACCATCCAGCTGCACCCTCTGTTCTCTCACACGTTGGTCAGTCACATGCCTTCAGCCACGCTGCTAACCCCCAAGGCGACCTCCTCTGCGACCCATCACTTTTGTGTGTGTCGCTAGCAGCAGCTACCCATCATCTCTCTCTCTGTCTCTGTCTCTCTGTCTGTGCTGATCCTTTGCCAGCTACTTTCTCACTTCCTCTGCCACTTCTCTGCAGTGCTACCGGCCCCACCAGCCAAGCAGCCACACTGTCCTTCTCTTCTCTTCACTCGGCACCTGCTCTGCTGTCCACTGTCAGCTTCAGCTTCTGGTCTTCAGCACCTACCTGTGCTTCCACTTCCGGCTTCACCTATGCGGCCCACACCAGCCACACTCTTTGCACCTGTCAACCCCTTGCCAACTTCTTTGCGCCAACCACTGCTTCCACTTACACGGCCCCTCTACTATCGCCAGCCTGTCACTCACCAATCCTCTCTTTGGCGACTCCCCAGTTAACGTATCGTGACTGCAGTGCTTCACCTACACGGCTCCTTCTCACAGATGCCAGCCAAATGGCGGCCCAACTCTGAGGCCAGTCCATCTCGCAAGCTCTCTCTCTCCGGCGGCTGCACCAACAAAACCCTGGCGGCCTTCTCTGCACGCCTGCTACAGAGAGCAGCAGCTACCCACTCTCGCTATCCATGAACCCCCCAGTCTTTACGCGACAGCCCTGTCCGCTCCAACCACCTGCTCGTCAGCCTATCACTTCTACACTCCCCTCCACTGTCGCCAGCCCGACAGCTTTTGATGCCAGACAGCTACCAAACACGAACTCTGGCGGACCCTTTGTGCCTTCAACCACGTCCGAGAGCCTGCAGCTCTCCCAACGAACCCCTTGCACACTCAGCGCCTCTTCAAAGGCTGCACCTAGCCTGTCCACACCAGAGCTGCCTTCTCACTTGCGTATCTCTCCTCTTGTACCCGGTTCGCCTTCGCCAACTTTCTGGAACTCCTCGCTGGCGGCAGCTCAAGCCTCCACGCCTTCCTTACCAGCTGGCCACTTCAATATTATTTCCTTATTTTTCCTAAGGCCTAGAAGATGGCCTCATAGCCTCCTTTTCACACCAATGCTTTTTGTACCATCCCTTCCTACTTTTCATATACGTGGCCATCCGCATCCTTCCATTTCACAACAAATTCAAGGCAACATTGCCCGCATGCTTTCCATACCTTCAAATAAAACCTGCTAGTGCCCATTCATTTAAAGGGACGTGTACACAAACAAGCTGCCGAACAGCTGATACCACCTGCAGCACTGACCTTACTCCGGACAGGCCTGCACAAGCCCAAAACCAAACCGTCTACCCTATACACCTGGCAACGCATTCAAAAGCCAAGTCTTCACACATGCCATGCACACGTATGTACACAAGCCTAAAATACCTCTCAGAATAAATGTGAGGTGAAAAAAAGAAGAAAAGACCAACTGCCTCTATAGCCCTTCACCTCCCAAACTTGGAAACACACACACGAACGGGGGCACCACCAGCCACCGGCTGGAACACTTCTCTCAGTTCACCACACCACCCACGCTAGAAAGACGACACAAAACAGGGGCACCATAGACCAAAGTAAACACCCAGTAATATATTTCCAATAACAACACTTCATACAAGCTTCTTCCGACACAGAAGCCTTACACAACCATACAAACACTCACTCAGACCTATCATTGCCGAGGATACACCACATCCTCAATCACCCGCAAACCTCTTGCCTGCGTGCTGTGCCAATCACACGAGAAAGAACCCGGCCACTCTCTCTTCAGAAGGCACCCCACCACCTAACCCTCAACTCTCTCTGCAGCCCATCACTTCTATGTGTGTCACCAGCAGCACCTACCCAAACACCTCTCTCTCTCACTCTCTGTGCTGATCCTTTGCCAGCCACTTCCTCACCTCCTCTGCCACATGCAGCTTATCTGCAGTGCTACTGGCCCCACCAGCCAAGCAGTAATACCCCTATCTCCTAAGATGTGTATGTATGGATGTATGCATGTAGATGTGAGTGTGAATGTGGATGTATGGATGTAAATGAGGATGTCGATGTAGATGCATGGATGGGATGTGGATGTACGCATGTGGATGTGAATGTAAGCATATAGATGTGGATGTATGGATGTGAATGTGCATGTAGATGTGGATGTATGGATGAGGATGCATGAATGTGCATATAGATGTGGATGTGAAAATAGATGCATGAATGTAGATGTGGATGTATGGATGTGGATGTGGATATATGTATGGATGTGAATATATGATATGTGATGTGAAGGAATCTGAAGTGATGAGATGGAAAATGATGTGATGGGATGAGTACGCATATAACTGGAATGTGGAATAAGCAATGTGGATTGATGAGGGATAATGTGGAAAAATGAGAGTTAATATAGAAACTGTATTTTGTGACTGTTTGTAAATGCTGTTTGTAAATAACTGTTTTATGTCAAAGAATGCTGGGAAAGCATTTTGACCATCTTGTGATTAAGGTCATGGAGACCTAACTGATAAAGTTGCAACTGCTGATGACGGAGAGTCAATGGAGGACGTCTCGTGTAGCAAGGTCGGTCGAGGTCTTGACCAGCCTCGGTGCGATTAAAATGGTGAGCTTCCGGTACGGTGGATGAGGGGCCAAGGAAGCGGCCTATGAGTGAAGCGCTAGGTCACCTGCGAGCGAAGGATCCTAGAGGGTGTTGACCATATGGTGCTCGGGCTCTGGGTCGCCCAGGATACCCACGCGTGCATCGAGGAAGATATTGGAACAAGGAGTAAGAGTTGTTTTCTGAAATTGGGCATGGATCTGGTTGATTGACCTTGCTAGTCTTCAATGGATGAGTCCATGGCTCTTTATAAGGATCTGTTGGTTGATCTTGCTGATCTTCAACAAGAGTCCATCTTGATAAGTGATTATATTGCCGAGTATTATGGGCTAGGAACTATTGAAACGGCCCCTGAGTGGACAGGTGGTGAGCGTTCTAGCTGCCAATGATGCCATAGATACTCAGATGAAGGAATGATGGGAAATTAAGAATCAATTGGATAAATTGGAAGATGGTGATCAATGATACTATGGTTTTATTAAAGGATTGTTTTAAAATTGGTTGAATCTGTGAAAAGGCAATTTTATATTGGGTGTTGTTGCATGACGAATGAAGATCAATACAAGGATGCAACAAAAAAAACACTTAGGGCTTTTGAAAAGAGTTCCAAGTTGTAGATGAATGTGGGAGAGGGCTTGACAATAATCCCACATGGGAACTTTTGGGAGTTCTAGAATTTTTGTATAAAAGGTGGCCCATTTGAGAGCTAGGGAGGACTTTTTGGTCATTTGGTTGACAGGCTCATAGAGAGAGCTTGCTCCATAGCTCCTTCTCAAGTGCTCTCCCAAGGCTCTCCATCTCCATTCTTGCTTCAATCTTGTACTCTCTATTCTCTACATTTTCAATGATATGAGGTTTTGGTCTACACACTTGCTAATCTAGATTTCTTAATGATGTTTTGATTTGGGAGTTGTAGAGTGCATGTGATGAAGCTTGTGCATGAAATGATGTGTAGTTGAGGCTTGTGTGATAGCTCTTTGCATGTAACACCATATTAGTGAATTTGGGAATTTCCCAATTCCCATTTTTGAATACTTAAAAAAGGGGGACATGGATAATATGTTTGTAAGTTTCTCAAAACCCTATCATATGACCTATCGTTGTAAAGCGCTTGAAAAATGGAATCTAAAGAGCTATAAAGCGTTCATTTTGGATTAGTGGTGTTCAAGTTATGGTTAATCCAAACTTTTGACCACGTGTCCCAAACTTGTGGGAAATTCCCATATTCCCCAATATGGTGTTATGTTAGGTTCTTTGCATAAGTTGCATTTTTATGCTTAAGTGTAGCCTAATCTTGATGCTTTGATTATGTAAGATTGATTGCTTGAGTGTTGAAGAAGGATTGAGTAGGACTAGAAGTCATTAGTGTGTGGTTAACTCTTCTTCTCCCATTCGGGATAGCCTCTATGCGCTAACCGGGTTGCATTCACGGATTGACAAGTGTGTGGGTTGGAGTGTAGCCTCCGCTATGCTATGATGTCCCAAACAATGGCGCCGCTGCCGGGGAACGCACACCTAAGTTAGTGAAGGGTGTTAACCATTACTTCTTACTAAGTGCTCCATTGATTGCAAAATCGTGGATTAGGGTAGATTAGAGTAGAGTTTGCAAGGGCATTGAGTGTGTGATCTCAAGGGCGCCTTGTGTGTTTTCGGTTTTTTGATTAGAAGCAAAAAAAAACAAAATTAATTAAAACCTCATTGCGGTAGAGAAATCCCGCCATTAATCAGATTTAAGTACTTTCTGTTTTTGTATTTTTGACGGGGTTGGCGAGGGATAGATAGGAAGTGTTGGAGGCGGCCTTTCTTTTATTGTTTTGTTGTGTTGTTATTGTGTGGGGAGCCAACGCATCAAGCGCAGCAAAGATAAATATATATATATATATATGTATATATATATATATATATATACATGCACATGTAAGGCGGCCAGTTGAAGCGCAACCAAAGGCGGCTTTAAAAAAAAAAGATAATATATCTATATATATATATATATATATATATTTATATATATATTTCATATAGTGACGTAGAAGGGCCTGCATTGAAAAGCTGGCGTGAAGCGCTGGTTGAAGGAGGTGGTGAAGGCACTGTCTGCAGTGGGCGAAGCGAAAGTAGGCGCCTGCAGTGGGAAGAGAAGAAAGGTAGAAACGCCAACGTCGGCACTGCATCAAGACAGCTGGTCGAAGGATCAAGGCGGCAGCTTAAAGCGTAGAAGGCGGCCTTAAGAAAGAAATATAAATCTATATATATATATAGATATATATTTATATTTTTACAGTGGCGTCGAGCGCTGCATCATGGAGGGGGCAGTCGGCACTGCATCGAGATTAATGTGGAATGCAACGACAAACAAACAAACAAACAATTTAAAAAAAAACCAACAAAAGGAGAAAAAAATAAAAGAAAACAAAAGAAAAGTTTTAAAATAATAATAATAATAATAAAATAAATTTTTAAGTGTTTTTAGGAGTCTACCTTTGTGCATATTTTGTAATTCTTCATTTAAATTTTTTGCATAATTAGTATTTTCCTGCATTTTTTTAATTTTTGTAACTTTGTGCATAATTAGTATTTTTTTTAGTGTGATTCATAATTTTTGTGTTAAAAAAAAGTAAAAATCATAAAATCATCCCAAAAAAATCATTAAAAATAATAATAATAATAATAAAATAGGATAGATAGTTACGCCACACATACTCATTTTAGTTGCATTTAGTGATTAGGTAGGTTAAAATATATATATATATATATATATATATATATATATATTTTATTAAAAAATAAAAAAACAAAACAAAAACAAAAACAAAACAAAACAAAAACACATAAAAAACCAAAAAAAATTTGACCTTATGCACTTGTGATTGGGACGTCTTGTAGATTCTACCATAGGGCCTAGGGCACCTTCTAGAGTACCTACGCAAGAAAGTGGGACCCAATCGGTAGGAAATTTGGCAGATATTGCTGAAACCCTTTCTGAATCCCAATCCGATACCCTTTCCTCCAGAACAACTAGTTCATTGTCCATGGACAATCTAGGGCCGACAAATAGTCATCCCGTAGCCCCAAATAGGACACCCTCAAGATCCTTTAATCCATTTGAAGCCGACACTATGGGGTTAACACTCAATGTGAGACTCCAATATGTCTACACAAATGCTCAAGGAGTTGAGATCTTTAGGGACCCACAACAACGGTATCTTGTTAAGATCGCAGACATTTTCTCAGAACTTGATAGAGCACCTCTAGTCAATGACCAGGGTAACATGTACATGGGTGGAGATGGTGTTCGCTACGAAGTCACCTACCATCCAGAAAAGATAGACAAATTAGGGGAGCTCTCTAAAACCGAGTTCTTAGACTTATCAGAACTTTCCAGAGCAAGGGAGTCTAGAGATGACTGGCTCATTGAGCCGGACATGCCTGGACCAGTCCTCAAAGCCATCCATAGATGATTTACTTCTTGTAGATCTAAATTTGGAAAGGGATAGGAAAGGCAAGAGTAAAATGGATCAGGGGGCTGAGAACCAATGGGAGTTTGTACGACAAATTCCAGTGACAAAGGTCTTACAGGATGACCCACTTCAAGAGGTCTATAAGGACTCGTTAGAGGGATATTATGCCACAACTAGATTGCCACAGCTGGATCTTCCTCTAGCTCATGTGGTGGTAGTTGAGAAGCTTGCAGGACACATGAACAGAATAATTGATAAATGGGCCAATGAATACCGAACCTTAGATTGGAAAGAGATTCGGGAACTCACGTGGAAAGGACAACCATTATTCATAGAAGTGTTCTCAACAAATACAGCCAAACCAGGAGAGACAGCCTTTGCTCCTCCCCTACGAGAGTTCACTAGAGAGGGACCTTCCACATCCAAGTGGACAACAGCTAGTAGCCCAACTCTAGCACCAAGATATCGTCCTACACCAAATGTGCGACCACCGGTCACAACACAACAACACCTTTCTCACTATAACAATCAGAGGGTAGGGGAGCCAACTCGGCCTCCCATTAATGCACCTCCTGAAATGCGGGTGACAAGATCTTTGGAGGGGTTTGGTGAGGCTGGTAATAGGGTACCCACACCAATTTTGGAAACATGTGGACCATCTTTCCAAAGAGAGGAACAATTCCCACTGAGAGAGAGGCCGTAGGCCCTATGATGAGTATTCAAGACAAGTAAGGCCATCAACTCTTCAGAAACTGGTAAAGAAGTATGAAGGATCGGGAGATCCATACGACCATGTAGCAGCATTTAGGCAAGCAGTTCAAGTGGCTGATAAGCATACTCAAATTGAAGGATTTGGACTCACTCTTGAGGGAAAAGCCCTGGCTTGGTTTCAGGCATTAGAGGCTTCAGACAAATCTTCTTTACGAGTTTTGGAAGAGAGATTCATTGCTGCTTTTTCCTTGATGGGAATTCAACATGACACGGTAGCACACATCTACTCTTTCAAGCAAGGCGAGAATGAGAGTGTTAGAGACTGTGTAAATAGAATGAAGTAGTACATTAATCGTTGCCCAGAGGATGAGAAGCCCGCCCAAAGTCGATTAATTTCTCTCTTCTTAAAAGGACTAAAAAATTCAACACTGCATACACATCTCTATGCGAAGAAACATACAAATTTCAATGAGTGTTGCCATGATGCTATAGATTTCACCGATAACTTCAAGTTCCAAGATGGTTCTGGCCCAGAGGTGAAACCTAGAGATCAGTGGCGTGATGACCAAAGTTCAGGGTCTAGCGCTCTAGTAAATCCAGACCAGATAGCTAACCTAGTACTAAGGAGATTGGGACAGACCTATCGTCCACCCTTGCAGCCACAACAACAGCAGCAGAGAATGAGAAGTGTACTTCCTACAGGTCCTCATCTTTGTGGAGCATGTGGCGGTAACCATAAAACAGAGGATTGTAATACCTTTTCTCCTCTAGTCACAAACCAACCCACAAAAAAGTGGTGCCAAGCTTGTGCTTGGAACTTTACCCATACTACACAGGAATGTACTCGCATTGCGAGAATGAGACAGGAACGTGAGCAACCAAGGGGTGGAGTGGCTCCACAAATGTATCAACAGTATACTAATTTTGAACGTAAGACACCTATGGCACAAGAGCAAGCACGACCTGTTCTTGGTGCTCAACCTCCTGCTCTTGGGACTGCTCCTGTGAGGGTTGTCGACTACGACAATTCAAATATGTGTAGAGAATTGGTAAACCCAGGCTATGTGGAGGAAGAATATGTATCATATTCATCCAAAGAAAATATCTTTGAAAGTCCCGCATACCCAAGCCCAGCACTGGACGTTCAACCAGGGGAACAAAACTCTTTAATGTTGCTAGGCGGCTACCAACCTAGGACTCCAGGCCCCTCAGGTCAATGGCAGCCAAGGAAAGTAGAGGCCAAACCAATGGGCCCCTGTTATGAGTGTGGAGAACCCCATTGGGCTCGAGATTGTCCACATCGCTCAAGGCAAGCATCTCGGTCCAATACAACAGTACAACAGTTTCCACCAATTGAAAGATATTGTCTAGGGTGTTGTGTAGAACACTTCCCAAAAGACTGTCTGCTGAAACCACATGAGGAGTGCATCTCTCAACCAAAGGTCTCACTCAACCTTGTAGGCACAGTTCCATCTCCACCTTCGTCTGAGAATGAGGATGTCGTGCGACTTAGAGTCATGACTAGATCACAGACACGAAATGTCGAAATACAAACTGATGAGACACCTCGAACTAGGGATGCAAAGACAAATCTAGTGGACAAGACCCTACAGTCCAATAGAAAAAAGACCACTAGGAGGAAGAAGAACCGAAACAAGCAAACTAAAAGTACATCCACTAGTTCTCAAGAAGCCTCTAAACAAAACATGAGGGATAAAACTTTTACATCCCAAGAAGTGCATGAGGAACATCAACCTCAACCTGAGCCTAGTGCTTAAAAAAATGAGGCTAGTACGACTGAGGATAGTTCTAGGGGTTCTGTTTTTGTGGATAAAGTGAATGAGACTCTAGAGGCCATCATTGATACTCATAGAAGTCGCATTGCAGCTTTATCTGAGCTACCCAAGAAGCTTCAAGAATACCCAAACCCTCGTGAGGAGAAGATCAATCTAGCTGTACATCAGCAACTCATTAGGGAAGCTCAGTCAATACTTGAGGGACCACCACCACCTATTCCTCGGGGCCCAACCTCTCTTAAGCCGACATTAGAAACCATACCAGAAGTGTCATCGAGTCGGGAAATGAAAAGTGAGCTCATTTCACAAGCTCATAGTGAAAGGTCTGCACCAATTGACACCCAATTGAAAGGGGGTAATCTGCCACCACCTAGCCTTGTCCTCCCATGCAATGATGAAGTTATTGATGCTAATGAGGACATGGCAAATGAGATGTGGGCCGCAGTTCTTGAGAAAGTTCATGAGAACATGTCTTCTATTAGTTCGCCTCCATTCTCTGAGGTGGATTTTACCAGGGGCACGGAAAACAAATTTAGACACCCAAGCACCCAGGAGGAAGTTCAAACAATTGTTTCTCCTAGAAGTAAGCATACAATGAAAACCTTACCATCATATCTGGGAGAATATGAGAACTGTTCTCAAACCTTGAGGATACCCTCCATGCATAAAAGGTTGACAAAGGAGAAAGATATGAGTATGGTGCAAGCTATTTTGTCAGCACCAGTGGCTTGTACCTTACCTTTGCTTGATTTGATAAAAATTTGACCTGAGTTGTGGAATGATATTGCCACATGTTTGTCAGAGCAGGTATTGCTACAAAAGGGTCACCATGAGTGTACTATACACCCTGAGACAAAGCATGTTATGCCAGTTCCTATCAACAAAGTAGGAAAATTTTGTGAAGACGATCAGGGAAATGCTACCCTCCCATTAGAAGTGCGAAAAGTATCTTCAACTGCAATACTTGATAGTGGTGCAGGAGTGGGCATTGTGACAAGGTCCATTTGGGAAAAATGGGGCAAACCAGCTATTAGGAGTACCAGGATGCGCTTGCAGCTAGCAAATGGAAGCTTAGAACATCCCCTTGGGCTGCTTGAGAACATATTGGTCACCACGTGTGGGATTGAATATGAGCACACCTTTAGTGGATTTTGGAAAACATCCAAACTATGAAGTGATATTGGGTAGACCATTCATGCGACAATTTCAAATGATTCAAGATTGGGGATACAATTATTTGTACCTCCGACATGATTCTGTCATAACAAGGGTCAACCTAAGGAATAACTCATATCGTGATGTAACAAGGTCTCCAATAGATGAGTTTAATTCTGCTTCATCTGAGGGCTCAAGAGTTACATTGTCCGATGGACGAGAAGATCTGTGGATGTGTGGAGCCTCATGTAGGGATTTCAACACTGAGAGACTTAAGGGTAATCGAAGTGTATCAGACGAGGCATACATTCCACAACCCTTCCCTGAGCATTTAATTGATCCATTAGAATGGAGTCATGTCCTTGCAACATTATCGACATGTGCTTTACCGAAGCCAATTCAATTTTGTGACTCAGATGGATATGATATTATTCCTATACGAATGGTACAACCATGTGCCCTTCTAGATGATTTGTACTATAGAGATACATCCACAATAGCTATGCATGTCGAGGAAGTCTCAGTGGAGGATTTGACACTCGAATCTGCTAATGATGCTGATAAGGAAGATGGATGGGACTCTGATTTTAATAATGATGTGACAATCCCTGAGGAACAGTTAGGAAAGGCACGCCTACTCTTGAGAGGAAGGGAGGTTCAAGTAGAGATCCCTTAAACGAAAATGTTGTAAGAGCCATAAGAGAATCAGTAGACAAGATGAGCGGGAACAACGTGAGAGACTACAAAAAGAAAAGGAGGAGTCTAAGAGTGAAAACTCTCGACCACCACCTCACTTCTCAGGAAAGAACGGATATCTATACTATGTCCAAGCACAAGATAGTATCAAAGACCAAGTCAAACGATTAGATGGATTCCAAGCAGGGGAAAAGCTAACAACTGTTAGCAAAAATTGTAAAAAAACGAAGAAACAAAAACCAAAACTCAAGTCTAAAACCGATTCAAAAAAGAGTGTGGGAAGTACAAAGACAACGGTTGAACAAAAAAATCCGATGCAAGATAGCAAAGGAGAGCTCAAAACCGCATGGTCTTCAATGAGTGAAGACTCAAGTGGACAAGAACAAGGTCTAAATGTTCCTCCCAATTTCACACAGTACACTCTTCAAGATCGGAAGATTGTTCTTCAACAGCCCATGCGACAAAAACCGAGCGTGCCAAGGATTTCATATGATGGTCCAGAAGATGCAAAAAAGATTGATATTGCTAAGCCAGGAGAAGAGCCTTGCTATGTGTGGATTGCCACAAACTTGTCCTTAGATGAGGAGAAGTTATTAATACAAACAATAAAGGAGTATCGCGATGTTTTTGCTTGGAGTTATAAAGACCTCAAAGGAGTTGATCCAAGCATATGTCAGCAAACAATTCCATTGCGAGAGGATGCAAAACCCTCCAAGCAATGTCCTTATACCTACAATGAAAATTTTGCACGAAAAATAAAGGAAGAAATAGACAAGCTCTTAGAGGCAGAATTTATCTATGAGATTGAACACACTGAATGGGTCTCCCCTATTGTAGTGGTGCCCAAGAAAAATGGAAAACTTCGAGTATGTGTAAACCTCAAGAAGGTAAATGCAGCTACTGTGCGTGATCATTACCCACTTCCAATCACGGATCATGTTCTGGAACGAGTTGCATGGAAAAAGGCATATAGTTTCTTGGATGGATTCTCCGGGTACAATCAAGTGTCAATTGATCCAAAGGATCAACACAAGACAGCCTTTGCTACTGAAGATGGCATCTTTGCCTATCGTGTTATGCCATTTGGTCTAACAAATGCACCAGCAACCTTTCAGCGGTTAATGAGTCATGTATTCAAGGAGTACCTTAGGCAATTTATTGAGATTTTCATGGATGATTTATGTGTTCACTCACACGAGCGTGATGATCATATAGAACACCTGAGACTTGTGTTTCAAAAGTGTCAACTTTATCGTATATGCTTGAATCCGGACAAGTGCAAATTCATGGTAAGACAAGGGAAAATTTTGGGCCATATTGTTTCTCGCAATGGGGTTTCAACAGATATGGATAAAATTGATGTCATTGTCTCATTACCTCGGCCTATCAACCCTAAAGGGGTACAAACATTCATGGGACATTGTGGCTATTACCGTAGATTCATCTACATGTACGCTGTCCTAGCCAGACCATTATATGCTCTTCTTGTAAAGTTTAATTGGACTGATGAGTGTGAGGAATCCTTTGAAAAGTTGAAGCAAGCATTAGTGACTGCACCCATCTTACGGGCACCAGATTGGAACCAAATCTTTCATGTCCATATTGATGCTTCAAACTTTGCAATTTGATGTATTTTGGCTCAATCGGGAGAACACAATAAGGATTTCCCAATCTCATATGCTAGTCGACAGTTGAACAATGCTGAGAAGAATTACACCACAACAGAAAGAGAAGGATTGTCCATGATATATGCAGTGAAAAAGTTTTGCCATTACCTTTTGGCAAACAAATTCATATTTTTTGTGGACCATCAAGCATTGCTATATTTGGTGAATAAGCCTTGTGCAACTGGAAGGATAGTAAGGTGGTTTATCATCCTTCTTGAGTTTGATTTTGAAGTTGCAGTTCGAAAAGGAACAACTCATCTAAGGGCAGATCATTTGTCTCGAATCACCTCTGGCGAAGCTCCTGTGGGTGTAGATGATGATATGTTAGATTCAACACTTTTCCTTGTAGAGACAGCTCCTAGATGGTCTGAATCCATTTTAGAAATTTTGACAAGTGGGCAGATACAACTAGCAGGTCTTAATGTGGACCTATGGTGACCATTCAAGTTAATCTCAGGGAGATTATATTGTCAGGGTAATGATGGAGTGTTGAGGCTTATACCTATGTTTAGGGTTCTCAAACACAACACAACTAACTACTTCTGACACAGCAAAAACACTCCCATTAGGTAACACTAACTTCAATTCCCACATCAGGCTAAACACAAACATCTTCCTCCATAGAGAACACGGATTAAGCAGAGATTTGCTAAACAAGATAGAGAATAACAGAACTGAACTGAAATACCATGTTTGATTGATCAAGATGAATCATACATTGCTTTCTCCTTCTTCTCTTTGTTATAAAAGACGACTACAAAGCCCCTATAAATAGGCGACTTCAGACAGTTTAGACGGTTGTAACTAGAATGTCACAAGACACTAACAGATGATATCCGACTAACCAGATCATAACAAACTCCGACTGATCAATAATCCGACTGAGTAGAATTCCGACTGAGTAGAATTCCGACTGAGCAACAATCCGACTGAGCAAAGATACATATATCCGACTAAGCAACTATTAGGTAACTATTAGGTATTCTATCTGTAGTTCAACAACCTAACCCCGACCAATATGAGGAGATCTTGGAATGGGCACATGCGGGTATCGATGGAATCCATGCATCAGCTACTACTTGTGTGCAACGTATCTCTCAGGATGGGCAATGGTGGCCTACCATGCATGCAGATGCTGAAACATTTGTTCGTAACTGTGCTTCATGTAAAATTCAGAAGCCAATTCATAATGTCACATTATTCCAAATTTCAACTACACCAAGTTGGAGTAAGTATATTGTGGACTATCTTCAGCATGGTCATTTGGATCAAACAATTCCTAAACATCGAAAGCAGGCTATTAAAATTGTAGCGGCAAACTATATGCTAATAGAGGGCCAACTCTACAAGAGGGGCAAGGATGGCAACTTACGCATGTGTGTATGTGAAGCTGACTATCTGAAAATCTTAACTCACGCACATGCAGGTGTTGGTGGTGGACACTTTTCTGGCAATACCACAGCTAAGTTGATTAGGTGGTCTGGGCTTTGGTGGCCAACCTTACAAATGGATGCCGAAGAATATGTGAAACGTTGTGACGATTGTCAAAGGACCAAACCTCCCATCACAAAGGACAATATGCCATTGCGGCCTATGTTAAGCACACGTGCTTTTGCAAAATGGGGTATTGATTTTGTCGGTCCCATTAAACCTCCAGCTTGTAACACGCATGCAGAATATATTATAGTCACAACCGACTATTTGACCAAATGGGTAGAGGCAAAGGCAACAATCAAAAATGATGCCAGAACCACAGCCAAGTTCTTGTATGAGTACGTGTTTACACGCTATGGCTTACCTATTGAGATCGTTAGTGATCAAGGTGTACACTTTGTAAATGAAGTCATAGAATTTTTGCTTCAAGAATTTATGGTAATTCACAAGCGTTCTGCACCCTATCATCCCCAGACCAATGGACAAGCCGAGAGTACTAACAAGATTCTTTGCACAACACTCACAAAGATTGTTGAGGGACATAGGACTGATTGGGAGCAAAAGTTGCACTCAGTTCTTTGGGCATATAGGACAGCCTATAAAACATCTGTGGGCACAACCCCATTTGAACTTGCTTTTGGGCTGGATGCAATTCTTCCCATTGAATTTCTTGTACCTACTCTACGAGTAGCTAAACAATTGGATTGGACTGGTCATGAGCTTTCACAACGCGTTGACGAATTGGAAAAGCTTGATGAGACCCGCTTATTGGCGGTAATGGGGATGTATGCCGAGAAGAGGAGACAAAAGCAATGGTATGATAGAAATGTAACAACTGGCCGATTCAAAAAAGGAGACCTGGTGCTCTTGTACACACTTAAGAAGCATAAGAGAAAGCTCAAGAAACGTGGCCTAGGACCGTTTGTGATTAATGAGCTTACTCCAAGTGGTGCAGTGCGTTTAGAGACACTACAAGGTGAGCAAATGCCTAACTTCATTAATGGAAGTCGTCTCAAGAAATACAATGAACCATTAACTGAAGCCATGCTTCAACAGATGCATGCTGCACAAACATGGAAAGAAGCACTTGACCTACTTAAACGTCAGGCTCAAGAGGAGGCTAAAGCTAGAGTTGCAAAAGCCAAGGAGCGTCGCAAAGCTTCTATGTTAGCCATACAGTTGGCTACTGATGAGCCATATGTCGAACCATTCAATATTCAAGTGTGCCTTCATCTTCATGAGACTACCTACTTTGTCTCTGCCTTAATTGACTCTGGTGTAGATTATAATGTTCTCTCGTTTGACACCTGGATAGCCTTGGGTCAACCACCACTTGTGCAAATTCCTGTGGACCTACGAAGCTTCTCTGGAGAAGATAACCCTATAGAGGGAAAATGTGTCATTATGATGACCATTCAGGATCACCAGATGTCAGCGCCCTTTTATGTGGCACGTAAGTCCAAGGCAGTAGTAGAGGTTGTTCTCAGTAGATCGTGGTTAAGTGCTACCAATTGCTCATTAGATTGGAAGAATAGACAATACAAGTTGCAAATTGATTCTAATTGCATCTTGGGATCTGCTACACCACGAGCTTTATCGTGTCAAAAGGGTGATGTTTCTACCTTACAAAACCCACTTTCAAAATCTGCTCTTGAAGCTCCAAAACAAATGATGTGGATAATTGATGAGTACTCAAGTTTGGGCCATGGCTAGCATGTTCCAACTACTCTAGTTGCTGCTCAAAGAAGGCCGGGCAAGAAGGAATTATCAATGTGGCTACCCAAAGATGCGTACAAACTTGTACCATCTAGTCCAGTTGCTAAGCCTCTTAAGAAGCACATCATTTCCAAGCCTAAGCCTCGGATTGTTACTCGATGGGTCCCAAAACATGTTCTTAAAGCACAAGGCTATTATGAGGGTGCAACAGCAATTTGGCTTCCAAAATGCCATGCTTTGCTAGGGGTAACAGAGTGTTTCAGAAAGATTCCAAAAGCCACCCTTGATTTTGTTGAGAGTGTTGATATCCCAAGCTCATCTACATCTTCATCGGCAGTACATCATGAGCTTGAGAGGGGCTATTGAGATTCAAGCTCGATGTCAGTGTGAGCCAGCTATGCTATGTGCTGGCAGATTAGGTAGGAACATGTGTGAG
This sequence comes from Cibotium barometz, assembly GCF_041138505.1. Classification (NCBI taxonomy): domain Eukaryota; kingdom Viridiplantae; phylum Streptophyta; class Polypodiopsida; order Cyatheales; family Cibotiaceae; genus Cibotium; species Cibotium barometz. The sequence continues at coordinate 53,491,947 of NC_141063.1, read as the reverse complement.
ACATAAATGACCGCGTGTCCAGCTGGTCATAGTGTGTGTGGACATTACATTAGGTTTACTTTGTAGTGTGGACATAACACTATGTTGTGTTCTCCTTTGTGTGTGTGAGAGAGATGGTGACTATGGCTTCTCTCCTTCTTTATGGTTGATGATTAATGGATTAGGGTTTGCTTCTCTTGTGTGTGTTACATCCTGCTCCTATTTTTTATCATGGTATCAGAGCCAAGAGCTCATTAGCTGTGTTGTGAGAGTGAGTGAGAGAAGAGGGAAGAAGAAGAAAAAGCTGTGAAGGAAGCCATTGGAGCTTGGAGCAAAGGAGAAGCTGTGGAGCACACATCGGCATCAGATCTGAGAGCTAAGGACCATTGGTGAGTGTAGCAAGACCCCCTCTGCGGATTGCAGGTATCAAAGAGCAAGTTCAGTGAAGATTGAAGTGCATAGAGCAAGTGAAAAATTCTGGTTTTTTCTCAAAGCTTCCATGGAAAGCTTGAAGTGAATGTATACTCTTGGCAAATGTATACACAAAGGCACATGTATTTGGGCTTGCAAATGTATTAACAAAGTGGACACAAACAACATACAGGATCTTGAAGCAGATTGATGCATACAGATTTGAGCAAAATCAAGTGAAAGTGAGTTTATGCAAAAATTTCTGGTTTTTCACAAAAACAGAAAACATACCCCCCGCCGTGGAGGATCAATTGCATGAGCTAGAGGCAAAATTGAGCTAAACCCTTCATACCCAAGGTAGATTAGGTCATTGCTAAGAGGCCTATCTATTCAATTGTGATTTCCCCTCTCTCTACAGCCCTCTGGAGCAGGCGGTGCATGAAGATGCAGAATTCTGGACAATTTTCAAAGATTTCATCCTAATTCACTCATTTGGACACCAAATTGAATGCTTTAAAGCTTGGAGAGTTTAGCAAAGACATTGCTAAGGTCTTATGATGATTGGTTGCAGCTCATTTCATGCATTTGGAGCTCATTGAAGTGATTTATTAGAGGTGTGCAGGTTTGCAGAAATTCTGTCCAGAAACAGAGCATTTTTAATCAAGGCATTAATCTTTGTCTATATCAAATTGGCCAAATTCCTCTAATACAAGTAAAGTCCTATGAGTTGCTAAACTTTTGAATCAAAAAGTTTTGGATTTGGAGAAGATTTGAAGGAGATAGAGCAATTTTAGTGAGAGGTGGTACCTGACAGGTGCAGAAAAATTCAAACCAGAGGTTACAAAAATTGATGGTTCTCATTCCCCTTGAAGAATTGGATCAAACCCTTCTAGGATATGTTGGAGCAATGTGTTGGGAAGCCATTGCAAGTTGAATCATTGAATTTGGACAAGATTTGAAGGATTTAGAGCACAATCTTGACTGGTTACTGGCGAGAAATTACAGGCGAGAAAAAAAAACCAGAAAATTTTTTGTGAAGGAGTTTCATTTGATTTCAACTTTAATCGAGTGTACATTGTTGGTGAACCATTGTGGGATGTTAATGCACACAATTTGCAAGCATTTGATGTGATTTGAAGAGATTTGGAGCATTACAGGTACTTCGTACATTGTGATCGAAAGGGTACATCTACTCTATTTTTTTGCAACAATGGGAGATGGTCCGATACAGATTGTTGGAGAGAAGCTTGATCGCACTAACTTTCAAGTATGGAAGTTTCGAATGAAGAGTTTTTTGAAAGGCAAAGGGTTGTGGAGTCTTGTCTCGGAGGAAGACCCGGAGCCATACCTACCTCCTCAACCAAATAATGCTCAGTTACTGGCTCACAAGCAATGGGTAGAGCGGTCCTCGAAGGTGTTGCATTATTTTTCAATATGTGTAACAGATGCCTTGCTTATTCACATCCAAGATGCAGATACACCGAAAGAAGCATGGGGTATCTTGTGCAGAATGTATGAGACAGACACTGGTGCCAGGAAGATACAACTAAAGCAACAGATTCACAGTGTAACACGAAGGAATCGGAGTATACATGAGTATGTTCAGGAAATCAAGGGTTATGCTGATTCCTTGTCATCAATCCATGCCCCAATGGATGATGATGATTTGGTTGCACTCACGTTGCGTGGTTTAGGCAAAGAATACAAATCTTTTGACACTTCCATCTCAGTAAGGTTGGGAGGAATGCCAGACTTTAATGAGCTTGTGTCATTGCTCATTGTGGAAGAATTGAAGCTTGGCCTTGGTGGTATGAGTGTTACAGGTGGTGCATCCTCGTCAAGCAATGATGAACATGCAAGAAATCAAGCTTTTTACTCATCTAGAGGCTTTCGAGGCAGGGGGAGATTTACCCCTCGAGGCCGTGGAGGACGTGGTTGGAATGACAGGTCTACTCAACCACAATCAAATCAGAATTTTCAGAATTCACAGTCATCATTTGGATCACGTGGAGGACGTGGATTTCAATCCCATAGGGGGAGATTTGGAGCAGGTGCTCGTGGTAGAGGACGATGGCAAGGTCCTCAACAAAATTTGAATGGGATTGAATGTTACTATTGTGGCAAACTTGGACATTTGGCAAAAGATTGTTACAAAAAGCAGAATGATGCGAGGAATGGAAGACCACAACATGGAAATTATGCATCTACCAGTAACAATGATGGGAGTTCAAACCATCTTTTTGCAATGAAGCATGTTATGGGGACAATGGATTCTCAGAATGCTCGAGATGAGTCATGGTATATGGATTCAGGTGCCTCAAACCACATGACATGTCATGGTGAGTGGTTTGAGAAGATGCAACCATTGGATACAAATGGTTATGTGGTCACAGGAGATGATACTCAGCATCTTATAACACATGTTGGCAGTGTGCCTTTGAAGATGCATGATGGAAATGTGAAAAATATGTCAGAAGTGTTATATGTACCATCCATCACAAAGAGTTTGGCATCAGTAGGACAGATGGTTGAGCAGGGACTACAAGTCAGATTCAATGAGAAAGGCTGTTTTGTGGAAGATTTTAAGCATGGCTGTAGATTGGTTGCCAAGGGCAAGAAGGAAGGAAGGTTGTTCAAATTGGATGCAGGCATACCAGAATTGAGCTCAGCCATGTTTTCAAAGAGCAATGGGATTGTGCAGGACATTGACATGTGGCACAAGAGGATTGGACATGTCAATATACAGAGATTAAAGAACATGCAAACAAGGGGCATTGTCAGTGGATTGCCTCGATTCAAATATGATGGTCATATGCATGTTTGTGAAGCCTGTCAGTTTGGGAAGCAGGCAAGGTTGAGGTTTCCTAGAGAAGGAAACATGAGTAATAGACCACTTGAGATAGTGCACAGTGATGTATGGGGCCCAGCACAAAACCCATCTATCAAAGGAAGTCTATACTATGTGACATTTATAGATGACTTCAGCAGGATGACATGGATATATTTCTTGAGAGAGAAGAGTGAAGTGCTGGAAAAATTCATGGATTTCAAAGCTCTTGTAGAAAAACAATATGGCTGTTGGATTAAGTGCCTGAGAACAGATGGAGGTGGTGAATACACCTCAAAAGCATTTGAGCATTTCTTGCGGAAGCATGGGATAAGAAGACAGTTGACATGCAGGTATACACCTCAGCAGAATGGTGTGGCTGAGAGAAAGAATCGTGTCATATGTGAAGTGGCAAGGGCAATGCTCAATGAAAAGAGCATGCCAGATTACTATTGGGCAGAAGCATGTGCTACTGCAGTGTATATCCTGAACAAATCACCTACAGCAGCCATTCATGGAAGCACGCCTGAGATGCGGCTTACAGGTTACAGGCCAGATATTGGACATCTGAAAGTCTTTGGATGTGTAGCTTATGTTCATGTGCCTGATGAAAGAAGACGGAAGTTGGATCCTAAGGCAGAGAAATGTGTATTTGTTGGATATGCACAGGATCGAAAGGCTTACAAATGCTATAACCCTCAAACTAGACAAGTAGTCATCTCACGAGATGTGGTATTCGATGAGCTTGCTAGTTGGTATAAAGCCAAAGATGAGGGAGTCATTGACACACTTGAGGCTAATGTGCCTGTGAACTTGCCCTCACAAGCAAGTACTAGTTCTACTACTATGTCTGGGCCAGCAGCAGAAGCTGAGAGTAGTAGCAGTGTACGTCCATGGTCAGGACGTCTGAGACATGAGAGTGTGAGCACTGGGAGTAGTGCTATGGATAAAGGCAAGAAGAAAGTTGAAGGAATTGGGATCACAGGTTATGAGTCTTCTAGCTCAGAGAGCTTGGATGAGGAGCTCGGGATACCTGTTGTACGCACACCTGGTGTTAGGCAGGACAGATATGTGCCACCACATGCTAGAGTCACAGGTGTACAGAGTGACCCGCATGCATTGCGGAGATCCCAGAGGGTCAGATATCCTGTTGACAGGTTGACATACAGAGATTTTGCTATGCACTATGCATACATGACATCTATGGTGAAGCATGTGGAACCTACATGCTATACAGAGGCTGTTGGAGAGCATGTATGGGAAAAAGCAATGGATGTGGAAATGGACGCATTGGTCCATAATGATACATGGGACTTGGTTGCACTACCAAAGGATAAGAATGTTATTGGATGTAAATGGGTTTACAAAGTGAAGTGCAAATCTGATGGTTCTATTGAAAGACATAAGGCAAGATTGGTAGCAAAGGGTTATGCACAGACCCATGGATTGGATTATGATGAGACGTTTAGCCCAGTGGCTAAGATGGGCACAGTGAGAGCAGTCATTGCTATGGCTACAGCTAATGGCTGGGAAATGCATCAGATGGATGTTAAGAATGCATTTCTGAATGGAGATTTACAAGAGGAAGTATACATGGCACAGCCAGAAGGGTATGTACACCCTAGATATCCCACTCACGTATGCAGGTTGAAAAAGGCATTGTATGGTCTAAAGCAAGCACCTCGTGCTTGGAGTGATAAGATGAGCAGATATCTTATCTCACTTGGTTTTCAGACTTCTACAGCAGATTCTTCACTGTATGTGAAGAAGACACAGCATGGGATTGTTTTACTAGTCATCTATGTGGATGACTTGATTATTACAGGTGATCATAGTGCAGATGTGATGCATGTCAAGAAAGCTTTGAGTGGGCAATTTGACATGAAAGATCTTGGTGAGTTGAGATACTTCCTTGGCATTGAAGTGGTGAAAGATCATGGAGGTACTTGGTTAGTACAGCGCCAATATGCCTTGGATATGTTGGCAAAGTATGGCATGACAGGGTGTAAGCCTATGAGTACACCATTGGAGCAAAATGTGAAATTGCGGGCTGATTATGGCGAGGAATTGGATGATCCTTCTATGTACAGGAAGATGGTTGGTAGTCTCATATACATGACTATCACACGCCCAGATTTGGGTTATGCAGTGGGGCTAGTGAGCCAGTTTATGCAGAGCCCCAGGAAACCACATTTGGATGCAGTGAGACGCATCATGAGATATGTGAAAACCACAGCACATTATGGTTTATTCTATGAGAGTGGTAAAAGCTTGGACATACATGGCTACACAGATGCTGATTGGGCAGGTAGCGCATATGACAGGAGGTCTACTAGTGGATATGCTTTTACACTTGGCAGTGCTGTGGTGAGTTGGAGTAGCAAAAAGCAACCTACAGTTGCTTTATCCAGTACAGAGGCTGAGTACAGAGGTGCAGCCATTGCTACTTGTGAGGCTATATGGTTAAAGAGTCTCTTGGCAGATTTATGTGAGCCTCTTGATGGCAAAGTTGTCATACATTGTGACAACATGAGCAGTATGCAGTTGGCAAAGAATCCAGTATTTCATGCGAGGACCAAACACATAGAGGTCCATTATCACTTTGTCAGAGAAAAGGTGCTGGATGGTACAGTTGATCTTCACTATGTGAAGACTGATGAGCAGGTGGCTGATATCTTCACGAAGCCACTTAGCAGGGAGAAGTTTGAATACTTCCGGACTATGTTGGGAGTACATGGGATGAGCTTGAGGGGGAGTGTTGAGAGTGTTGATATCCCAAGCTCATCTACATCTTCATCGGCAGTACATCATGAGCTTGAGAGGGGCTATTGAGATTCAAGCTCGATGTCAGTGTGAGCCAGCTATGCTATGTGCTGGCAGATTAGGTAGGAACATGTGTGAGACATAAATGACCGCGTGTCCAGCTGGTCATAGTGTGTGTGGACATTACATTAGGTTTACTTTGTAGTGTGGACATAACACTATGTTGTGTTCTCCTTTGTGTGTGTGAGAGAGATGGTGACTATGGCTTCTCTCCTTCTTTATGGTTGATGATTAATGGATTAGGGTTTGCTTCTCTTGTGTGTGTTACATCCTGCTTCTGTTTTTTATCAGATTTTCCATATCAGTGGGTGCAAAAGAAATCAACACAAACTCTTCAAGAAAGGAAAGGTGGCTGTGATAGCACCTACAAAACTACTTGTGTTGATCTTCCTAAAACATGTATTGAAACACCGGTAGTTGTCCCGATTTCTCCTTGTTACACAATTCAACCATCAACTTGTGTACCTACGACATGTCCAAATGAGTCTCATTTGAGCATAGATTCTAGCATTTCCATGCCTAAATCCTCTTATCTTGCTCAAATTCCAAGACAATTGCTAAAGTTTCCACCTCTTAAAAAGGATATACCAAAAACTAAAGATAAGGCATTAACACTGCAATTAAAGCTCTTTGGTAAATCAATGTTTGAATAATGTAGTTCCTTATACCTTTAGAAGATGTGTTCTCTTTGAGATAATCTTGTTTTTGATTGGAATTGTCATGATGGATATGAGTGTTCTAAATTTCATTGTTCTACGTCCAGATAACTCCTGATGGATATTTGGCGAGATACATGTCCACCATGCATTGACCCCGATAGTACTCGACCTGATCATCGCGGGGGTTATAGTGCTCCTCCGTTTCAAACACATTCTAGGTACTTCTATGCTCCCTTAGGTGAAAATTGCTGTGGGCATCACTTTGTCACGTTATTCTATCAACAGCATCACCCATTTCCACATTGTCAAGAGTGTGCACGGCTCGTATTAGAAGAAGCTTCACATATTTGTTGGATATGCCGCTCTTACTTTAGACGATATGGCACGGGCTTAATGAAGCAAATTGTGGGAGTTACACCCCAACGCCATAATCTTCTTAATGTGAGAATACTAGAGAGAGGACCAAATCAACGTAGATTACCTGAGGAGATTCAAGCACAACAATGGAGGGATACAAGCTTAAATGACTTGCAACCACCGATCTTGCAAGCCCTCCTTCCCCAAGCCTCAACATGTCAATATTGGATAAATATGAGTACCTATATTGCGCAGTTCCAAAATCGAAACTGTCTGATTAACCTTCCCATAGAACCAATGCCATATTTTAGTGAGGAAGCACTCCTTTCTCTACCACCTTCTCCAGCGGCCGGTTTTTGTGAGGGGTTGTCTCTGCATCCTGAGGAAATTGATACCATCTTTCCAGCAGACGGGGAAACGGATCCACCACCAGCGCAAGGGTAAGTTCAGTGACTCCATAATAAGATCGACAAGCCAGGGCACTTTTCTCCCATTGGGTTTTTCCCCTCGGCTATATTCGGTGTTTGGCACCAATGGCAAATTTTATTCTTTTCTTTTCTTTTCTTGTTTGTTAATAAAAATTTTGCAGAGATCTCCGTAAAAAACAAGAGCATCAAACACGCCCCAATAGTCCACCTATCGTGCACACAAATTAGGAAGGGGAGAGACATGCTACGCCTACAAAGATCAAGGAGGAGCAATCTGCACAAAATCAGCAATGCATCAATGCAAACGAACAACATCAACAGGGCACTACAACAGGTGTATTCAAATCTTAATCTTTATTTCTTTATGTGCTCTTATCTTTCGAATATATGGTTTGCATGTTCACATAATGTTGGCTGGTTTAAGTTTTTGATTAGTTGTTAAAATATGGTGAGTGAATTATAGACTCTTAGAAGACTTAGTAAAAGATATTTCTATCTAAAGACAGTGTAGGATATATACCAAGGGAATATGCCAAGTTCTTATGCTTTCAAGGTATATTAGTTATCCCTAGTGGTAGCTGCCTCTTAGATATGAGCTAGGTGCTAGGAGTAGTAATAATTTATAAAAAAATTATACCCTTAAAAAAAATGTACAAAGTAAATTGAGACATGACGTGTCTACAACCATGAGAAATGCTTGGTAGGACCTGGGGTTGTCTTAGCACCTTGGGACCGATGCCTTGGTTTCCATGGGGTGAACACTGATGTCTAAAAGCTTCAGAAAAAAGACCTTTGAGGAATCTATCGCCTTGATAGATGTTGGTAGGACTCTGGGGTACACTATGGGCCCTCGAGACCGATGCCCTCATCTTCAAGGGATACTCCTTATGTCATAAAAGAAAGAAAAAGGGTCTGTCGCCCTTGAGATACTTAGCGGTCTTTAGATTCTCTTGGCGGAGGTCTCTTGGCCATTGCTTGGGTCTCTTTGGGATGGAACCTTAATCTTTATCACCTTCTACACACACATCAAAGAGAAAAAAAAAAGAAGAAGAAGAAGAAAAAAAAAGAGTTCCAATCACCTTTGCTCATATTTAGGAGTAGGTTTGCCACTTACGAATAACTTACATACTTGTAGGACATTGAGACTGCGGTCATAACCGGCGGTGTACAAAGCACACTTGCCTTTGCATAGCACTATCTACCACTTAAGTCTCACTTTGACTAGTCTTTACTCACCTATTTTAGTACTCATTAAAACTTTAATCAGCCTTGCACTTGTATGCTCACGTGTGAAATTATCATTGCTGGTTTTTCTTTTCTTTTCTTTTTTTTCAATAAAAGACTTTACTTGTATCCATTGTTTTTTTGTTGCAGCTCTTGCTACTACCGCGCTCGAGGACGTGCGCAAAATAGGAAGGGGGGAGTGTTGCATTATGACGAATGAAGATCAATACAAGGATGCAACAAAAAAAAAACTTAGGGCTTTTGAAAAGAGTTCCAAGTTGTAGATGAATGTGGGAGAGCGCTTGACAATAATCCCACATGGGAACTTTTGGGAGTTCTAGAATTTTTGTATAAAAGGTGGCCCATTTGAGAGCTAGGGAGGACTTTTTGGTCATTTGGTTGAGAGGCTCATAGAGAGAGCTTGCTCCATAGCTCCTTCTCAACTGCTCTCCCAAGGCTCTCCATCTCCATTCTTGCTTCAATCTTGTACTCTCTATTCTCTACATTTTCAATGATATGAGGTTTTGGTCTACACACTTGCTAATCTAGATTTCTTAATGATGTTTTGATTTGGGAGTTGTAGAGCGCATGTGATGAAGCTTGTGCATGAAATGATGTGTAGTTGAGGCTTGTGTGATAGCTCTTTGCATGTTCGGTTCTTTGCATAAGTTGCATTTTTATGCTTAAGTGTAGCCTAATCTTGATGCTTTGATTATGTAAGATTGATTGCTTGAGTGTTGAAGAAGGATTGAGTAGGACTAGAAGTCATTAGTGTGTGGTTAACTCTTCTTCTCCCATTCGGGATAGCCTCTATGCGCTAACCGGGTTGCATTCATGGATTGACAAGTGTGTGGGTTGGAGTGTAGCCTCCGCTATGCTATGATGTCCCAAACAGGTGTGTAAGTGGTGTGACTAGTTTTATTTTTGCATGAACTTCCGGCTAGGGGACCTTGGAACTCTTTTCCTTGGTACCCGGGACAAAACCTAACCAGATTCTTAATTGGATCCCATCACTACAGTGGTTGGGCGGTTGGTGTAAGATCCCTGTTCCCACCGAGCAATGGATTCGGGGTACTGACAGCGGAAGTAGCGCTTCTCGCGCGGGACAGGGGTCCCACACTCGGGGCCTCGCCCACGGATATCCGGATAAGAGACTAATCCGTCGGTTGTTCCAAAACCGAACCCGAAAAAACTTCCTTAACCGGAAAGCACGGGCGATTCCACCAGGATAACTTTTTACTCTAACGTAGTCAAGATCATTTCTGATCGAGATGATCCAATTACATCTATAAGATACTTAGTCAGTTCAAGGAAGAAACTTGCACTTGGATCATTGGGATCAACGCTTTTTTCCCCATTCAAGAGGCACAGCCGTTGATTCCTATCCATAGAACAGTTACTGTCCGGGATTTATTTATTTTTTTCTATCGTAAAAACAAAAGTTTGAGTCTCGATTTACGGATCCATCAGTCCAGCCTAACCCCATCCGATCCCATGGGTTAGCCAACCGCCCAACCACTGTAGTAATGGGATCCAATTTGGAATTTGGTTAGGTTTTGTCCCGGGTACCAAGGAAAAGAGTTCCAAGGCCCCCTAGCCGGAATTTCATACAAACATAAAACTAGCCACACCACTTACACACCCAATATGAAAATTGCCTTTTTCTTAGCATCAGCTACTTTAAAACAATCCTTTAATGAAACCATAGTACCACTGATCACAATCTCCCAATTTATCCAGTTGATTCATAATTTCCCATCATTCCTTCATCAGAGTATCTATGGCATCATTGGCAACTAGAACGCTCACCACCTGTCCACACATGGGCCGTTTCAATAGTTCCTAGCCCATAATACTCAACAATATAATCACTTATCAAGATGGACTCTCGTTGAAGATCAGCAAGATCAACCAACAGATCCATATAAAAGAGCCATGGACTCATCCGTTGAGGACCAGCAAGGTCAGTCAACCAGATCCATGCCCGGTTCCAGAAAACAACTCTTACTCCTTGTTCCAATATCTTCCTCGACGCACGCGTGGGTATCCTGGGCGACCCAGAGCCCGAGCACCGTATGGTCAGCACCCTCTAGGATCCTTCGCAGGTGACCTAGCGCTTCACTCATAGGCCGCTTCCTTGGTCCCTCATCCACCGTACCGGAAGCTCACCATTTTAATCGAACCGAGGCTGGTCAAGACCTCGGCCGACCTTGCTACGCGAGACGTCCTCCATTGACTCTCCGTCAGCAGTTGCAACTTTATCAGTTAGGTCTCCACGACCTTAATCACAAGACGGTCAAAATGCTTTCCCAGCATTCTTGACATAAAACAGCCATTTACAAACAGCATTTACAAACAGTTTACAAATACAATTTCTATATTAACTCTCATATTTCCACATTATCCCTCATGCAATCCACATTACTTATTCCACATTTCATTTATATGTGTACTCATCCAATCATATCATTTTCCATCTCTTCACTTCAGATTCCTTCACATCACATATCATATATTCACATCCATATCCACATCCATACATCCACATCCACATCCACATTCACATCCATACATCCACATCTACATGCTTATCCCCATTTTCACATCCTCATTTATACATCCACATCCCATATCCACATTCATACATACACATCCATATCCACATCCATATCCGCATTCATACATACACATCCATATCCACATCCACATGCATACATTCATTATCACGTCCTCATTCATACATCCACATCCACATACATACATACATACATCCACATTCTCATTCACATCTATACATCCATATCTACATGCACATTCACATCCATACATCCACATCTATATCCTCATTCACATCCATACATCCACATTCATGCATCCACATCTACATGCCTACATCCATACATACACATCCACATTTACATCCATGCATCCACATCCACATCCTCATTCACATCCATACATCCACATTCATACATCCACATCCACATCCTCATTCACATCCATACATCCACATCTACATGCTTATCTCCATTTTCACATCCTCATTTATACATCCACATCCCATATCCACATTCATACATACACATCCATATCCACATCCACATGCATACATACATCCACATCCACATTCCCATTCACATATATACATCCATATCTACATGCACATTCACATCCATACATCCACATCTATATCCTCATTTACATCCATACATCCACATTCATGCATCCACATCTACATGCTTATCTCCATTTTCACATCCTCATTTATACATCCACATCCCATATCAACATTCATACATACACATCCATATCCACATCCACATGCATACATACATCCACATCCACATTCCCATTCACATATATACATCTTTATCTACATGTACATTCACATCCATACATCCACATCTATATCCTCATTCACATCCATACATCCACATTCATGCATCCACATCTACATGCATACATCCATACATCCACATCCACATTTACATCCATGCATCCACATCTACATCCTCATTCACATCCATACATCCACATCCACATCCACATTCACATCCATACATCCACATTCATACATCCACATCCACATTCATACATCCACATCCACATCCACATTCACATCCATACATCCACATTCATACATCCACATCCACATCCACATGCATCTTATCATATCTTATCACTTCCCATATCTTTTATGCATACCTCTATGCATGAAATTCAATTATGCTAAAAGTAACACTTTTATAATAAAATATTCAACTTTATGCATACTTCTATGCATGAAAATTAAAAATGATAAAAGTAACACTTTTGATATAAAAAAATTATCCTTTATGCATGATATTAAAATTCAATTTCTCCATGATTATAATGAAATTCTTTCAATTAATCTAGGATGATAATTCCTAGAATATAGTAGGAAGTCCTCTTTTTATGCTTTGAATGAAATTATTTTATGCATAATTTTTATAAAAAATTTTGCCATAGCTCGGCTGCTATGACTGATAAATCTCAATTTTTTTCTAAGGGATAAAGCTTATCATTAAGGAAATAATTAAAATGATCTCTAATTGGATCATTAATCTATAGTGGATTGAATCATCAATATGCATAAACTAAAAGCATAGAAAAAAGCCATTAAATTGGCCTCAAGCATAGCTTAATCTTGGGTTAAGGAAAAGCTTTATGAAAAGCTTGATTTGGATTGAGAACGGGTCATGAGTATGACCATTTCTTGAGTGAGAGAGAGAATTTACATAAAAATCATTAGAATTTAAACATAAATGAAAATTAACTTCAATAGCATTTATTAACTTATGTAACTCTTCACTACTATTCAAACTTCAATAGTATTTAAAAAAAACCATACCAATTAAACTTCTCAAGCTTGAGAGGGGTTGAGAAGAGAGAAACATTGAGAAATTATAGAAAGATCAATATTCACTAATTACCTTACAACTTGCTTGATTCTTTGTTCACGGTAGAGGCCCCCAACCAATCAATTGGTTAAGTATGTTGATGGAGCCACTAATGGGGATTGAAGAAAGAGGGAAGCTCCAAAAACTAGTGAATTATTAAATGAATTCACAGTTCTTGGCTTAGGTGGAGTAGAGTAACGATGCATAAACACTAACTATTTTTCAACAAGGGGGAGGCTTCTATTTATAGGAAAAATTGAGCTCCTAACCAAACAAACTGATTCTAGAATTTTCTAAATCAGTTTGGTCAATATTTGACCATTTTTAGGTCAGTTAAGCTAACTTTTTGAAACTAGACTTGAATGAGGAGAGAGGAGAGATGAAATATCTCAATTTTTATGAGTTTAAAACTCATTCAAGCATGTGAAATATGCACCTCCTTTAAAGAACTCCCCTTCCTTACATATGTGTCATAATGGAATCATTTTAATATTGCTCATAGTTTTTTTTTACTAATAAACCTTGTACATTTTCAACTCTTCATCTTATGTGAAATATGCACCTCCTTTAAAGAATTCCCCTTCCTTACATATGTGTCATAATGGAATCATTTTAATATTGCTCATAGTTTTTTACTAATAAACCTTGTACATTTTCAACTCTTCATCTTATGTGAAATATGCACCTCCTTTAAAGAATTCCCCTTCCTTACATATGTGTCATAATGGAATCATTTTAATATTGCTCATAGTTTTTTACTAATAAACCTTGTACATTTTCAACTCTTCATCTTATGTGAAATATGCACCTCCTTTAAAGAATTCCCCTTCCTTACATATGTGTCATAATGGCATCATTTTAATATTGCTCATAGTTTTTTACTAATAAACCTTGTACATTTTCAACTCTTCATCTTATGTGAAATATGCACCTCCTTTAAAGAATTCCCCTTCCTTACATATGTGTCATAATGGCATCATTTTAATATTGCTCATAGTTTTTTACTAATAAACCTTGTACATTTTCAACTCTTCATCTTATGTGAAATATGCACCTCCTTTAAAGAATTCCCCTTCCTTACATATGTGTCATAATGGCATCATTTTAATATTGCTCATAGTTTTTTACTAATAAACCTTGTACATTTTCAACTCTTCACCTTATGTGAGCATTTACTCATTTTTGGGTATCTTCTTTTTTACAAATTTGGATTTATCTCTTCCCTACACATGGATTGATGCTATTGGCCCATAGGAACCTTAATTGGACCATAGTCTAAAGATTTCTGAAAATCTAGACCCTTAGACTAAGGTTCTTTATACCTATTTCCAATTAATTCCAATTGCACATTGGAAAATTCTTTTTGAATTTCTATTTCAGGGGAACTCATCTGAATTATAAGAGATATTTTTCTATCCAAAAATATTCAAAATCTGAATATTCTCTCTCTAGAATATTTTTCTCTCTCTAGGCTAAAACAGATAGAAACAAGGTCTTTATATTTCTGAAGAGGGTTGATTACAGGGGAAGATACTAGACATCAAAAAGGGGTTGGGGGAGGAATCTTACATTCTACCCCACTTAAAAAACGCGAGATGTCCTCATCTCGCAACTTGTGATAATTTCGCAAGATTCACGAATATGAGACTTAGAGAAAAATTTTAATCAAGATTAACCACCAAGAAATGTCTTAAAGAGAGCAAGATTCAAAATAAGAACAAGATTTAAACTTTATTCATTCTCGGAACTTATACAGTAAAGATAGAAGAACTCTTTACACTTCCATAAGCCCGTCCATCATATGATCACAAAAGCAGTCCTCACAAGCTGCACAAGTATAAGGTAACTCATCTATGGGAATGATTCTGTGGGTTATTGCTGCGCCTATCTCAGTGGTATGAGGTGTTCTAACAAAAGGACCTCTGAGAGGCAAGCCAAAAATGGGGTAAAGGCATATCTTCTCATGAGGAAGAAAACACGCCAGTAAGAAGACCCGCTCAGAAAACCCAGGATGCCTTGATCTCATGACGCAGTAGTATCGGGGACCCAAACCCAAAGCTTCAATAACCATGGCCAAGCGGACATTGTTACGAAAGTGCTGCTGACCCCAGGGTGTTACCCTAGTTATGTTTTGATAGGTCCGCCATTTGGTCTGCGCTACAGAAGTTCCTAGGTGAGGAAAAAGTGAGCGCTCATACTGTTCTATAAAGTCTTTCTTCACAGACTCTCTTGCGTCTTGAAGGTGAGAAATCATCAGGGATAAAACTAATTCCTGTTGCCAAGCCATGAAGGAGATTAAGAAAGAAAGGAGATTGATGGGAGTAAGATTACTGTGAGCGGCAAGTAAAAGTTACGACTTATATAAAGGAAGGAGCTAGCGTAACCTAGAAGCCAACGGTAACTTGCCACTGAAGTTTTACCGTCTTTCCATGATTTGGTTTGACACATTTTTCTATAGAAGGCATTAAGAATTTTGAGATGAGGAGATAAAAGAAACTTGTAGGTTAAGTCACCTACTTTCATTGAATTCAGATATAAGGATCACAATATCTGGGGGATAACTTCTTATACTCCCCAAGAGATAAAGAACTTCTTTTGGGCCATACTCGAATGAAAACCAAAACCTTGGTATCCAAAACACCGATTCTCACTTCTAAACTCATTGTTCTATCCTTAAAATAGGCGTGACTCCTGAGAAGTATTTTAGAAAAAGGGAATTCCTTTTTTAAACAGAAACTTTCTTTTATTTTAGAGAGGGAATAATTATAAGATCAGAAAGGGAGATTCTTATTCCTGTATACCTCGAAGGCTGGGGAGGAATCTTACATTCTACCCCACTTAAAAAGTGCGAGATGTCCTCATCTCGCAAGGTAGAGGACAACTCTTATTCTTAAGATCCAATTTTATTCTGGGGTTCCTTATATTCTGGGTGGTCAACCCAACAGAACACTGGGATAAATATCCCTTATATAGAACTCATCATTAAATAACAATTCATTCAGATTATATCATTCATATCTTTAACATGATATTGGTCCATTAGACCGAAAAGTTTCCTTCGGAACATTCCTCCACACGGAAATTTCAGTCAAGCAAGTTCTCAATTTGACATCCCTTAACTTGATCTACCGGTCAAGTATTAACAGTAGCAATCTGACCGCACAACCCACTAATCTCATAGTGATTTGCTGAATTCGTTATCATCATTCTAGTTATGAATATCATCACAGGGACTCGTCCCATTCATCCTCATTGTGGTTTTGTTCAGATTTTTATATTTCAACTAATTTCAGAAATCATCATTTTTCAATCAGAATTTTCAATCAGAATCCAATTCAATTCATCAATTCTCAAACAGAATTAAAAATCATATCAACCACATTCGAATTCATCATCTGGATAGCATTAACGCTTATAATTTCAAGTCTTAGATTTACTCGTATATACTGTCAGTAAAGAGCTGCAGTATACTCTCGGTATATACGGGTAGTCGTGGCTCTTGGAATTATAAGGTAAATACTATCATGCCTAGGCCTCAAGCAAGTCAGGGATTCTATATAATTGCGGTACTTCCATCTGAAGACCCAATAACCAAATTACGAATTTCAGTTTGAATATCAAATTGTATGAATTATATCACACAATTACAACCTTTTTGTGCTTCTTGATAAATTTTTGACATATTTGTCTTCACAGTTGATCTTTATTAACCAAATGCTCTGATACCAACTGTAAGATCCCTGTTCCCACCGAGCAATGGATTCGGGGTACTGACAGCGGAAGTAGCGCTTCTCGCGCGGGACAGGGGTCCCACACTCGGGGCCTCGCCCACGGATATCCGGATAAGAGACTAATCCGTCGGTTGTTCCAAAACCGAACCCGAAAAAACTTCCTTAACCGGAAAGCACGGGCGATTCCACCAGGATAACTTTTTACTCTAACGTAGTCAAGATCATTTCTGATCGAGATGATCCAATTACATCTATAAGATACTTAGTCAGTTCAAGGAAGAAACTTGCACTTGGATCATTGGGATCAACGCTTTTTTCCCCATTCAAGAGGCACAGCCGTTGATTCCTATCCATAGAACAGTTACTGTCCGGGATTTATTTATTTTTTTCTATCGTAAAAACAAAAGTTTGAGTCTCGATTTACGGATCCATCAGTCCAGCCTAACCCCATCCGATCCCATGGGTTAGCCAACCGCCCAACCACTGTAGTGATGGGATCCAATTTGGAATTTGGTTAGGTTTTGTCCCGGGTACCAAGGAAAAGAGTTCCAAGGCCCCCTAGCCGGAATTTCATACAAACATAAAACTAGCCACACCACTTACACACCCAATATGAAAATTGCCTTTTTCTTAGCATCAGCTACTTTAAAACAATCCTTTAATGAAACCATAGTACCACTGATCACAATCTCCCAATTTATCCAGTTGATTCATAATTTCCCATCATTCCTTCATCAGAGTATCTATGGCATCATTGGCAACTAGAACGCTCACCACCTGTCCACACAGGGGCCGTTTCAATAGTTCCTAGCCCATAATACTCAACAATATAATCACTTATCAAGATGGACTCTCGTTGAAGATCAGCAAGATCAACCAACAGATCCATATAAAAGAGCCATGGACTCATCCGTTGAGGACCAGCAAGGTCAGTCAACCAGATCCATGCCCGGTTCCAGAAAACAACTCTTACTCCTTGTTCCAATATCTTCCTCGACGCACGCGTGGGTATCCTGGGCGACCCAGAGCCCGAGCACCGTATGGTCAGCACCCTCTAGGATCCTTCGCAGGTGACCTAGCGCTTCACTCATAGGCTGCTTCCTTGGTCCCTCATCCACCGTACCGGAAGCTCACCATTTTAATCGAAACGAGGCTGGTCAAGACCTCGGCCGACCTTGCTACGCGAGACGTCCTCCATTGACTCTCCGTCAGCAGTTGCAACTTTATCAGTTAGGTCTCCACGACCTTAATCACAAGACGGTCAAAATGCTTTCCCAGCATTCTTGACATAAAACAGCCATTTACAAACAGCATTTACAAACAGTTTACAAATACAATTTCTATATTAACTCTCATCTTTCCACATTATCCCTCATGCAATCCACATTACTTATTCCACATTTCATTTATATGTGTACTCATCCAATCATATCATTTTCCATCTCTTCACTTCAGATTCCTTCACATCACATATCATATATTCACATCCATATCCACATCCATACATCCACATCCACATCCACATTCACATCCATACATCCACATCTACATGCTTATCCCCATTTTCACATCCTCATTTATACATCCACATCCCATATCCACATTCATACATACACATCCATATCCACATCCATATCCGCATTCATACATACACATCCATATCCACATCCACATGCATACATTCATTATCACGTCCTCATTCATACATCCACATCCACATACATACATACATACATCCACATTCTCATTCACATCTATACATCCATATCTACATGCACATTCACATCCATACATCCACATCTATATCCTCATTCACATCCATACATCCACATTCATGCATCCACATCTACATGCCTACATCCATACATACACATCCACATTTACATCCATGCATCCACATCCACATCCTCATTCACATCCATACATCCACATTCATACATCCACATCCACATCCTCATTCACATCCATACATCCACATCTACATGCTTATCTCCATTTTCACATCCTCATTTATACATCCACATCCCATATCCACATTCATACATACACATCCATATCCACATCCACATGCATACATACATCCACATCCACATTCCCATTCACATATATACATCCATATCTACATGCACATTCACATCCATACATCCACATCTATATCCTCATTTACATCCATACATCCACATTCATGCATCCACATCTACATGCTTATCTCCATTTTCACATCCTCATTTATACATCCACATCCCATATCAACATTCATACATACACATCCATTTCCACATCCACATGCATACATACATCCATATCCACATTCCCATTCACATATATACATCTTTATCTACATGTACATTCACATCCATACATCCACATCTATATCCTCATTCACATCCATACATCCACATTCATGCATCCACATCTACATGCATACATCCATACATCCACATCCACATTTACATCCATGCATCCACATCTACATCCTCATTCACATCCATACATCCACATCCACATCCACATTCACATCCATACATCCACATTCATACATCCACATCCACATTCATACATCCACATCCACATCCACATTCACATCCATACATCCACATTCATACATCCACATCCACATCCACATGCATCTTATCATATCTTATCACTTCCCATATCTTTTATGCATACCTCTATGCATGAAATTCAATTATGCTAAAAGTAACACTTTTATAATAAAATATTCAACTTTATGCATACTTCTATGCATGAAAATTAAAAATGATAAAAGTAACACTTTTGATATAAAAAAATTATCCTTTATGCATGATATTAAAATTCAATTTCTCCATGATTATAATGAAATTCTTTCAATTAATCTAGGATGATAATTCCTAGAATATAGTAGGAAGTCCTCTTTTTATGCTTTGAATGAAATTATTTTATGCATAATTTTTATAAAAAATTTTGCCATAGCTCCGCTGCTATGACTGATAAATCTCAATTTTTTTCTAAGGGATAAAGCTTATCATTAAGGAAATAATTAAAATGATCTTTAATTGGATCATTAATCTATAGTGGATTGAATCATCAATATGCATAAACTAAAAGCATAGAAAAAAGCCATTAAATTGGCCTCAAGCATAGCTTAATCTTGGGTTAAGGAAAAGCTTTATGAAAAGCTTGATTTGGATTGAGAACGGGTCATGAGTATGACCATTTCTTGAGTGAGAGAGAGAATTTACATAAAAATCATTAGAATTTAAACATAAATGAAAATTAACTTCAATAGCATTTATTAACTTATGTAACTCTTCACTACTATTCAAACTTCAATAGTATTTAAAAAAAAACCATACCAATTAAACTTCTCAAGCTTGAGAGGGGTTGAGAAGAGAGAAACATTGAGAAATTATAGAAAGATCAATATTCACTAATTACCTTACAACTTGCTTGATTCTTTGTTCACGGTAGAGGCCCCCAACCAATCAATTGGTTAAGTATGTTGATGGAGCCACTAATGGGGATTGAAGAAAGAGGGAAGCTCCAAAAACTAGTGAATTATTAAATGAATTCACAGTTCTTGGCTTAGGTGGAGTAGAGTAACGATGCATAAACACTAACTATTTTTCAACAAGGGGGAGGCTTCTATTTATAGGAAAAATTGAGCTCCTAACCAAACAAACTGATTCTAGAATTTTCTAAATCAGTTTGGTCAATATTTGACCATTTTTAGGTCAGTTAAGCTAACTTTTTGGAACTAGACTTGAATGAGGAGAGAGGAGAGATGAAATATCTCAATTTTTATGAGTTTAAAACTCATTCAAGCATGTGAAATATGCACCTCCTTTAAAGAACTCCCCTTCCTTACATATGTGTCATAATGGAATCATTTTAATATTGCTCATAGTTTTTTTTTACTAATAAACCTTGTACATTTTCAACTCTTCATCTTATGTGAAATATGCACCTCCTTTAAAGAATTCCCCTTCCTTACATATGTGTCATAATGGAATCATTTTAATATTGCTCATAGTTTTTTACTAATAAACCTTGTACATTTTCAACTCTTCATCTTATGTGAAATATGCACCTCCTTTAAAGAATTCCCCTTCCTTACATATGTGTCATAATGGAATCATTTTAATATTGCTCATAGTTTTTTACTAATAAACCTTGTACATTTTCAACTCTTCATCTTATGTGAAATATGCACCTCCTTTAAAGAATTCCCCTTCCTTACATATGTGTCATAATGGCATCATTTTAATATTGCTCATAGTTTTTTACTAATAAACCTTGTACATTTTCAACTCTTCATCTTATGTGAAATATGCACCTCCTTTAAAGAATTCCCCTTCCTTACATATGTGTCATAATGGAATCATTTTAATATTGCTCATAGTTTTTTACTAATAAACCTTGTACATTTTCAACTCTTCATCTTATGTGAAATATGCACCTCCTTTAAAGAATTCCCCTTCCTTACATATGTGTCATAATGGCATCATTTTAATATTGCTCATAGTTTTTTACTAATAAACCTTGTACATTTTCAACTCTTCACCTTATGTGAGCATTTACTCATTTTTGGGTATCTTCTTTTTTACAAATTTGGATTTATCTCTTCCCTACACATGGATTGATGCTATTGGCCCATAGGAACCTTAATTGGACCATAGTCTAAAGATTTCTGAAAATCTAGACCCTTAGACTAAGGTTCTTTATACCTATTTCCAATTAATTCCAATTGCACATTGGAAAATTCTTTTTGAATTTCTATTTCAGGGGAACTCATCTGAATTATAAGAGATATTTTTCTATCCAAAAATATTCAAAATCTGAATATTCTCTCTCTAGAATATTTTTCTCTCTCTAGGCTAAAACAGATAGAAACAAGGTCTTTATATTTCTGAAGAGGGTTGATTACAGGGGAAGATACTAGACATCAAAAAGGGGTTGGGGGAGGAATCTTACATTCTACCCCACTTAAAAAACGCGAGATGTCCTCATCTCGCAACTTGTGATAATTTCGCAAGATTCACGAATATGAGACTTAGAGAAAAATTTTAATCAAGATTAACCACCAAGAAATGTCTTAAAGAGAGCAAGATTCAAAATAAGAACAAGATTTAAACTTTATTCATTCTCGGAACTTATACAGTAAAGATAGAAGAACTCTTTACACTTCCATAAGCCCGTCCATCATATGATCACAAAAGCAGTCCTCACAAGCTGCACAAGTATAAGGTAACTCATCTATGGGAATGATTCTGTGGGTTATTGCTGCGCCTATCTCAGTGGTATGAGGTGTTCTAACAAAAGGACCTCTGAGAGGCAAGCCAAAAATGGGGTAAAGGCATATCTTCTCATGAGGAAGAAAACACGCCAGTAAGAAGACCCGCTCAGAAAACCCAGGATGCCTTGATCTCATGACGCAGTAGTATCGGGGACCCAAACCCAAAGCTTCAATAACCATGGCCAAGCGGACATTGTTACGAAAGTGCTGCTGACCCCAGGGTGTTACCCTAGTTATGTTTTGATAGGTCCGCCATTTGGTCTGCGCTACAGAAGTTCCTAGGTGAGGAAAAAGTGAGCGCTCATACTGTTCTATAAAGTCTTTCTTCACAGACTCTCTTGCGTCTTGAAGGTGAGAAATCATCAGGGATAAAACTAATTCCTGTTGCCAAGCCATGAAGGAGATTAAGAAAGAAAGGAGATTGATGGGAGTAAGATTACTGTGAGCGGCAAGTAAAAGTTACGACTTATATAAAGGAAGGAGCTAGCGTAACCTAGAAGCCAACGGTAACTTGCCACTGAAGTTTTACCGTCTTTCCATGATTTGGTTTGACACATTTTTCTATAGAAGGCATTAAGAATTTTGAGATGAGGAGATAAAAAAAACTTGTAGGTTAAGTCACCTACTTTCATTGAATTCAGATATAAGGATCACAATATCTGGGGGATAACTTCTTATACTCCCCAAGAGATAAAGAACTTCTTTTGGGCCATACTCGAATGAAAACCAAAACCTTGGTATCCAAAACACCGATTCTCACTTCTAAACTCATTGTTCTATCCTTAAAATAGGCGTGACTCCTGAGAAGTATTTTAGGAAAAGGGTATTCCTTTTTTAAACAGAAACTTTCTTTTATTTTAGAGAGGGAATAATTATAAGATCAGAAAGGGAGATTCTTATTCCTGTATACCTCGAAGGCTGGGGAGGAATCTTACATTCTACCCCACTTAAAAAGTGCGAGATGTCCTCATCTCGCAAGGTAGAGGACAGCTCTTATTCTTAAGATCCAATTTTATTCTGGGGTTCCTTATATTCTGGGTGGTCAACCCAACAGAACACTGGGATAAATATCCCTTATATAGAACTCATCATTAAATAACAATTCATTCAGATTATATCATTCATATCTTTAACATGATATTGGTCCATTAGACCGAAAAGTTTCCTTCGGAACATTCCTCCACACGGAAATTTCAGTCAAGCAAGTTCTCAATTTGACATCCCTTAACTTGATCTACCGGTCAAGTATTAACAGTAGCAATCTGACCGCACAACCCACTAATCTCATAGTGATTTGCTGAATTCGTTATCATCATTCTAGTTATGAATATCATCACAGGGACTCGTCCCATTCATCCTCATTGTGGTTTTGTTCAGATTTTTATATTTCAACTAATTTCAGAAATCATCATTTTTCAATCAGAATTTTCAATCAGAATCCAATTCAATTCATCAATTCTCAAACAGAATTAAAAATCATATCAACCACATTCGAATTCATCATCTGGATAGCATTAACGCTTATAATTTCAAGTCTTAGATTTACTCGTATATACTCTCAGTAAAGAGCTGCAGTATACTCTCGGTATATACGGGTAGTCGTGGCTCTTGGAATTATAAGGTAAATACCATCATGCCTAGGCCTCAAGCAAGTCAGGGATTCTATATAATTGCGGTACTTCCATCTGAAGACCCAATAACCAAATTACGAATTTCAGTTTGAATATCAAATTGTATGAATTATATCACACAATTACAACCTTTTTGTGCTTCTTGATAAATTTTTGACATATTTGTCTTCACAGTTGATCTTTATTAACCAAATGCTCTGATACCAACTGTAAGATCCCTGTTCCCACCGAGCAATGGATTCGGGGTACTGACAGCGGAAGTAGCGCTTCTCGCGCGGGACAGGGGTCCCACACTCGGGGCCTCGCCCACGGATATCCGGATAAGAGACTAATCCGTCGGTTGTTCCAAAACCGAACCCGAAAAAACTTCCTTAACCGGAAAGCACGGGCGATTCCACCAGGATAACTTTTTACTCTAACGTAGTCAAGATCATTTCTGATCGAGATGATCCAATTACATCTATAAGATACTTAGTCAGTTCAAGGAAGAAACTTGCACTTGGATCATTGGGATCAACGCTTTTTTCCCCATTCAAGAGGCACAGCCGTTGATTCCTATCCATAGAACAGTTACTGTCCGGGATTTATTTATTTTTTTCTATCGTAAAAACAAAAGTTTGAGTCTCGATTTACGGATCCATCAGTCCAGCCTAACCCCATCCGATCCCATGGGTTAGCCAACCGCCCAACCACTGTAGTGATGGGATCCAATTTGGAATTTGGTTAGGTTTTGTCCCGGGTACCAAGGAAAAGAGTTCCAAGGCCCCCTAGCCGGAATTTCATACAAACATAAAACTAGCCACACCACTTACACACCCAATATGAAAATTGCCTTTTTCTTAGCATCAGCTACTTTAAAACAATCCTTTAATGAAACCATAGTACCACTGATCACAATCTCCCAATTTATCCAGTTGATTCATAATTTCCCATCATTCCTTCATCAGAGTATCTATGGCATCATTGGCAACTAGAACGCTCACCACCTGTCCACACAGGGGCCGTTTCAATAGTTCCTAGCCCATAATACTCAACAATATAATCACTTATCAAGATGGACTCTCGTTGAAGATCAGCAAGATCAACCAACAGATCCATATAAAAGAGCCATGGACTCATCCGTTGAGGACCAGCAAGGTCAGTCAACCAGATCCATGCCCGGTTCCAGAAAACAACTCTTACTCCTTGTTCCAATATCTTCCTCGACGCACGCGTGGGTATCCTGGGCGACCCAGAGCCCGAGCACCGTATGGTCAGCACCCTCTAGGATCCTTCGCAGGTGACCTAGCGCTTCACTCATAGGCTGCTTCCTTGGTCCCTCATCCACCGTACCGGAAGCTCACCATTTTAATCGAAACGAGGCTGGTCAAGACCTCGGCCGACCTTGCTACGCGAGACGTCCTCCATTGACTCTCCGTCAGCAGTTGCAACTTTATCAGTTAGGTCTCCACGACCTTAATCACAAGACGGTCAAAATGCTTTCCCAGCATTCTTGACATAAAACAGCCATTTACAAACAGCATTTACAAACAGTTTACAAATACAATTTCTATATTAACTCTCATTTTTCCACATTATCCCTCATGCAATCCACATTACTTATTCCACATTTCATTTATATGTGTACTCATCCAATCATATCATTTTCCATCTCTTCACTTCAGAATCCTTCACATCACATATCATATATTCACATCCATATCCACATCCATACATCCACATCCACATCCACATTCACATCCATACATCCACATCTACATGCTTATCCCCATTTTCACATCCTCATTTATACATCCACATCCCATATCCACATTCATACATACACATCCATATCCACATCCATATCCGCATTCATACATACACATCCATATCCACATCCACATGCATACATTCATTATCACGTCCTCATTCATACATCCACATCCACATACATACATACATACATCCACATTCTCATTCACATCTATACATCCATATCTACATGCACATTCACATCCATACATCCACATCTATATCCTCATTCACATCCATACATCCACATTCATGCATCCACATCTACATGCCTACATCCATACATACACATCCACATTTACATCCATGCATCCACATCCACATCCTCATTCACATCCATACATCCACATTCATACATCCACATCCACATCCTCATTCACATCCATACATCCACATCTACATGCTTATCTCCATTTTCACATCCTCATTTATACATCCACATCCCATATCCACATTCATACATACACATCCATATCCACATCCACATGCATACATACATCCACATCCACATTCCCATTCACATATATACATCCATATCTACATGCACATTCACATCCATACATCCACATCTATATCCTCATTTACATCCATACATCCACATTCATGCATCCACATCTACATGCTTATCTCCATTTTCACATCCTCATTTATACATCCACATCCCATATCAACATTCATACATACACATCCATATCCACATCCACATGCATACATACATCCACATCCACATTCCCATTCACATATATACATCTTTATCTACATGTACATTCACATCCATACATCCACATCTATATCCTCATTCACATCCATACATCCACATTCATGCATCCACATCTACATGCATACATCCATACATCCACATCCACATTTACATCCATGCATCCACATCTACATCCTCATTCACATCCATACATCCACATCCACATCCACATTCACATCCATACATCCACATTCATACATCCACATCCACATCCACATTCACATCCATACATCCACATTCATACATCCACATCCACATCCACATGCATCTTATCATATCTTATCACTTCCCATATCTTTTATGCATACCTCTATGCATGAAATTCAATTATGCTAAAAGTAACACTTTTATAATAAAATATTCAACTTTATGCATACTTCTATGCATGAAAATTAAAAATGATAAAAGTAACACTTTTGATATAAAAAAATTATCCTTTATGCATGATATTAAAATTCAATTTCTCCATGATTATAATGAAATTCTTTCAATTAATCTAGGATGATAATTCCTAGAATATAGTAGGAAGTCCTCTTTTTATGCTTTGAATGAAATTATTTTATGCATAATTTTTATAAAAAATTTTGCCATAGCTCCGCTGCTATGACTGATAAATCTCAATTTTTTTCTAAGGGATAAAGCTTATCATTAAGGAAATAATTAAAATGATCTCTAATTGGATCATTAATCTATAGTGGATTGAATCATCAATATGCATAAACTAAAAGCATAGAAAAAAGCCATTAAATTGGCCTCAAGCATAGCTTAATCTTGGGTTAAGGAAAAGCTTTATGAAAAGCTTGATTTGGATTGAGAACGGGTCATGAGTATGACCATTTCTTGAGTGAGAGAGAGAATTTACATAAAAATCATTAGAATTTAAACATAAATGAAAATTAACTTCAATAGCATTTATTAACTTATGTAACTCTTCACTACTATTCAAACTTCAATAGTATTTAAAAAAAAACCATACCAATTAAACTTCTCAAGCTTGAGAGGGGTTGAGAAGAGAGAAACATTGAGAAATTATAGAAAGATCAATATTCACTAATTACCTTACAACTTGCTTGATTCTTTGTTCACGGTAGAGGCCCCCAACCAATCAATTGGTTAAGTATGTTGATGGAGCCACTAATGGGGATTGAAGAAAGAGGGAAGCTCCAAAAACTAGTGAATTATTAAATGAATTCACAGTTCTTGGCTTAGGTGGAGTAGAGTAACGATGCATAAACACTAACTATTTTTCAACAAGGGGGAGGCTTCTATTTATAGGAAAAATTGAGCTCCTAACCAAACAAACTGATTCTAGAATTTTCTAAATCAGTTTGGTCAATATTTGACCATTTTTAGGTCAGTTAAGCTAACTTTTTGGAACTAGACTTGAATGAGGAGAGAGGAGAGATGAAATATCTCAATTTTTATGAGTTTAAAACTCATTCAAGCATGTGAAATATGCACCTCCTTTAAAGAACTCCCCTTCCTTACATATGTGTCATAATGGAATCATTTTAATATTGCTCATAGTTTTTTTTTACTAATAAACCTTGTACATTTTCAACTCTTCATCTTATGTGAAATATGCACCTCCTTTAAAGAATTCCCCTTCCTTACATATGTGTCATAATGGAATCATTTTAATATTGCTCATAGTTTTTTACTAATAAACCTTGTACATTTTCAACTCTTCATCTTATGTGAAATATGCACCTCCTTTAAAGAATTCCCCTTCCTTACATATGTGTCATAATGGCATCATTTTAATATTGCTCATAGTTTTTTACTAATAAACCTTGTACATTTTCAACTCTTCATCTTATGTGAAATATGCACCTCCTTTAAAGAATTCCCCTTCCTTACATATGTGTCATAATGGAATCATTTTAATATTGCTCATAGTTTTTTACTAATAAACCTTGTACATTTTCAACTCTTCATCTTATGTGAAATATGCACCTCCTTTAAAGAATTCCCCTTCCTTACATATGTGTCATAATGGCATCATTTTAATATTGCTCATAGTTTTTTACTAATAAACCTTGTACATTTTCAACTCTTCACCTTATGTGAGCATTTACTCATTTTTGGGTATCTTCTTTTTTACAAATTTGGATTTATCTCTTCCCTACACATGGATTGATGCTATTGGCCCATAGGAACCTTAATTGGACCATAGTCTAAAGATTTCTGAAAATCTAGACCCTTAGACTAAGGTTCTTTATACCTATTTCCAATTAATTCCAATTGCACATTGGAAAATTCTTTTTGAATTTCTATTTCAGGGGAACTCATCTGAATTATAAGAGATATTTTTCTATCCAAAAATATTCAAAATCTGAATATTCTCTCTCTAGAATATTTTTCTCTCTCTAGGCTAAAACAGATAGAAACAAGGTCTTTATATTTCTGAAGAGGGTTGATTACAGGGGAAGATACTAGACATCAAAAAGGGGTTGGGGGAGGAATCTTACAGTTGGCTAACCCATGGGACTGGATGGGGTTAGGCTGAACTGATGGATCCGTAAATCGAGACTCAACTTTTGTTATTACGATAGATAAAGTAAATCCCGGATAGTGATTGTTCTATGGATAGGAATCAATGGCTGTGCCTCTTGAATGGGAAAAAAAGCGTTGATCCCAATGATCCAAGTGCAAGTTCTTCCTTGATCTGATCAAGTATCTTGAAGATGCAATTGGATCAGCTTGATCAGAAATGATCTTGACTACGTTAGAGTAAAAAGTTTTCCTGGTGGAATCACCCGTGCTTTCCGGTAAAGGAAGCTTTTTTGGGTTTGGTTTTGGAACAATCGATGGATTAGTCTCTTATCCGGATATCCGTGGGTGAGACCCCGAATGTGGGACCCCTGTCCCGCGCGAGAAGTGCTACTTCCGCTGCCAGTATCCTGAATCCATTACTCGGTGGGAACAGGGATCTTACACTTAATATCTCATTACTCCCCCTCAAGCTCAACTCCAGCTCATGGCCCCATAAAAAACTTTATAAAGCTTACATACATACTCTGGGTGACCTGTATCCTCAAAACCTAGTGGCTGATCCATATACACCTCTTCTTGCAAGTCACCATGCAAGAATGCATTTTTTTATATCCATTTGATGTAAAAACCAACCTTTAGTTGTAGCCACCGCAATAACAACTCTTGCAAGAATTTAAAGAACTCATTGGAGTATTCTCCCCCTCCATCTGACCTTAGACACTTCACATGGTTTCCTGTCTATTTTTCAGTCCATCACTCTGAAGAAATTGGTCAATCTAAACCTCCTACCATGGAAGTTGTTCTTGTCAAGCTTCTCTGCAATAATATGGTCTATTCCATCATTTGATAAGCTAGGACTACATTAAATGTAAATTGTTAATTATCGACACTAATCCACTTCTAATTCACTTGATATGCATCTGAATCTTAGGCCCAAGCATTTATTGGCTTTGTATCAATGTGCTCTAACTTTGTATGCGAGGAATTACTCCAATTGTGAAAGTGGAGGGAGTAATTAGTAATTTAGTGAGGCTCTGTTCATTAATCACTATTAACAGCTCTATTAATCATGTATTAGTCAGCTCCCTTTGCTCCATTACATTCAAATTAGGGCTTTGGGTATTCAATAAACATCATATAGTTGCCATGGGACCATTTGCTAATGTGTTTGAGCCACCAATGTGTACCAATGGTATAGTTTTACCTCCCAACAACCAGTAGTAAGTCTGCACCAGCTTTTTGCCTTGTTTTTGATGCTAAACAGTAGCTCCTAAGATCACCAATGCCTTGCCAAGATTTCTAGGGTTCAATTACATCAATTATATTACCCATTTCATGCTTCAATGGCCACCAATATAGCATTCTACACATAGCTCAAAACGTGAATCTAAGACCTTGAAGTTATAAGCGAAAATGCTATCCCAGATGATGAATTCGAATGGTGGTTGATATGATTTTAGAATTTTGGTTGAGAATTGATAAATTGATTTGGATTCTGATTCAAAGATGATGATTTTTGAATTCTGGTTGAAAGAAGATAAGTTGAATAAAGCCACAATGAGGATGAATGGAGAGAATCCCAGTGATGATGTTAGTAACTTGGATGATGATTATGACTTTTAGTAGATCACTATGAGATTAGTGTTAGAATTTTGTGCTTCTCATGCTAGATCAAATATGTGGAGGAGAGAGACTCACAAAATACAAGAAAAGATCTTGCTTATTAAGTTGCTCAAAATACAACTAAGCTTCATGCTCATAAAATGCCTTCTAGCTCCACCTTTAAATAGGTGAGCTAGTGGACGATAAGTCCATTCACACACACACCCTTCTCCTCCCCTTTTACATAACCTTAGTCTCTTAATACCCCCCTCCATACCAACTATGAAAAAATTGGAATAGGTGGTATTGGACATAGGGGTGCTTTTATAAAATTAGGCGTACAAGGTTAGGAATATAGGTGTGGTTACATTGAGATTTAAAACAATTTCTCAGTGGAGTTAGAGGCTGATACAAAGTTAGCTTCTGACTCTTTGTTAGGACATTTGGAAGTGATATGTCCCGTTTATTTACACTTTGTTACATTTTGTTGGGATATTTGATCCAACAATTACATTTCATTTTGTTGGGATATTTGATCCAACAATTATTTGGCCAAATGACCCACCTTTTTGTTGCAATGGATACATCTTACTTTGATCACTTGATGTGACAAATCTTGTTCGATATTTGATGAAGTTGTTGCATTTGAAGATTTAGCTCCTCCCTTTGGCCTCTTTTCTTCATCAAGACAAGATTGAATGACTCCTTCAAGGGTGGGATTAGGTATGTTCTTCAGGGTGGTGACTAAGGTGGGGTACACCTTCTTGACTGCTTTTAGTAAAACAGCTACTGTATCATCTTCATCCACTCTCGCATTCACTAATGCAAGTTGAGCCATAAGGCCCTTCAAGTGAGATGAAGGCTCCAATTCCGTCTCCCTCTTTGAGTTCCAAGCTGAAAAATTCAATTTTAAGTGAGATCTTGGAATTCTTACCACGAGCTCCATAGAGCTTGTCAAGCTCATCCCATTTCTCCTTTGCATTTGGAAGCTGGTCCACATGGTGAATGAGAGCCTCATCAAGATGAATCATGATGATGGCTTGTGCTCTCTCATCATCTTCAATATCTTTAGCCTTAGTTCGATCAATAACCTTAGTGTCAGAGATGAATGGACAAATGGCTTGTGCCCTTTCATCATCTTCAATATCTTCAACCTTAGTTCGATCAAAAACCTTAGTGCCGGAGATGAATGGACATCATCTTGTACTTGACAACAAGGACTTGCCAAGTGTGGAAGCCCTCTCCTGAGAACTTCTTAATTTGGGTGTTGTCCTTTGACATTTAGCATTGAAGGAGATTACTAGAGAGTAATGGGCTGATTTATGAAGAAGAAAAAACCAAAAATTTGTGATGTTTTGGCTTAAGTAGAAAGAGAAAGGCTTATGAGAGTGCAACAACCCTTAATCAAGCCAAGGATGTTGCATAAAAAAGGAGATTAAGATGGTGAAGTTTATGGTTTAGCACTTAGGGTTTGTGCCCAACCACTAATTATGATGGTGGAGATTAGCTTTATTAGTGTCAAAGAACACTTTGTTTGGTGATTAAGATCACCATTAGTGTTTAGCAACACTATTAGTGCTTAAGAGCACATTTCTAGTGTCTAATGACACTTGCATTGGTGATTATATTCACCATTAGTATTTAAGAACACTCTTAGTGTTTAGAAACAATTTGGAATGACTCCCCTTTGTTGGATTAGTAGCTTCATTAGTGTTAATCAACACTATTAGTGCTTATAAGCACACTTTGAGAAGCTTTATACACTTGAAGATGTTGATGAAGCTTGATGACAATGAGGCTTATGAACACCTCATGGTGTATGCCCACAACATCAAAGAATATGGAGCAAAACACTTCAAGAAGCACTTAAGAGATTTGAAGCTAAGAGGAGTAGAACCTTCATCGCAAGGTTGCGCAATAAAGCATAATGCTCACCACCATTCATCATCCACCACTTCCATGCAGGTTGCTCTTTAGCCATTTGTTGAACAAGGGAGTTGGAAAATAAACCCTCTTTCAACCGAAATGAGGTCATCTCCTTTATGCACTGTACACGATCATCATCATTATTATAGAAAGTGTTTACCACTTTATAAAAATCTTGCACCACCTCAACGTTGGACATCAAATCCATATTCCAATATTCAGGATCTAACATGTAAGCAGCACTGTGTAGTGGTGAATGCGCTCCAATCCATCGAGCATGAAAGTACTTCAACAGAACTTTTCTTTGTCTACTGGAGAATGGTACACGCCATTGCTTTTCCACCACTGAATGCTCTAATTTCTCAGGACACTCCAAACTCCGCTGGACAGTCCACCATTGCATCCATGCTTTTTCGAGATTAGGCGCTCTTTGATCAAGACTTCGTACAGCATACATAACAGGCATCATTACATGGTATGCATCCATCACACTGTTCCACCAACTTCTTCTCGTAAGTGCTCCCTTCAAGACTTTGATTTTCTCTTTCACTTTTTCAAGTTGAGTGTTCTCCCAGTCATGAAATGCCATGCATGTAAATGTTTCACAAACTCCATCTTTATTTCTAAGAAGAGACTCAAAAGTGTAAAAGTGAGTGCAAAACCTAGTCTCCGCTGGAAGCTTTAACATAACTGACATGCGAGGTCGAAACATATCTAAAACTCTCTGTCTCTTGAGCATGAATTTCACAAGCTGGCGAGCAGTGTCGACGATTGAGGCAAACCATTTGGTATCATCAGATTTATACCAATCTTTTAATACAAGATTCAAACTATGAGTATTATAGCCTACCGGAAAAATATGTGGATATTGTCGCTGTAGGATTCTGGATGCATTTTTACAATTTTTTGCATTGTCCATGACGACTTGGACTACATTTTTGGCACCCACTTCCTCTATCACAGAGCTAATGACTTGAGCAATGTAAGCCCCAGTTTTGATTGAACCAGCTGAATCCACGGCACGGATGAAAGTCTCACCTCTAGGTGAAATAACCATTACATTAATTAATGGTTTTCTTTGCACATTAGACCATCCATCACTTACTATACTACATCCAGAAAGCTCTATATTGCTAAGAATTATTCTTTGTACACGTTCTTTTACCTGCGCATAACATTTCTCTAATAGATCATTTCGCATAGCATGGTACGTAGGCGGTGAAAACCCTGGTCCAAACTCACCAATTTTCTTCCATGCTCTCTTCCAATGCTCACTGTCCACCATCATCATAGCACTCCCAGAAAAGTAAATCGCTTCAGCAAGGACGAGTTGTGCATCATCGAGTCGACCTTGACGTAGGCTTTCTTGCAATGAAGTTTGACGCATGGGTATATTTCCTACGTCAAAGTTTCGCTTGCAAGAAGATGCACTGGGTATATTACTTTCTGGTTGCACATTGCCATTCGGGGTACAAGTAGGCGATGTAGCGGGAGTTTGATGATTAGAACAACAGTGTTCTTGCTGCCTTGATACATTAACGGTAGGAGTGTCATGTTTTCTTGAATCTTTCTTTTGAATTTCTTCTCTTATGCGTTTGGCCACTATAGGTGCAGAGGGGTGGGTACATGACTTTTTCTTCGGTCCGCCTAAAAAGTGTTCTCTTAGTCGAGGCGCCCCACCTGATTTTACTGCATGGCATAGCTTACACTCCCAATCTATGAATCGATCACCAACGTTAATTGCATATTGCCACTCTATCCCAGGTGCCTTTTTTTTCTGCTATTTGAAATTTGGACTCTATTGGAGGTATCACTGGATCCAACATTGTCGTCCATCTCAACAAATAACCTATTCAACCAAGCATATAACAATGAATACACAAATGAAAAAACAACAAATCACTCACGTATGACAAAACATACATCTGCAGACAAAGTACTTCGAAACTATCTTGACAAATACAAAAGATCATCACATAACATAAAACTACTTCAAACTATCTTGCAAGGTCTTACTACAAAACTACTTCGAGACTATCATGCACATTGCACCCCCAATGAAGGATGCCTTTTGTACCCAATTAAGGATACTTTATACAATCAAAGATCTATGCTTGCCCAATACTCTAGTATAGGACAATAGACCTTCTCTAACATTCACAAAAAAAATCAAAGATCTATGCTTGCCCAATACTCTAGTATAGGACAATAGACCCTTGTCTACTCTAAACTATATCAAGTATTAAGAACCAATACAAGCCCCTAAGCAGGACTCTTGGCTCCATCAAACCATTCATAAAGCAGAATGAGGTAGATTACGTACGTGGCTCAAATGCAAAGCTGAATGACTCCAAATTTGTCCCTAAATCTCCGCAAGTATCAGCTACGAACCACAACCTGCCCCCAGTTCAAAGAACTAAGGACGAGTGGCCCAATAACCTTAGGAGTGCCTACAAGGAAAGACGACAGCCCCTAAAATAAGGACGTTCTTCCCAAGAGGACACTTCTAGCAACTCGAGAGCTCTACAAGTACTTTGAGGAGAGATATCACGCCCCCAAAACAAGGACTATCTTCCCAAAAGTTGTACGATGGGTGTCGAGCAGTGTTTATATACAGAATAATACCCCGCCGGTGTTCCTTGTTTTTCCCGACGGGCCCGCCAGGCTTTTGTCTTTCCCGGCAGGCCCGCCGGGAAAACTCTGTATCTCGGCGGGCCCGCCGGGAAAGATAGAAGCCCGGAGGTGTTACTGGACTAGTGGGTTCCGACAGGTCATTTCTCAGGTCATGTGAATATACAATGTGATCACAAGTTTTAATATGTTAACACTAGGTTTTGTTAACGTGATCACGAAATTGTGAAGACGTTAATGAAATCCCTGACCGTGTAGGTGCTAGAATTGAAGAGCGAATTGAGTACTACAACAAAAGATGCTTTTAGTTTTCCACGCTTCCTTCATCGAACAGTCTGCAGCGAAGCGGCTTTTGATATTAGTGAAATAAAATCAAGAAAAATTTCACTTGTAAACCTTCATATAAGTGTCTTTTTTTATTTTTTTTAATATACTTTCACTTCATACGATTTAGAAAAATCGTATATCTCATATATTAAAAAAGGGTTTTGGAAATGAGTAGAAGGATTTGGAGAAAAAGTTAAAGGATTTGGAACTTGGAGATTTGTGGGAAAAAGGTATCAAAAATACATTTAAGTCGCGGGAAGTTGGTCTTACTTTCTACTCGATTGAATTTTGGAAATCATGAGCATGTTATAGTTATGCCATATGCCATCTTTTGCTTGTGAGATGTTAGAATTAAAAGACAGGTTTTCAGGTGATAAAGAACATCTTGAAATGATGAAATTGATAACACTGGATGTATGGGATGTGAATGATCATATGTATGTTGGAAATATTTGAAGGTTAAGCTATGCCTACATGTGATTGGCTTGAAGGATTTGGAAAAAGGAGCCAGTGAATCTATGCCTAAAAAGGGACAAGCACTTGGTACACAATTTTGTGCA
Organism: Cibotium barometz; assembly: GCF_041138505.1. NCBI lineage: Eukaryota > Viridiplantae > Streptophyta > Polypodiopsida > Cyatheales > Cibotiaceae > Cibotium > Cibotium barometz. The sequence continues at coordinate 53,456,085 of NC_141063.1, read as the reverse complement.
ATCATCAGGATGAATTCAAGGATGTATTGAGGTGAATTGACACATGTATATGTCATTAAAAATGGAGATGTCTAATACTCCTTGGGAAATTTTGTGTGTGAGTTTCCTTGTTAGATTTGGTACCTACTCTCACAGCTAGAAGTCTCGTACTTTCCTGGTTATACCGCACACATCACGACAACGTGCATCCAGGAAGAAAATGGAACAATGAGTTGGAGTTGTTTTCTGACTTTGGCCAATATTTCTTCTTAATAATGATTAATTCTTCTTAATCTCTTATCAAAAAGCAAATCCCATGTATCTTATCCTCTTGTAAGTGATTACTACATTCTTTTAATTTAAGATGTTCTGTCCGAATCGCCCAATTCGAATGGATGAACCTTACCACATTCCTTGTATGTTTCTGTTCACATAATCGGAAGATTTTCTTCCAAACAAAGAATTGCCCTCTTGTTTGGAGTTGCAAGACTAGCAGAAATTCTTGCTTCTCCTGAGCCTTTCATCTTTCCTTCCATGATTTATAATCTCACCTTTGATGTGTTTATCTTTATTTTAACCTAGGGAGAGAAAGGGATGTGAGGAGGCTGTGAGGTTTCATACAAGTGTGTTTTGATTCTAAGAAGTGACCGAAGTCAAAACCACAACTTTGTGTCATAATACTATGGTCTCATTAAAAGTTAGCTTTAAAGATAACCGAATATGTGAAAAGGCAATTTCATATTGTGTGCGTAAGTGGTATGTTTGAAATATAATTTGCATGAATCTGGCTAGGGGGCTTGGGAACTCTTTTCCCTGGTACCCGAGACAAAACATAACCAAATTTCTAAATGGATCCTATCAATACAGTGGTTGGGCGGTTATCATATCCACTATTTTCTCTCTAGCTAGCCAAACTCTTACCAATTTTAGCCAGAATTCTCCCTATTTTCTAGCTCTCTACATCATCCACCATCAGCCTAGTGAGGCTGTTGATGGGACATTTGAGACCTCTTTTGATATTGTGCTCCTTACTCCCACCAAGAAAAGGAAGACCACTAAAGTCGCCAAGCTCTAAACCCTAAACCCTCTTTAGATATTGAGCTCCTTACTCCCACCAAGAAGAGGAAGGTCACCAAAGTCTCCAAGCTCTTGGAATACCACCAAACTTTCGACCTACCATGGGATTGGATGGGGTTAGGATGGGTTGATGGATCCCTATAAATAAAATTCATTTCTGTTTAAATTATGATAGTTGAAGTAAATCACAGATAATCCTTGTTCTATGGAAAAGAATCAATGGTTGTGCCTCTTGAGACGGGGAAAAAACCGTTGGTCTCTATGATCCAAGTGCAAGTTCCTCCCTTGATCCGGCCATGTGATCTGTGGGTTTGGTCGGAATGAAAAAGGGTAAATTAAGGCTCTTGACTACGTTAGAATGCATTTTTTTGGAGGAATTGCCTATGTCTGTTGGGCAAGGGAAGTTTTTTTGGGTTTGATTTTGGAAGAACTGAGGGATTAGTCTCTTGTCCGGATATTCGTTGGGCGAGGCCCTGAGTGGGTGACTCTGCCCCCGGTGCAAGAAGTGCTACTTCCACTGCTAGCACCCCTGTATTTGATGTGCACAGGAGGAGGCAAGGATCTGTCAGCTGGTATCAGAGCGATTTGGCTAAAGTTGATTAATCGAGAAGCAAGAAATGTCAAAAATTTATGAATTACCAATAAAAGATTGTAATTGTGTGATGAAATTTATACAAATTGATATACAGAATGAAGATTCATAAATTGGGAATTGGGTCTTCAAATGGAAGTACTACAATTGTGTGGAATTCCTAACTTGCTTGAGACCTAGATATGATAGTATTTACCTTATAGCTCCAAGGATCGTGATTACCCGTATATACCATGGGTATAACTGTAGCTCTTTACTGACAATATATACGAGTGAATCTAAGACCTTGAAGTTATAAGAAAAAATGCTATCCCAGATGATGAATTCGAATGGTGGTTGATATGATTTTAGAATTCTGGTTGAGAATTGATAAATTGATTTGGATTCTGATTGAAAGATGATGATTTTTGAATTCTGGTTGGTTAAAAAAGGAAAAATGAACCTTATCAAAAATTTATAGTAAAAACTCTGGAAGAGCATTTATGAATAGTGTTTTCATTCCTTAAGCTTCATTAATGAAGACTTTTGATCAACATCCCCTATTTAAATCTAAATTTCCATTGAATCTAAATTTCCATTCACTTTTTGGATCCTTGATCCTCTCAGGGATTCCAGATTCCTTTTCCAGGGAAACTAGAAATAAATCAATTATACGTTCATTCAACAAGCTTGTTTCTGGTCCTTTTCCCATTCAGAAGGTACTCCAAGATTCTATCTTCCGAGAATCTAGAAACGTACGTCAACTTCCAAAAGTTTAATGTATTCAATTTCCTTTTTCTGATTAAGAATTATCCAAGTTTTCTTGATGAATTATCCTAACATTTTTTGTAATTATTTTCATATGGGAATGATAATGGGATATTTTTAAAAATACATAAGAGGTTTAAATATAATTGCTTAGGTATGCATAATGAATTTTTAGATTAAAAGAGGAAATCCCACCATATTTTAGATAATTAGGAGTAAATATTAGAAGTAAAAATTTTGAGTATTCTCAGAAAATGCAGCGGAGCTATGGTGAAATTTTTACCCTTAAAAAAGTGAATTTAATTCTATGCATAAAATTGATAATGCAAAAAGAGGAATTCTCATCATATTCTATGCATAAGCATTTTCATGCTAAAAGAAGGATTTTTGTTACATTTTTTGAAAATACTTTTATAGTATTTATGCATAAATGTTTAAATAGAGAAAATAGGAGTTTTTGTTATATTTATTTTTATATGTGCATGCATAAAAATCCAGATACAAAAAGAGGAATTTTCACGATATTCTATGAACAAACATTTTAAATATTAAAAGAGAAATTTTTGTCATATTTCAAAATAGGTATATTCATAGTATATATATACATGGGTATTTTTATTGATCAAAAAGTAGAATTTTCATCGTACCTTTAATTAGAAAAAATGCATAAATTAATTTCGTTATCAAAAGAGAAAGTTTCATCATAATTCTACGTAGATAATTTAGGGCATGTTGATGCCTAGGTTTGAATGGAAAAAAAAGAGAATATTTTTCTATGTGAATATTCTAAATAAATGAGGTATGCATATTCACAAAAAGGATCATTGGAAAACGAAATATCCTTGTTAAATTTCATTATATTTTATGAATAGAATTATTTAAAGTTCTATTTTGTCCAAGGAAGAATGAATTTTCATAATTTTGGATATTTACCCTTATGACTAGAAATCACAGTTAATTTATCAGATAAATGGAGAATTATCTTTAGAAAATATCTTTAGGAATAAATTCGAGTAATTTGGTGCTAGACCATGTCCACGAGAGAAAGGTGGGTCAGTAAGATGCCTGCCCATCTCTTGAATCAAGACTTGTGGACGAATCCCAATTCTTCAGTATACGAAGAATGGATAACCGGTTGATCTAGAGAAGTTTTCCCTAAGACCCGAAATCGACTAGAAACAAGTTAGAAATTCATTGTAATTGAGGGATGGATCATCGAGATACGTGATTCACGAGTTTCATTGAGAAATCCTAGGTTGAAAATAAGGGAGTCTCGTGAAACCAAACTCAATGGGAAAGAAACTCTGTTTTTTTAAGGCCTATCTTACGCCAGAATGCTGGGTGGAGGAAGCATTTGGCTTATAGTTTAATCTAAGGAAAGTTAGGTTGCAACAGGTGGCAGGGAATCATCAAAGGACATCTCCCACGGGCAAAGCCTGCCAAGGTCTTGACCAGCCTCGGTATGGTTGAAAATGGTGCGCTTCCGATACGATGGGCGAGGGGGCCAACGAAGCGGTCCCTGAGTGAAGTATTAGGACACGTAAGGAGGATCCTAGAGGGTTGTGACCAGGCGATGCACGGGCTTGCGGGGCTGCTAGGATACCCATGCGTATGTCGAGGAAGACATTCATGGATTGGCGAGAAATTATCTAAGTGAACTGGAAACTTGAAATTGGATCTCGTTGGTTGACTAGCTGGTCTTCAATGGAGAGCTCGGATGACATTTTGACTGTAAAACAATGGAACTAGAATTTTGAGAACTATGACGGAAACATTGTGGTTTCATTCCAATTCTGTTTGAAGATAGTTGAATCTGAGAAAAGGCAATTTCATATTGGGTGTGTAAGTGGTGTGTCTATTTTGTATTTTGCATGAGTGCCGGCTAGGGGGCTGGGAACTCTTTTCCCAGGTACCTTGGACAAAACACAACCAAATTTTTATAAAAAGGAATCCCACCAATACGGTGGTTGGGTGGTTAGCTAACCCATGGGCTGGTTGGGGTTAGGTTGGATCGATGGATTCCTAGAACTAAGTTTAGTTAAGCTTAAGTTACGATAGTTAAATTAAGTCCCAGGGAGATTTTGTTCTATGGGAAAGAATCAACGGCTGTGCCTCACTTCAGGGGAAAAAAGTGATGGTTTCTATGAACCAAGTGCAAGTTCCTCCTTGAGTCGGCCATGTGACTCGCAGGTTTGGTTGGAATACAAAGGATAGATAAGGCCCTTGACTACATTAGAAGATTTTCCTAGAGGAATCGCCTATGCTTTCTGGGCGAGGGAAGTTTTTTCTTGGTTAGAAGCGCCAGATTAGTCTCTTGTCCGGACATTCATGGTGGGCAAAGCCCCGAGTGGGAACTCTTCTCCTTCATGAAATACACCTACACTTTCCTCGTGTGGTCATCAATGAATGTTATGTAGTACTTGCAGCCACCCATAGACATAGTCTTCGTAGGACCCCATACATATGAATGGACAACATCTACATAGTCTTCGTAGGACCCCATACATATGAATGCACAACATCTAGTACATTATGTCATGTGGAAGTACATGTTTTGTTTTCTTGGGAAGATGTGAATAGATGTAAATTGATGTGGGAATGATGTGATTAGATGTGGATTGATGTGGGAAGATGTGGATTAATGTGATTAGATGTGGATTAATGTGGGAAGATGTGAATGTGGATTGATATGGGAATGATGTGAATAGATGTGGATTGATGTGGAAATGATGTGATTAGATGTGGATTGATGTGTGAGAAGATGTGAATAGATGTGGATTGATGTGGGAATGATGTGATTAGATGTGGATTGATGTGGGATGATGTGATTAGATATGGATTGATGTGATTGGATGTGAGATGATGTGATTGGATGAGTTGATGTGGGAATGATGTGATTGGATGTGAGATGATGTGATTGGATGTGAGTTGATGTGGGAGTGATTTGATTAGATGTGAGATGATGTGGGATAATGAGAAATGATATGAAATGATGAGAAATGATGAGGAATGATGTGGGATAATGAGAAATGATGAGGAATGATGTGAAAGAATATGTAATAATGAGGAAAGATGGGAATTATATTTGGAACTGTATTTTGAATGTGGAACCTGTTTGTTTTAAAGATTGTTTAACGTTAAGTATGCTAGGGGAAGCATTTTGACTATCTTGTGGAATGAGATCATGGTGGTGGGAACCTATGTGGAAATGTTGCAATAGCCGACAGAGAGTCAAAGAATAATGTCTCGCGCGTGGAAAGATCGGCCGAGGTCTTGACAAGCCTCAATTTGGTTAAAATGGTGAGCTTCCGGTACGGTGGATAAGGGACCAAGGAAGTGACCTATGAGTGAAGCGCTAGGTCACCTGAGAAGGAACCTTGAGGGTGCTGACCATACGGTGCTTAAAAAGATGTAGGGGAGAACAGAGCTTGAGCTCTTGCAAGCACACACACACTCACAAAACCCTAAAAGAGAACACACAAGGTGAGAGGCTGAAAATCTTCTTCTTCTTCACACAACACTCAACACTCCATATACAAAGATAAGAGTACATGTAATATGAAAGGTACTCAACCAAATACATACTAGGGTTCTCTATAGTGTGAACCCAACTAAATGAACTAGCGCTCATTAGGAAAAATGGAAGCTCATTTTGGGGCCTTGTAAGAAATTCACTATTTTCTCTTTTCTCTCTCTACAAAAGCAAGAAAATATGGATACTTGCGTTAGAAATGTCAGTGTGAAAAGGAATAAATATATTATTTCACATGCTTTACATTCAATATTCATATAAGAGCAACACTTTTCTGTGCAGAATTTGGTGATTTTGACATCGCAAACGCGTCTGAAACGGCCCAAAATCCCAAAAACGGCACTAGAAACGCTGGAATCGGACATCCGGAGGCTCGAAAACGGCCAAAAAAGGCCCCAAAAGTGAATTTGCTGATTTACGCGATTTGGTACCTTCTTCTTGGCCAAAAAAGGCCGGAAAACGGCCAAAAAAGGCCCCAAAAGTGAATTTGCTGATTTACGTGATTTGGTACCTTCTTCTTGGCCAAAAAAAGGCCCCAAAAGTGGATTTGCTGATAAACGCGATTTGGTACCTTCTTCCCGAGAAGAAGGTACCAAATCGCGTTTATCAGCAAATCCACTTTTGGGGCCATTTTGGCCGTTTTCGGGCCTCCGGATGTCCGATTCCAGCGTTTCCAATGCCGTTTTTGGGGTTTTGGGCCGCGTCTGCGGTGTGAGAATCACCAAATTCTGCATAGAAAATAATTTTTTTAAAGATTCAAATTAGATCACCTTATTAATTTGACATGCTTCTACGAACATACAGTACTTTTTCTTTTTCTTATTTTCATCTTCTTTTGTTGAATTTTTAACGTAACGTTGGCCCACTCCTGATTGGTTGAGAGCCTATTTTCTCTCTCTTCTAAAAGGCCCCAAAATGAGCTCCCTGTTTTCCTAATGATAACTATGCTAGTCTCTAGAATGGTTGTCACACAGCCTGTCATCTCACTGGCCACATATCACCCATGATCTCACCAACCGTGCCAGTGGTGTAAGTGTGGGGCCTATCCCCCAGGTGGGTCATTCAGTGTCCACTGCCTCACTAGATGATCTTGATATCTCAACACTCCCCCTCGAGATCAACTCCATCTCATGTACACCAAGCGAAGCCCTGAATCTGCGGAGCTTCTCTGTACCCAATGCTTTGGTGAAGATGTCAGCTACCTGATCTTGTGTGCTGACATAAACAAGGTCAATGTCTCCTGCCAAGACCTTCTCTCTTACAAAATGGTAGTGGACCTCTATATGCTTCGTGCGAGCATGAAAAACTGGGTTCCTGGCCAAATGTATACTGCTAATGTTGTCACAGAAAATGAAAACTTGTCTGTCCACTGATAGACCTAAATCTGCAAGTAGCTTTCTCAACCAAGCTACCTCACATGCTACCATAGTAGCACCTCTGTACTCGGCCTCTGTACTGGATAGAGTAACCATAGGTTGCTTCTTGGTGCTCCAAGTCACAACAGCACTCCCCAAAGAAAACATGAAGCCACTAGTAGATCTTCTATTTGAGATACTACCAGCCCAATCAGCATCTGTGTACCCATGTACACCCATTTCTGTCCCAGTTTCATAAAATAGTCCACAATGCAAAGTAGACCTCCCATACCTCAGTATGTGTCTCAATGCAAAGTAGACCTCACATACCTCAGTATGTGTCTCAATGCATCCAAATGCGGCTTCCGTGGAACCTGCATAAACTGACTCACCAACCCAATAGCATAGCTCAAATCCGGTCTGGTGATCGTCATGTAGATCAAGCTTCCTACTATGCGCCTATACATAGTAGGATCCTCCAAAATCTCTCCTGAATCTACACTCAACTTGCCATTATGATCCAATGGCATTGAGATAGACTTACAGCATGTCATACGATACTTGGACAACATGTCCAAGCCATACTGTCTCTGTAGTAATCCAATACCATGTGGTGACCTAATCACCTCAATGCCCAAGAAATATCTCAGCTCCCCCAGATCCTTCATCTCAAACTTCTGATTAAGCAAGATCTTTACATCAAAGATCTCTGCATCATGGTCCCCTGTAATGATCAGGTCATCTACATAGATGACAACAAGCACAAGCCCTCTATCACCGTGTCTCACATACAGTGAGAAATCTGCATTGGCTACATGAAAGCCAATAGTTACAAGATATTCAGAATTCTTGTCAGACCATGCTCTTGGTGCTTGTTTTAAGCCATACAAGGCTTTCTTCAATGTGCAAACATGCTCGGGGTGACTCACATCCTCATAACCAGGTGGCTGCAACATATACACCTCTTCCTGCAAATCCCCATGCAAAAATGCATTCTTTACATCCATCTGATGTAAAGACCATTGCTTTGATGCAACCACTGCTATCACAACTCTCACTGTTGCCATCTTGGCAACTGGGCTGAAAGTTTCCTCATAATCAATGCCATATGTCTGTGCATATCCTTTGGCTACCAATCTAGCCTTGTACCTGCTTATGCTTCCATCACTGTTATGTTTTACTTTGTACACCCACTTGCATCCAATGCCTTTCTTGCCTTCAGGCAATTGCACTAAATCCCAAGTCTCATTTCCATATAGTGCATCCATCTCCTCATCGATAGCTTTCTCCCAACACACATTTCCAATAGCCTCATCAATGCATGTGGGCTCTACAACCTGCACAACCTTTGCCATGTATGCATAGTGATGTGCCACATAACCATCATAGGTAAACCTCTGCATAGGATTTTTCACTCTCCCAGATCTTCGCAGCTTTGCATTCATGGCTTCCATAGCCTTCTTTACACGAGGTGTTCTCATAGCTGGGATCCCAAGCTCCTCATCAAGGCTCATCTCTGAGCCACTAGACTCTCCATCAACATGAGAATGCCTTGCAGAAATGTTAGGCATACTAAGGGGCTCAACCACTTTCTATTTGCTTTTATGTGATGTACTAATCACATTTGCAGGATTGGTATTATGACACAGCCGGCCACTCCATGGTCTATCAACTCAACCGCTAGATGAGGACTCTTCTAGTCCACTCAAAGACTGTGATTGCTGACTTGCATTTTGTGTAACCACATTTCCACTCACATCAGCCCCAACAGCTTCTTTTTCAGTAGCATACCAGCTGCTCATCTCATCAAAAACAACATCCTTGCTTACCCTCAACTCATGTGTAGTAGGATTATAACACCTGTATCCCTTTTGCTCAAGGGAATATCCAATAAACACACATTTTCAGCTTTTGGATCTAGCTTAGTTCTCAGTTCATCTGGCACATGCACATATGCAATGCATCCAAAAACTTTTAGATGAGAAAAATCAAGTTTTCTGCCAATAAACCTCTCCTCTAGAGTTACATCATGTATGGCTGTAGTTGCAGTCCTATTCATGATGTAAACTACTGTAGAAACAGCCTCAGCCCAATAGCTATGCGGCATATTCTTCTCTTCCATCAATGCTCGTGCAATCTCAGCAATGTGCCTGTTTTTTCGCTGAGCAACTCCATTTTGCTGCGGAGTGTATCTGCATGTAAACTATCTCCGAATACCATTCTTCTTCAAAAATTTAGAGAATTTATTGGAGAAGTACTCTCCCCCTCCATCTGACCTTAGGCACTTTACATATTTCCATGTTTTCTTTTAAACCATAACTCTGAAATTCTAAAAATGGGTGAACACCTCACTTTTCTCCTTCATGAAGTATACCCACACTTTCCTTGTGTGGTCATCAATAAATGTCACATAATACCTGCAGCCTCCCATAGACATGGTCTTCGTAGGACCCCATACATCTGAATGCACAACATCTAGTGCATTTTTGCTCACATTTCTGTTACGTGAAAATACATGCTTTGTTTGCTTTCCAAATTAGCATGCTTCACATATTCTCTGCATACCTTCAACTTTAAATTTTGGCAGCCCTGTCACAATTCCTTTAGTCTGCATAGACTTCATTCTGCATAAACTTCATTCTCTGCACATTCACATGTCCGATTCTTTTATGCCAAATGTCTATGTCTGCAACAATTCCTGAACCATTTGCAAACATCGCAGCACTCACTTCAGGCATGTTTACATTCAATGTAAACATTATTCCCACTCTATTGCCTTTTGCAACCAACTTGCACTTGTCTTTAAAATCTTCAACATAGCAACCATCAGGGTTAAACCGAACCTGCAAACCCTGCTCAATCATCTGACCAACTGAAACCAAATTCTTTGTTATGTTCGAAACATGAAGTGCATCTGTAAGGTACTTCACTTTGCCATCCTGCATAGACAATGGCACATCTCCAACATGGGCAATTGGATGAGCAGTGTCATCCCCTGTTTTTACAAAACCTGGTCTTTCAAGGTTTTTCATCTCCTTGAGCCACTCCCCATGACTTGTCATGTGATTCGAAGCACCTGAATCTACATACCATACATCATCTTTATGTGCTGCTTCTACATTTTCAGACATGGCATTAACGACATGCTGCATAAAAAACAACCTTTCATTATCCTCATTATTTCTGCTCGAGGATGCATAGTTGTTTTGCTGCAATTTTTCATTTTGCATGTCAGCCTGCTTCTTATAACAATCTGCCTGCACATGTCCAGGCTTACCACAATAAAAGCATCCACGTGTATCATTATACTGCCTTTGCCAATTTCCACGACCTCTTTGACTCCCCCTGCCTCTGAATTGGCCTCGTACACCTACGTGTTGTTGTTGTTGTTGTGAATTTTGGGACTATTGTTGTTGTTGCTACTGGCCATAATTTTGATTACCTGTTCGGCCACCTCCTTGACCACGTCCACGGCCTCCTCTACCTCGTCCTCTTCCTGAACTTGTGTAGAAGGCCTGTTGCTCTGAACTGTTTTTATTTTGTGAAGACTTTTGGTCTTCACCCAAGCTCTTCTCTTCTATAATCAACATAGACACAAAATTTGTAAAATTGGGAATGTTTTCCCAAGTCTGAATAGACGTCTTGAATGCCTTGTATTGTGGCCCGAGACCACGTTGTGTGATGTTTTTTGGGAACCTCAACCTCAACTTGTACATGTGTACATGAGTGTTGTTCGTGTTGTGGTGAAGTCGTGGGAGCACCCATTGACTTGGTGTGGGCGTTGTGGATGCGGTAGTCAGGCTTCTGGCTTTGATGGAAGTAAATATGCAGGAAAAAAATGAAATTCTGGAGACACAGCTCGTCCGGAGCGTGTTATGCTGGAGATGGTATCAGCCGCTTGGTCGTCATGAAGTGTGTGCGCGTCCAAAGGATGAGTGGGCACTAGTCGGTTTGTGTTGAAGATATGGCATGATGGGCAAATAAATATGAAGGGGCTATGTGCCATGGGCATTTGGTGTGAATGAGGTGAGGGTGGCCATTATTGAAGTTTTAAGAAAATAAAAATGATATTTATATGGGGAGGCCACTTGGCTATTTGTTTTGAATGCCAACGCTGCTGCCAACGTGCGCATTCCAGAAGCTGGCGAGGAGGGTTACGTGTACAGGCGCTACAGTCGCAGCTCAAAAAGACGGTGGGGGTGTTGTTTTCTGGGGAGACGGCAAGGAGCCGACGGGCAGGAGGCCGCCGGGTGTGGTTCTGGTGTGTGGGCTGCAGCAGTCGGCGCAGTTGAACGAAAGAGTGTGGAGGCTCGTGTGGTTTGCCGACGTGTGCAGCTACAGGCGCTGGGGGGCGCAGCAGGGAAGCCGTGTGAAGGGTCGCTTGTTTTTGGCAGGGTGTGGAACGGGCTGCTGGATGCGAGGACAGAGGGACTCTCTGGGGGAGAGTGCGAGGACAGAGGCCATGGTTGTGTGGTGGCTGTAGCAGCCGCAAGAGTGAGCTGCCCAAGAGCTGTTGACGAGGAGAGAAGGTGACTGGCGCAAGGGGCTGCTGGAGGCTAGAAGAAGCCGCTTTGGTGAACTGGAGACTGGCAGTGGCGGCTGGTAGTCAAGGGGAGAGTTGGGAGGTTTTTTTAAGAAACTTTGGGTCTTGCACAATGATGCTTGGGTTGGTGCAGCGCAAAGAAGTGGTGTGAAGGGATTCGGAGCCCTGGAGCGGACAGGCCGTTGTGTGGTGGCTGGAGTAACTGCAGGTTCATGCAGAGGAGACCGAGAGGCTGATCGACGTCAGAGAGTTTGAGTTATAGTATTGTGGATGCCATCTTTGAGAGGCAAGGAAGTTCAGAGGTGTGGCTGGGTTTTGCTTTGGGGAACTGGTAGTGTGCAGTGGTGTGGCAGAGAGGATTTCAGCTGAGGAGCAGAGCAGAGAACGAGGTCGGCTTGCAGAGGAGCAAGGAACGAAGGGATTTGGAGCGACCAGGAGCTAGAGGGCTGATTGCGAGCGGGTGCTTGGTGTAGCTGGTGTCTGGGATATCTGGGATATCCACCTCTGTAAAGGTCAAGGTCTTTTCTGAAATATGAGTCTTGTTCATGCTCTTTGGTCTGGTGTTCTGGTGTGTTTGCATGCGTGTGTGGAAGTGTGGCATGCTATAAGGGCGTAGACAGCTCTACCGCTTCCGTGCCATCACTTTTTGATAGAGTTTGGTAGACTGTGGAGTCTATGGTGTGAGGCTCTGATTCCTGAAGTACCCCCGCAGATGATAAAGAGGGAGCGGTTTGTGGCTGGTCTGGAGCCAACGATCCGTTTGAAGGTGGAGCTGAAGAACCTGGATAGCTTTGAGGAGGCTGTCAGAGTAGCTCGTGAAAAGGAGTGGAAGGTGAAGCGTCTGAGACAGATGGGAATGCGGGAAGAGCCAAAGAGGTTTGTGAAGGTGCCACAGATTGAGAGTATGCATCCTGGAAGGAAAGCTGCTGTTGTTCCTAGACAGGAGGACTCATTGAAGAGGGAGGTTCATGATGCAGTGGAGCTCATGAAGTCTTTGAATGTGAATTGGATAGAGTCTGGAGGAAGAGGACGAGGCATAGGTGTTATGGGAAGGAAAACTGATGCATCATCTGGTTCTGGAGGAAATTTAGCAGATATTGGAAGAGAGAGAGGGTATCTGTGTGATGTGCAGTGCCGGAATTGTGGTGAGTGGGGTCATATCAGTCCACAATGTGAGAGACCAGCCAAAGCTAATGGTGGCATATATCAATTGTCCTTGGGAATGAGTGATAGGGTGAGTGGCCCTAATATGCAGGTGAAGGAGGCAATTCAGCCCAGTGTTTGTGAAGTCCATGAGGTCACATTTGCAGAGCAGGGTATGGGACAGGTCAGCCTGTTGTTAGGAATGGAGAAGGATGGGGTTTCTGGAATCAGCCCTGAAGAGCTTTCAGAAGGTGAGGAGGAGAAGGATGGAAGTATTGATGGTGCTGTGGATTGTGAGAGTGATGCTAGTGCTGAGGAGCCTGATGAGTTCGAGTATGGATATGGCTTGGATGATCTCTTTGATTCAGAGAAGGGTAATGACTTGTAGGTGCCAGTACTTCAGCCAGTCAAGGTAGAGAGTGATGATAGAGGTGTTACTAGTGAAGATACTGTGGGTGGAGTATCTATGGGTGATCCAGGTGATGAGTTGGATATTGCAGCCTGTGAGAGTGTGGATGATGAGCTGGACAGTGTACTTGATAGTGCACTAGATGATCTGTTGAAGATGGCTTCCTTGGAGAAGACTACTTACATGCCAGTTGTGCAGCAGGAAGAGAGTGATGGTGTGACTGATGGTGAGCTGGATGCTCCTTTGGTTGATGGTGCGATAGATTTCGCAGGTGTGGATGCTGATCAAAAGGTGTGTGTTCCTTGTCATGCCCAAAAGAATGAGTTGGTGGTTGTGAGTGGTGAGGATGCATGTGAGACTATTGTTGTTGGTCAGGGGGACCAAGGTGCTTTGCCTGGGAGTTTGGGGAGCTTAGACTTGGTAGGGATGCCTGTGCAAGATGTGGAGAATCTTGCAGGATCGCCAATGGTCTTGAAGCTGGAGAAACTGCAGGAAAGCGACAATGATGAGTCTACAGTGCACGAGGTTGCTGTGTGTGATGTTGATGGGCTGAAGGGAAGTGAGTGTATGGTGGACACACCGCATGTGGATGCTCAACATATGGATGAGCAGTTTGGTTATAGTTTGGGTCTGGCAGGTTGTCCAGAAGAAGGGTTGGAAGCCAGTGATGTGGGCAGCAGATTGAGCGACCATGAGATGGGGGTTGATGATGAGATGAGTGTTATTTCGGTATTTGACTACGGGTGGGAGTCAGATGTGTCTGAAGGGAGTAGAGGTGAGGAGTGGTTATCTTATGTGAGCTGGTCTGGAGGAGGAAGCGCAACAGTGGAGGGTGATGAGGCCATATGTGAAGAGCCCAGGGGGTTGCTGAAAGCGGAAGGCTATGACAGGGTGTGTCAATGGTTGTCTGATGGAGGGGAATGCCTGAAGGACTGGAAGGAAGATGCACCGAGGTTTCTGTTTGATCCAGGGGGATGTGGTTTTTGATTGTGCAGCTGCTGGACATAAATGTCTCAGCAGAAAAAGGGGGTTGCTAAATATGTGTGATGTTTTTTGGGAACCTCAACCTCAACTTGTACATGTGTACATGAGTGTTGTTCGTGTTGTGGTGAAGTCGTGGGAGCACCCATTGACTTGGTGTGGGCGCTGTGGATGCGGTAGTCAGGCTTCTGGCTTTGATGGAAGTAAATATGCAGGAAAAAGATGAAATTCTGGAGACACAGCTCGTCCGGAGCGTGTTATGCTGGAGATGGTATCAGCCGCTTGGTCGTCATGAAGTGTGTGCGCGTCCAAAGGATGAGTGGGCACTAGTCGGTTTGTGTTGAAGATATGGCATGATGGGCAAATAAATATGAAGGGGCTATGTGCCATGGGCATTTGGTGTGAATGAGGTGAGGGTGGCCATTATTGAAGTTTTAAGAAAATAAAAATGATATTTATATGGGGAGGCCACTTGGCTATTTGTTTTGAATGCCAACGCTGCTGCCAACGTGCGCATTCCAGAAGCTGGCGAGGAGGGTTACGTGTACAGGCGCTACAGTCGCAGCTCAAAAAGACGGTGGGGGTGTTGTTTTCTGGGGAGACGGCAAGGAGCCGACGGGCAGGAGGCCGCCGGGTGTGGTTCTGGTGTGTGGGCTGCAGCAGTCGGCGCAGTTGAACGAAAGAGTGTGGAGGCTCGTGTGGTTTGCCGACGTGTGCAGCTACAGGCGCTGGGGGGCGCAGCAGGGAAGCCGTGTGAAGGGTCGCTTGTTTTTGGCAGGGTGTGGAACGGGCTGCTGGATGCGAGGACAGAGGGACTCTCTGGGGGAGAGTGCGAGGACAGAGGCCATGGTTGTGTGGTGGCTGTAGCAGCCGCAAGAGTGAGCTGCCCAAGAGCTATTGACGAGGAGAGAAGGTGACTGGCGCAAGGGGCTGCTGGAGGCTAGAAGAAGCCGCTTTGGTGAACTGGAGACTGGCAGTGGCGGCTGGTAGTCAAGGGGAGAGTTGGGAGGTTTTTTTAAGAAACTTTGGGTCTTGCACAATGATGCTTGGGTTGGTGCAGCGCAAAGAAGTGGTGTGAAGGGATTCGGAGCCCTGGAGCGGACAGGCCGTTGTGTGGTGGCTGGAGTAACTGCAGGTTCATGCAGAGGAGACCGAGAGGCTGATCGACGTCAGAGAGTTTGAGTTATAGTATTGTGGATGCCATCTTTGAGAGGCAAGGAAGTTCAGAGGTGTGGCTGGGTTTTGCTTTGGGGAACTGGCAGTGTGCGGTGGTGTGGCAGAGAGGATTTCAGCTGAGGAGCAGAGCAGAGAACGAGGTCGGCTTGCAGAGGAGCAAGGAACGAAGGGATTTGGAGCGACCAGGAGCTAGAGGGCTGATTGCGAGCGGGTGCTTGGTGTAGCTGGTGTCTGGGATATCTGGGATATCCACCTCTGTAAAGGTCAAGGTCTTTTCTGAAATATGAGTCTTGTTCATGCTCTTTGGTCTGGTGTTCTGGTGTGTTTGCATGCGTGTGTGGAAGTGTGGCATGCTATAAGGGCGTAGACAGCTCTACCGCTTCCGTGCCATCAACGTAGACAGACTTCCACCTTATCATCATCAACTAAAACACCAATAGATGCAAGGGATTCCACAATACCCTTTATCTTCAATGCATAGTCATTCACAGACATACTCTTTTTCTCCACAGTATGAAGTTCATTCTTCAACTGTATCTTGCGTGCCTTGGTATGTGTTTCATAGAGTGTTACCAAGGTGTCCCATGCCTCCTTGGGGGACTTGGCATCCTGTATGTGCCCAATCATGGTGTCCTGTATACTGATAGAGAGCCAATACATAACTTTTCTAGCTCCTTGGTTCCAATCCTTGAACTCTTTCACATCTGCGACAGTCGGATTGATGTCCGTTATCTCCGGTGCCTCTTCATGCTCACCTTCTATATAGTCCCAATAGCCCTTTCCCATCAGGAAATTTGTCAGCCTAAACCTCCAAGCATGGAAGTTGTTCTTATCAAGCTTCTCAGCACAACAATCTAGTTTATGCCATCATTTGACATCTTGCGAGACACACAAATTTACCATAAACAGCACTCTGGTTTGTCCTGCACAAACTGCTGTATTTTCTGCAGCGGTACTGTAGTACACTCAAATGTCACAACCAGTGACCTCCATGTGCATACATACACCCAATGGCAACTGTTGACCTCCTTGCAGCACACATAGTGTCTGCACAACCAATCATCTATCCCACCGTGATAGCCAGTGTTTACTTTTGCTCACAGCCAAATAGTTTTTGCACATGAAATTGTCACACAAGAACTGTCATTTTAGATGACTCCTACTCTTGTCAGACCAAGAAAAATCCTCACACACACAAAACTTCAGTTTCAAAACACACACATTCCTCTCAGATCACTACTACATTGTATCTACACTCAAGACACTGAATATGCAAAGTACAAGAAACAAGAATAAGACAGATAGAATGACAAACTGCATCTTGCATTCAGAAATCTGCCATAGCTACACAGAAAATCCACCTGGTATCAAGAACGTCCATAACTGAAAAGCCTTCCCCCTTTTCAAGAACCCAACGACTTTTTAACTTCTAAGATATGAAAAGTCCCCAAAATAGACTAAGGATTCATACATATGATAAAAGTAATTCCTCCTAATGTCTAGCCTAAACACAGTTCTTAAAATAGAGTTCTGCAGAGAATCGATGACTTACCCGTAGTGCTCGAAATCACCTGCTTTCTGAAAAACGGAGGTCGTGACGCGCCCGAAATGCGTTTTCGGTCCAAAAAATGACGTTCGATAGGATAATATAGCTGCCCTATAGCTTTACTCTTGCGAAGAAAGCTCCTCAATCAGAGATCGTTTGCCGGTGCCTCCCGTAGAGCTCCTGAGAAGGGTGTAGTCACCAACACAAATAGGGAAGAGTAGTTGAAGCTCTTACCCTCGTACCACTTCCTGTGCTTCTCTTGCTTGCAGCTCATCTCTTAGCATGAACAGGCTCTGATACCATGAAAAGATACAGGCGAGAAGAGAGCTTGAGCTCTTGCAAGCACACACACACTCACAAAACCCTAAAAGAGAACACACAAGGTGAGGCTGAAAATCTTCTTCTTCTTCACACAACACTCAACACTCCATATACAAAGATCATAGTACACACAATATGAAAGGTACTCAACCAAATACATACTAGGATTCTCTATAGTGTGAACCCAACTAAATGAGCTGGCGCTATAACTATGCCAGTCTCTAGAATGGCTGTCCACACAGCCTGTCACATCCCACTGGCCGCATATCACCCATGATCTCACCAACCATGCCAGCGGTGTAAGTGTGGGGCCTATCCCCCAGGCGGGTCATCAGTGTCCACTGTCTCACTAGATGGGCTCGATATCTTAACAGTACTCGCCCAGGATACCCACACGTGCATTGAGGAAGAAAAATGAGTTGGAGTTTGTTTTCTGAACACGGGCATGGATCTGGTTGATTGGCCTTGCTGGTCTTCAAACGGATGAGTTCATGGCTCTTTTACATGGATCTTGTTGGTTGATCTTACTGATTGTCAACTGAGAGTCCATTTGTGGTTGCACAAAATGCAAGGCAGAAATCATAATCATTGAGTGGACTAGGAGAGTCCTCATCCAGTGGTTCTGTTGATAGACCAGAGAGTGGTAGACTGCGTCATAATACCAATCCTAGAAATGTAGTTCGTACATCACATAAAGGTAAATAGAAAATGCTTGAGCCCCTTGGTATGCCAGATATTTCTGCAGGGCATTCTCTTGTTGATGTATGGTGGGGAGTCTAGTGGCTCGAAGATAAGCCTTGATGAGGAGCTTAGGATTCTAGCAATGAGGACACCTGGTGTGAAGAAGGCTATGGAAGCCATGAATGCAAAGCTATGAATATCTGGAAGAAGCAAAAATCCTATGCAGAATTTGACTTATGATGGTTATGTGGCACATCACTATGCTTATATGGCAAAAGTTGTGCAGGTTGTAGAACCCACACGTTTTGATGAGGCTATTGGAAATGTGTGTTGGGAGAAAGCTATGGATGAGGAGATGGATGCATTGTATGGAAATGAGACTTGGGATCTGGTGCCATTGCCTGAAGGCAAGAAAGCTATTGGCTTGTAAGTGGGTGTATAAGGTGAAACATAATAGTGATGGCAACATAAGCAGGTACAAGGTAGTGGTGCCATTTCCTGAAGGCAAGAAAGCCATTGGTTGTAAGTGGGTGTATAAAGTGAAACATAATAGTGATGGCACCATAAGCTACAAGGCTAGATTGGTAGCCAAAGGATATGCATAGACACACGGGATTGATTATGAGGAGACATTTGCCCCGGTTGCAAAGATGGAAACTATGAGACCTGTGATTGTGCTGGCTGCAGCTAAAGGCTGGTTTTTACATCAAATGGATGTAAAAAATGTGTTCTTGCATGGAGACTTATAAAGAAGAAGCGTATATGGATTAGCCCACCAGGTTTTGAGGATACAAGTCACCCAAAGTATTTATGTAAGCTTCGTAGTAAGGCCTTGTATGGGGGGCTTAAGCAAGCTCCACGAGCATGGCATGACAAGATTTCAGAGTATCTTTTCACTATTGGTTTTCATATGGGGCAGATGCAGATCACTCCTTGTATGTGTGCAAGAGTGATAAGGGTATTGTGATCATCACCATATATGTAGATGATCTTATTGTTTGGGGTGAAAACTTGGAAGAGATTGAGCATGTGAAAAGTCTTCTCAAAAGGAAGTTTGAGATGAAGGATTTGGGAGATCTATGCTACTAATTGGGAATTGAGGTCATTCGCCTACTTGAGGGCATTTGGCTATCACAGAGACAATATGTATTGGACATGTTTTCCAAGTATGGGATGGCTGATTGTAAGTCAATCTCGGTGCCATTAGATCAAAATGGTAAGCTTAGTGCGGATGTAGGATATGTGTTGGAGGATCCCACTATGTACAGGAAGATTATGGGGAGTTTGATCTATGTGACAATCAACAGGCCAGATTTGAGTTACATTGTTGGCTTAGAGAGCCAAATTATGTAGGTTTCACGTAAACCACATCTTGACAGTTTGCGACGTACACTTTGGTATTTGAGGGCCACTATTTATTATGCATTATTTTATATAGCAGGTGTACCATTGGAGAGCTATATGGGTACACAGATGTAGATTGGGCAGGTAGCATCTCAAACAGGAGATCTACAAAGGTAGAGTACAGAGGAGCTACGATGGCAGCATTTGAGGTAGTTTAGTTATGCAAGCTACTTTGGGTTGCATGTGGAGAGAAAGGTTGTCATATATTGTGACAATCTTAGCAGTATACGGTTGGTCAGGAACCCAGTTTTCCATGCACAGATGAAACACATTGAGCTACATTACCACTTCATCAGGGAGAGAGTCTCGGTAGGCGACATCGACTTGGCCTACGTCAGCACACAGGATCAGATTGTTGACATCTTTACAAAGGCCTTAGAAGCTGAGAAGCTTCGTAGATTTTGAGATATGCTTGGAGTTCATGAGCTGGAGTTGAACTCAAGGGGGAGTGCTAAGAGATGTCAAGCTCAATATAAGCTCACATTCACAAGGCGCTTGCATGACCGTTCAACATTTATATCACTGGCGGGTTTGGTAGCTGGCATCGACATATCTTCACTGGAGATTCTACAGCTGGACTACACCGACTTGTCCACATATAGCCACTCCACTTAGCATGTTCACATTATGGACCGCTTGTATATACTCTATTATGTGTGTTAGTCATGTTATCTTTTTTGTAGACCTGTTTTGTTGTGTGAAGAAGAAGAAGAATTTTTAGCCTCTCACCTTGTGTGTTCTCTTCTAGGGTTTGTGTGAGTGTGTGTGTGTGTGTGCTAGCAAGAGCTCAAGCTCTCTTCTCCCCTACATCTTTTCAGAGCAAACCCAAGAGATGTATAGGCGTGGAAGATTTTCCTCTAGGGGTACAAGTGGAAGAATATGACTTGAAAAAGACCTCTAGAGCAAAAGGGACCTTCTTTGTCTTGGCCCCAGCTGCTCTACAGATGTGCCCCAAAGTCAGGAGGACTCGGAGAAAACTAGTTAGTACAAGGATTTCCAAGAAGGAGCAAAAGAAGAAATTAGGATAATTGAATATTGTGCGTGTCAAAGGAGACAAAGATTATCTATCTGTCATGGATGCTTGGATAAATAAATTCAAAGTGCCTAAAGTGTAAATTGATGGTGGTGGCCAAATTTGTGTTATGACTCAATAAACTATGGAAGCCTTAAGGCTTAAGGTGACTGCACCATTAGAATTCAAAGTAAGAATGGCCAATAATGCAAAGGTTAGATGTCTGGGATAAAGAGAATGTGGGGGAGAGAGAGAGCTTGCGTTTCTAGTACTCCAATGTGGCTATCACACAGCCTGTCATCCACAGGCAGCATATCGACCATAATCTCACCAACTATGCTAGTGGCATAAGTGTGGAAGGTGTCACCCAGGTGGGTCATCAATGTCCGCTCTATAGCACTAGTTGAGCTTGATATCTCAACACTCCCCCTCGAGATCAACTCCACACACTGCACTCCAAGTAAACTTGTGGAGCTTCTCTGTGCCCAATGCCTTTGTGAAGATGTCAGCTATTGTTTGCGGCATTTACCGCACACCGCAACCGCATTCTTGTACCTGCACAGTGGATAAGCTGTTATGCGCAAAAGTAAATAGGGATTCCAAAGGATGTCATTAGTAGATGTATCTATTCGGATCATCACAGATACTATTCCTATATATGGATGTAACTATATGTACGAATCAATGGAATTCTTCAATCAATGAAATCTGTTACAATGTTTTGTGTAATTTTCCATACTTGTCTTCAATCTGTGATGCTGTTAATTTAATCGTTTATCCATCTGTAAGTGTAAGAAGGTAACCAGTCTTGTAATCGCTTACTGTCACGAAGTAAATGCGATTACACTTGGCAACCACTGTGCTCGTAAATGCGCACGCATTCTCAGGGGCCTCCTGAGTTGGTGGTCCCAGTAAAACTGGGCGGCGAAGCCACCGTCTCTTTGATGAAGCTCATCATGGCTCAACGAGTAGCCCGCCTCTTTCCCCAACAAGGCCGGAGGCCAGCTAGTGGCGGCAATGGAGCCATTCCTGTCCTCCTATCCATACTGCAAAGGTGGGTGGGCATCCTTTGACACCCCAAACCTCTCCTCGGGCGGCGGTGCAATGGTTGTTTCCTTCACCACCGGTGGTTACACACGAGCCACCTGTCTCGTGATGGTCGTGCCAGCCCACAACATCAAGTATTCTAAGTTTCAGGGGAAACAAGGAGAAGATCCAGATGCACATGTTTGGCAGTTCGATAAATCTTATGGCCTGAATGTGCCTCCACCCTTTGATCCTCTCCACAAGAAATCAATTTTCGAGTCTACCCTCAGCACCAGCAAAGCATCTAGATGGTGGCTGGCAGAATACCCCATCGGGCATTTTCACGATGATGCGGTGCATTTGTCATTCCTACGCCAGTTCCGTGTGGAGAAGACAATAGCCCAAACACTAGAGCGGCTACGAGTCCTCAAGCAAGGCAAGCACACAGCGGAGGATTATGCTACAAAATTTTGAGTGATGCTGCAGCAGCGGGTTCCTCACGTGCAGTGGCCGGCCCCAGGAAGTCTTGAATGACTATTTCTTGAAGGGCTTAGCAAAGGACTTACATACGGCCCTGGCCATTGTGGACAAAGTGAATACACCACTGGCGGGGGTCATTACTCAGTCTATTCTCGCTGGGGAGTCATTGGAGGATAACGATTCCACCACCATGAGGCGATCCAAGAAGAAATCGAACAGCAGCACGTCACGGGATGCCCTCGTCGACACAACTCAGAGGAGGATTCAGACACATGGAGCTTGGATAGTGAATCGGAGGACAGTAGTAGTACAGATTCTGATGAGGCACCAGTGCGGGAGACCAAGAAATCTCACAAAAGTGGGAAGGTCAGCACGGGGCCCGCAAATCGATTGCTAAGTCCACGAAGGAAGTTTGGTGTTCTCGTTGCCGTAATCCTGGCCACCCAACAATGGAATATGCGATGAATGACAAGTGGTGTGCTATCTGTGTATCAGAAACTCCCATAACACGTCGGAGTGTTACTATAATGGGAGGGGGCACAAGGCTCGCCCCGGCAACAACCAGGTCATTAACAGTGGGAAAGACACAGAACCGCCACAACTCTCAGCCGCATGGGTACAGGTTGGGAACAATTTTGAGCAACCCTATCGCAACAACAGTGGTAGTAGAGGTGGCGGTCGTGGTCATGGTCGCAGAGGCCGAGCCATCCAAAAACTTATCTTTTCGGCACAGAGGAAGAACATTAGCGCCAAGATTGCCCAGAAGCACAAGACTATGATCAGAAGAAGGCTGAGAAACAGGCAAAAGCTGCAGGAAAACAACCGGCTGTGGCCATGGTTTAGATTGAGTCGATGGAGGCGACTCTGGATCCGGAGGTGTGCATGGTCCCACGCTCTGGTCACAAATTGAAGTCTCTCAGCCTGGCGCACAGTGCAACCACTTCTAGATTGGACCACACAGGAAGCTGTTCACCACAGCAAGTTACTTCTTGGGTGGACAAGCAAGCTCTGGAATGTGCTCTAGTGCCCGGACCAAGTAAAGTGCAGTTTCGGGATGCTGTGACTCTCATCGACGACATAGCTCAGTTGGGTAGCCTATGCACAAGCACAGAAGGATCTTCCGAAATAACCATCCCAACAGCCAAGTTTGGGCGAGAGTGAAGGATGAGATGGATTGCTCAACGCCCCCCTCCAAATCAAATTGGGTCACCTTTTTAAATTGGTTCTGAATTTTCATAAAGCACTGCTTCTGGCGGAGGAGATGGGCAAGGCGATTACACCGACTGCGGTGTCATCCTTGGGTGGCAACATTGGGCAGGTATACTAAACTGAGCATGTATAGTGATGTAATATCTTGCCCATATACCATAGCAAACCTTGTACCAATGTGTCTAGGCAAAATGTCGAGGATAGCAAGGATAGGGTAGCAAGGATATGCATCCAGTTCTCAGATTCTTCAAGCTCTAGAAGCGGTGCACACCCCTCACTCTCTCTTTTATCTTCAAGTTTCTTATGGCATGTTTGGCATAGATGGATTGTACTAGATTGCGTCGTTGTGACAGAGTCCTCTGCAAATGGTTTGCCGCTCCTGGAGCCTGCGACGACAGTTCCCATGGTGGCTGATATAAGAATTTCGAAACTTTTTGTAGGCTTATGAGGCCTCACAAATCGATCAAGTGCTGATTGATGGTGGAGCTCGTGTCAATATTACAACGGAGTCCACCTGTAAGCGCATGGGTTGGCAAGCATGGGATCCTGCACCATTTCTGGTATGCATGGCTGATCAGAGGAGAGTCATCTTGAAAGGCGTGGTGATTGAGGTGGTAGGCATACCCTTCGTCATGTCTTTTGTAGTGCTGAGCATGGAGGATTCTGCTGAGGAGTACAATTTGCTGCTGGGTCATCCTTGGTTGTGCCTGGCATAATTGGGAGCATAATTTGATGACCATCTGCAAGGGTCGCAGCAGCAAAAGAAGGTTAAATTCACTCTGAGGGAACACCGTCAACTGAGCAAGTCAGTTTAGCCTGTCATTGTTTGCGGAAATAGTGAATATGGCATATGGCTTGGATGAAGATGAAGAGGACAAATTCTTGCGGGAAAATGAGGATTTGATTCCATTTTGCTCAGTCGATGTGGCATGTATTGCTGCGGACTACCTTAGGCCTCCTGCACCTGCGGTGAGTTCAGTCACCATGGATAAAGGGAACCTTTTTGGGAAAAATTTGCTGAGTTCTAAGGAGTATGCACCTGAAGATAACATGAAAGACATTCTGGAAAAGGAGCACACTTTTGAGGCGCAAATGAACCGCATTACCCATGTCAAAGAAGATGTCTTGGAGACCATTTTTTTAGGAGATGACAAGGAGACTCAGCCTGTGAAAATTAGTACCTTGCTAGAGCCTCCATTCAAAACGGATTTGGTGGAACTTCTGCGAGAATTCTGGGATGTGTTTTCCTGGGATTATTCTAACATGAAAGGTCTGGACCCAAAGTTCTACCAACACTGCATTTACTTGAAGCCGGATGCAATACCCTCCAGGCAGCAACGTTATCGCATTAACCCGCATATAGCCAAGTAGGTCAAAGAAGAGCTGGACCGCTTGCTGAGAGTGGGATTCATAGCACCTATTTAAAACCCAGACTGGATTTCTCCTATAGTCATTGTCCCGAAGAAGAACAAGAAATTACGCATCTGTGTGGATTACAGAAAGCTTAATGCGGCCACAGTCCCAGACCCTTTTCCCTTGCCCTACATGGATTCAATTCTGGATGATGTAGCAGGGTAGGAAATGTACTCGTTTCTTGATGGATTGAATGGCTACAATCAAATCCGGATGGCACCAGAGGATCAAGCCAAAACCGTATTCATCACACCGCATGGGGGGTATGTGGTTCGGTTTGTGCAATGCACCTTCCACCTTCGAGCGCAACATGTATGAAATCTTTGGGCCCTTTCTCACTGATTTTATGCACATTTTTTTGGATGATCTGAGTGTCTTTGGCACTAGTGTGCTGCACTTGGGGCACTTGCGGCTCTGTTTTCAGTGCTGCCTAGGAGGTGTCCTTCAGTCTTAACCCGCTCAAGTGTGTTTTTGCGGTGCGAAGTGGCAAATTGCTGGGTCACATCATTTCCCAGGATGGCATTGCAGTTGGATGGATATGGATGTGTATGTGAAGAATGGATGTGAATGTGTATGTGAAGAATGGATATGGATGTGTATGTGAATAAAGGATGTGAATGTGTATGTGAAGAATGGATATGGATGTGTATGTGAAGAATGGATGTGAATGTGTATGTGAAGAATGGATGTGAATGTGTATGTGAAGAATGGATGTGGATGTGTATGTGATGAAAATGGATGTGGATGTGTATGTGATGAAAATGGATGTGGATGTGTATGTGAAGAATGGATGTGGATGTGTATGTGAAGAATGGATGTGAATGTGTATGTGAAGAATGGATATGGATGTGTATGTGAAGAATGGATGCCAACGTGTATGTGAAGAATTGATATGGAGGTGTATGTGCAGAATGGATGTGGATGTGTATGTGAAGAATCGATGTGGATGTGTATGTGAAGAATGGATGTGGATGTGTATGTGAATAATGGATGTGTATGAGTATGTGAAACAATGGATGTGGTTGTATGTGAAAGAATGGATGTGGATGTGTATGTGAAAGAATGTGATGTGACATAAATATATGTGGATGTGAAGTGATAGATACGAATGTATGGATAGATGTGAGTAGTCGTACATATGAACGATTGCATGGATGTGGATGAATGTGATGAGATGTGTATAAATGAGATATGATGTGGATAGAAGTGATGTGATATAATGTGGATAGAATGTATGTGATGGGATGGTTATGAGAATGAATGTGGTGGATATGAATGAAGAATGTGATGTGATGGATGTGAATAGATGTGATGTAAATAAATGTGATGGACGTGAATAGATGTGCTGTGATGTGAATCAGGATGTGAATAAATTTGATATGATGTCATGTGAATCGGGATGTGAGTGAATGAGATGTGATGTAAATTGGGATAGATGTGATATGTGATGTGAATGAATATAATGTGACGAGATGTGGATATGGGTAGATGTGTACAATAAATTTGAGAAATAATATTGGGGAGGAAACCTTTTGAGGAAAAACATAGGGCGATGGAATTAAGAAACTAGTGAGAGATCTTATGCGGATAAATGAGAAAAGATGTGATGAGATGGAAAATGATGTGATGAGAATGGGAATACATATGAAATAAATGAGGATTGATGTGGAACAATGTGGAAAGATGAGAGTTTGTTATAGAAACTGTATTTATGACCTATTTTTAAATGACTGTTTTATGTCAAAAATGCTGGGGTAGCATTTTGACCGTCTTGTGAATGAGGTCGTGATGGAGACCTATCTGATAAAGTTGCATCAGCTGACGGGAGTCAACGGAGGATGTCTCGCGTAGCAAGGTCGGCCGAGGACTTGACCAGCCTCGGTTCGATTTAAATGGTAAGCTTCCGATACGGTGGATGAGGGACTAAGGAAGTGGCCTATGAGTGAAGCACTAGGTGACATGCGAACGATCCTAAAGGGTGTTGACCATATAGTGCTCGGGCTCTGAGTCGCCAAAGATACCCACACGTATGTCGTGGAAGATATTGGAACAAGGAGTAAGAGTTGTTTTCTGAATTCTGGCATGGATCTGGTTGATTGACCTTGCTGGTCCTCAATGGATGAGTCCATGGCTCTTTTATATGGATCTGTTGATTGATCTTGCTCATCTTCAACGGAGATTCCATTTTGATTTTTTTAAGTGAATATATTGCCGGGTACTATGAGAGCTAGGAACTATAAAAAAGGACCCTAAGTGGACAAGTGGTGAGCGTTCTCGTTGCCAATAATGCCATAGGTACACCGATGAAGGAAAAATTAGAAATTAGGATTCAACCGGATATTTTGGAAGATTATGACCAGTGATACTATAGTTTCATTAAAACATTGTTTTAAAGACAGATGATTCTCTGAAAAAGGCAAATTCATATTGGGTGTGTAAGTGGTGTGACTAGTTTTAAGTTTGCATGAATATCCGGCTAGGGGGCCTAGTAACTCTTTTCCCTGGTACCCGAGACAAAACCTCACCAAATTCTTAAATGGATCCCATCACTACAGTGGTTGAGCGGTTGGCTAACCCACGAGAATTGTGATAGTGCCCAAGAAGAACGAAAAAGTCAGAGTGTGTGTAGAACTCAAAAATTTGAATGCCGCGGATGACACAGATGGGGTTAGGCTTGACTGATGGATCCCTAATATGAGACTCAATTCTGTTATGGTACGATAGATGAAGTAAATCCCGTATAAAAATTGTTCTATGGAAAAGAATCAACGGTTCTGCCTCTCAATGAGGAAAAAAGCATTGGTCTCTTTAATCCAAGTGCGTCTTTTCCTTGATTTAACTATGGGACTTACGGGTTCGGTCATATCATTTCAGTTAATTAAGACTCTTGACTATGTTAGAGTAATTCCCACCATTTTTGCATCTAAAAGAAATATTCTAATTGATCCATGTACATATTCACCTATGAATATGCATGGATATCAATGATATTAATCATTAAAATTGATTTCTATGCATAGAAAGATGCATAAAGGAATTTGTTTTATTACAAAAGTGTTATTCTCATTAAATTTGATTTTTATGCATAGAAGGATGCATAAAGGAATTTTTTTAATTACAAAAGTGTTATTCTCATTAAATTTGATTTTTATGCATAGAAAGATGCATAAAGGAATTTTTTTAATTACAAAAGCATTATTCTCATTAAATTTGATTTTTATGCATAGAAAGATGCATAAAGAAAATTTGTTTATAACAAAAGTGTTATTCTCATTAAATTTGATTTTATTTGTTTATAACAAAAGTGTTATTCTCATTAAATCTGATTTTATTTGTTTATTACAATAGTGTTTTTCTCATTAAATTTGATTTTTATGCATAGAAAGATGCATAAAGGAACTTTTTTTATTACAAAAGTGTTATTTTAATTAAATTTGATTTTTATGCATAGAAAGATGCATAAAGGAATTTTTTTAATGACAAAAGTGTTATTCTCATTAAATTTGATTTTTATGCATAAAGGATTTTTTTAATTAGAAAAGTGTTATTCTCATAGAAAGATGCATAAAGGAAATTTTTTATTACAAAATTGTTACTCTCATTAAATTGATTTTATGCATAGAAGAATGCATAAAGGAATTTTTTTAATTACAAAAGTGTTATTCTCATTAAATTTGATTTTTATGCATAGAAAGATGCATAAATGAATTTTTTTATTACAAAAGTGTGATTCTCATTAAATTGATTTTATGCATAGAAAGATACATAAAGGAAATTTTTTTATTACAAAAGTGGTATTCTTATTAAAATTGATTTTTATGCATAGAAAGATGCATAAAGGAATTTTTTTATTATGAAAGCGTTATTCTTATAGAAATTGATTTCTATGCATAAATAGATGCATAAAGAAATTCTTTTTATTTTAAAAGGTTTATTCCTATTAAATTTGATTTTTATGCATAAATAGATACATAAAAGGATTTTTTAAAAGTGTTATTCCCATTGAAGTTGATTTTTATGCATAAAAGGATTTTTTATATAAAAGTGTTATTCCCATTGAAGTTGATTTTTTATGCATAAATAGATGCATTAAAAAAATTTATATCAAAATTAGAATTCTCTTAAATTCCATGTGTAAATTCTATGGGTATTTGATAAATGAATAATTAAATACTCTAAGAGAGAAATTTCTATCGTTTTATATTCACACGGATTGTAAAAAGAGAATTCAGGAAATCTATCGAAATCAAAATATTCAGATAAATGATTAATCTATTCCTCATTGGAATTCGTATCTAATTTAGAAATCATTTAAGTGAATATTCAAAGAAAGAAATTCAGTAAAATAGACTGAATTATCAAACCTTTTCGAGAGAGATAGATGAGGAAAAATCCTATCTGATTCGAACCTTGAATCAGACTATGACCAAGACCAAACTCTTTCGTCACTTTCGAGGAAAGAAGGTGTGTCTAGTTTAGTAAAATACACTCAAAACTCCCGCCAAATCTGAAACTAAGTTTGAGACCCTTCAAATTGATCTGTGGATCAAGGTTATAGAATTCGAGGAAATCTGGTATAAAATTCAGAATTCCGATTAAGAAGTTTTAAGGATACTGATTCAAGGAATCCACCTTGTATTCAAAAGAAAATCAAACTGTAAACTTGTATAGAAATAAGATGTGATGAGATGTGATGTGAATCAGATAGATGTGAATGAATGGATGGATATGATGTGATGTGAATAGATGTGATGTGATGCGATGTGAATCAGAGAGATGTGAATGAATAGATGGATGTGGATGTGTATGTGATGAAAATGGATGTGGATGTGTATGTGAAGAATGGATGTGGATGTGTATGTGAAGGATGAATATGGATGTGTATGTGAAGAATGGATGTGAATGTGTATGTGAAGAATGGATATGGATGTGTATGTGAATAAAGGATGTGAATGTGTATGTGAAGAATGGATATGGATGTGTATGTGAAGAATGGATGTGAATATGTATGTGAAGAATGGATGTGGATGTGTATGTGAAGAATGGATGTGGATGTGTACGTAATGAAAATGGATGTGGATGTGTATGTGATGAAAATGGATGTGGATGTGTATGTGAAGAATGGATGTGAATGTGTATGTGAAGAATGGATATGGATGTGTACGTGAAGAATGGATGCGAACGTGTATGTGAAGAATTGATATGGAGGTGTATGTGCAGAATGGATGTGGATGTGTATGTGAAGAATGGATGTGGATGTGTATGTGAAGAATGGATGTGGATGAGTATGTGAAACAATGGATGTGGTTGTATGTGAAAGAATGGATGCGGATGTGTATGTGAAAGAATGTGATGTGACATAAATATATGTGGATGTGAAGTGATAGATATGAATGTATGGATAGATGTGAGTAGTCGTACATATGAATGATTGCATGGATGTGGATGAATGTGATGAGATGTGTATAAATGAGATATGATGTGGATAGAAGTGATGTGATATAATGTGGATAGAATGTATGTGATGGGATGGTTATGAGAATGAATGTGGTGGATATGAATGAAGAATGTGATGTGATGGATGTGAATGGATGTGATGTAAATAAATGTGATGGACGTGAATAGATGTGATGTGATGTGAATCAGGATGTGAATAAATTAGATATGATGTCATGTGAATCGGGATGTGAGTGAATGAGATGTGATGTAAATTGGGATAGATGTGATATGTTATGTGAATGAATATAATGTGATGAGATGTGGATATGGGTAGATGTGAGTGGAAGAGATCTTAGGCAGATAAATGAGAAAAGATGTGATGAGATGGAAAATGATGTGATGAGAATGGGAATACATATGAAATAAATGAAGATTGATGTGGAAAGATGAGAGTTCGTTATAGAAACTGTATTTATGACCTATTTTAAAATGACTGTTTTATGTCAAAAATGCTCGGGTAGCATTTTGACCGTCTTGTGAATGAGGTCGTGGTGGAGACCTATCTGATAAAGTTGCATCAGCTAACGGAGAGTCAACGGAGGATGTCTCGCGTAGCAAGGCCAGCGATTTAAATGGTGAGCTTCCAATACGGAGGATGAGGGACTAAAGGAAGAGGCCTATGAGTGAAGCACTAGGTGACATGCGAAGGATCCTAGAGGGTGTTGACCATATGGTGCTCGGGCTCTGAGTCGCCAAAGATACCCACACGTATGTCGTGGAAGATATTCGAACAAGGAGTAAGAGTTGTTTTCTGAATTCTGGCATGGATCTGGTTGA
The DNA here is from genome assembly GCF_041138505.1 of Cibotium barometz. Taxonomy (NCBI): domain Eukaryota; kingdom Viridiplantae; phylum Streptophyta; class Polypodiopsida; order Cyatheales; family Cibotiaceae; genus Cibotium; species Cibotium barometz. The sequence goes on along the minus strand of NC_141063.1, from coordinate 53,425,183 downwards.
TTGACCTTGCTTGTCCTCAATGGATGAGTCCATGGCTCTTTTATATGGATCTGTTGATTGACCTTGCTGGTCCTCAATGGATGAGTCCATGGCTCTTTTATATGGATCTGTTGATTGATCTTGCTGATCTTCAACAAAGATTCCATTTTGATTTTTTTAAGTGAATATTTTGTCGGGTACTATGAGAGCTAGGAACTATCAAAAAGGCCCCTAAGTGGATAAGTGGCGAGCGTTCTCGTTGCCAATAATGCCATAGGTACACCGATGAAGGAAAAATTGGAAATTAGGATTCAACCGGATATTTTGGAAGATTATGACCAGTGATACTATAGTTTCATTAAAACATTGTCTTAAAGACAGCTGATTCTGTGAAAAAGGCAAATTCATATTGGGTGTGTAAGTGGTGTGACTAGTTTTAAGTTTGCATGAATATCCGGCTAGGGGGCCTAGTAACTCTTTTCCCTGGTACCCGAGACAAAACCTCACCAAATTCTTAAATGGATCCCATCACTACAGTGGTTGAGCGGTTGGCTAATCCACGGGACTTGTGGATGGGGTTAGGCTAGACTGATGGATCCCTAATATGGACTCAATTCTGTTATGGTACGATAGATGAAGTAAATCCCGGATAAAAATTATTCTATGGAAAAGAATCAACGGTTGTGCCTCTCAATGAGGAAAAAAGCATTGGTCTCTTTAATCCAAGTGCAAGTCTTTTCCTTGATTTGACTATGGGACTTACGGGTTCGGTCATATCATTTCAGTTAATTAAGACTCTTGACTATGTTAGAGTAAATTTATCTTGGAGGAATCACCCGTGCTTTTCGGGCGAGGGAAGTTTTTCCGGGTTCGTTAGAAGAACTGATGGATTTGTCTCTTGTCCGGGTATCCGTGGTCGGCGAGGCCTCGAGTGAGGGACCCTACCTCGCACGCCAAGAAGCGCTACTTCCGCTGCTGCTAGCATGCTTGGATTCGTTGCGCGGTGGGGATAGGGATCTTTCAGCTAGTATCAGAGCAAATTGGCTAAAGTGAATCAAATCAGAAGCCAAAAATGTCAAAAATTTATGAAGTTACAGTAAAAGGTTGGAATTGTGTGATGAAATTTATACAAATTGATATTCAGAATGAAGATTCATAAATAGGTAACTGGGTCTTCAAAAGGAAGTACTGCAATTGTATGGAATCCCTGACTTGCTTGAGGCCTAGACATGATGGTATTTACCTTAAAATTCCAAGGACCGTGACTACCCATATATACTGAGGGTATAACTGTAGCTCTTTACTGGCGGTATATACGAGTAAATCTAAGACCTTGAAATTATAAGCAAAATGCTTTCTAGATGATGAATTCGAATGTGGTTGATATGATTTTAAAATTTTGGTTGAGAACTCATGAGTTGATTTGGATTCTGATTGAAAAATGATGATTCTTGAATTTTGGTTGGAAAGCGATAAGCTGAGCAAAACCACAATGAGGACGAATGGGACGAGTCCCTGTGATGATGTTCATAACTGGAATGATGATAATGACTTCAGCAAATCACTATGAGATTAGTGGATTGTGCTGATAGATTGCTACTGTTAACACTTGACCTAGTGGATCAAGTTAAGGGATGACAAATTAAAAACCTGTATAATTGAAATTCCCATGGAGGATTGTTCAAATGGAAAACTCGGTCTAATGGATCATTATCGTGTTAAAGATATGAATGATATGATCTGAATAAACTATTATCTATTGATGAGTTCTCTATAAGGGATCTTTATCCCAGGATTCTGTTGGGTTCACCAGACTATAAGGAACCCCAGAATTAGTTGGATCTTAAGGAAAAGAGTTGTCCTCTAGTTTGCGAGATGAGGACATCTCGTGTTTTTTAAGTGGGGTAGGATGTAAGATTCCTCCCTCCAGCTTTTGAGGTCTGTAGGTGTAAGAACCTCCCCTTCTGATCTTATAATTATTCCCCTCTCTGAAATAAAAGAAAGATCTTTTTTACCCTATTTTGGCTTGAAGAGAGAAAATGTCTAGAGGGAGGTAATTCAGAATTGAGATGTTTTTGGATATAAAAATCCTCCTAGTGTCTAAAATGGTTTCCATTGAAATAGAAATTCAAAAAGAACTTTCCAATGTGCAATTGGAATTAATTGAAAAATAGATAGAAAGGACCTTAGCCTAAGGGTCCATATTTTAAAAAAAAAATTAGATTATGGTCCAATTAAGGTTCCTATGGACCAATAAGATTAATCCAAATGTAGGGAGGAGATAAATTGAAGAATAAAAGAAAACCCCCCAAAAAATGAGTAAATCCTCACATAAGATGAAGAGTGGACTAAGGACTAAAGAAAATAATTAAAAACTGAATTTCGACACCTCAGTGTGGGGATCTCCCCTCATGAAGTAGGCGCCTTTTTCTCACCCCCAATTTGTAATCAATAAAGTGAGATATTTTCATCTCTCCTCTCTCCTATTTCAAAACTAGATCCAAAAAGTAACCTGAACTAACCCAAAAATGGTCAAAAATTGACCAAACTGATCTGGAAAATTCTAGAATCAGTATGCTTGGTTAGAGGCTCACTTTTTCCTATAAATAGAAGCCCCCTCCTTTGTAAAAGCTTAATAGTGTTTATGCACTGTTACTCTAGTCATGTCCCATTTACATTGAATTTTTTAATAATTCAATTGTTTTTGGCCTAATCCTCTCCAAAGTGAATTGGTGGCCACTCTTGCTCCAAACAAGAGTAGAACCCTCAATCCCTCAAAAGCCAAAGGAGAGCTTATAAGCTCTATGTAAGTTAATTTTCTTACTTTGTTTAATGAAAAATCTATGGTTTTCTTGATTTTTTATGTTTTGAAATGTTTGAATTAAATTCAAATGCTATGCCTTTGATAAAAAGGCCATCCCCTTCTCTTCTTTACATTCGAACCTTTCTCAATTCTAGAAAGATTAACTAAGGGATTAGTTAAACTCTTCTTATTGTTTACTCTCTTGCATTTAGAAAATGCTATGCCTTTGATAAAAAGGCCATCCCCTTCTCTTCTTTACATTCGAACCTTTCTCAATTCTAGAAAGATTAACTAAGGGATTAGTTAAACTCTTCTTATTGTTTACTCTCTTGAATTTAGAAAATTGTGTGGATTAGAGTTCTATAAATCTAATTTGGGTTAATTCAAGTTAGATAAAGAATGATAAAAATGAGAAGTTATCAGCCATACAAAGGAGGTTATGGCAAAATTTTCCAGAATTTTATGGAAAAGAAAGTTTGTTCTTATGTTATTCCAAAAGAGTAATTCCCACCATTTTTGCATCTAAAAGAAATATTCTATTTGAACCATGTACATATTCACCTGTGAATATGCATGGATATCAATGATATTAATCATTAAAATTGATTTTTATGCATAGAAAGATGCATAAAGGAATTTTTTTATTACAAAAGTGTTATTCTCATTAAATTTGATTTTTATGCATAGAAAGATGCATAAAGGAATTTTTTTATTACAAAAGTGTTATTCTCATTAAATTTGATTTTTATGCATAGAAAGATGCATAAAGGAAATATTTTAATTACAAAAGCGTTATTCTCATTAAATTTGATTTTTATGTATAGAAAGATGCATAAAGGAAATATTTTAATTACAAAAGCGTTATTCTCATTAAATTTGATTTTTATGCATAGAAAGATGCATAAAGGAAATTTGTTTATAACAAAAGTGTTAATCTCATTAAATTTGATTTTATTTGTTTATAACAAAAGTGTTATTCTCATTAAATTTGATTTTATTTGTTTATTACAAAAGTGTTATTCTCATTAAATTTGATTTTTATGCATAGAAAGATGCATAAAGGAAATTCTTTTATTACAAAAGTGTTATTTTTATTAAATTTGATTTTTATGCATAGAAAGATGTATAAAGGAATTTTTCTAATTACAAAAGTGTTATTCTCATTAAATTTGATTTTTATGCATAGAAAGATGCATAAAGGAATTTTTTAATTAGAAAAGTGTTATTCTCATTAAATTTTATTTTTATGCATAGAAAGATGCATAAAGGAATTTTTTTATTACAAAAGTGTTATTCTCATTAAATTGATTTTATGCATAGAAGAATGCATAAAGGAATTTTTTTTATTACAAAAGTGTTATTCTCATTAAATTTGATTTTTATGCATAGAAAGATGCATAAAGGATTTTTTTTATTACAAAAGTGTTATTCTCATTAAATTGATTTTATGCATAGAAAGATGCATAAAGGAAACTTTTTTATTACAAAAGTGGTATTCTTATTAAAATTGATTTTCATGCATAGAAAGATGCATAAAGGAATTTTTTTATTATAAAAGCGTTATTCTTCTAAAAATTGATTTTTATGCATAAATAGATGCATAAAGAAATTCTTTTTATTTTAAAAGGTTTATTCCTATTAAATTTGATTTTTATGCATAAATAGATACATAAAAGGATTTTTTTAATAAAAGTGTTATTCCCATTGAAGTTGATTTTTATGCATAAAAGGATTTTTTATATAAAAGTGTTATTCCCACTGAAGTTGATTTTTATGCATAAAGCTCATGTTGTCAAATGAATGACAACTTTGCCATCAATAGGCTCACCCAAGTCTACCAAGAGACTCTTTAACCATATTCCTTCACAAGTAGCAATGGTTGCATCCCTGTATTCAGCCTCTGTACTAGATAAAGTAAGTGTAGGCTGCACCCCTGTATTCAGCCTTTGTACTAGATAAAGCAACTGTAGGTTGCTTCTTGCTACTCCAACTCACCACGGCACTTCCAAGTATAAAAGCATAACCACTAATAGACCTCCTGTCATATGAGCTACCTGCCCAATCAACATCTGTGTAGCCATGTATATCCAAGCCTTTACCATTCTCATATAGAAGACCATAATGTGCAGTGGTCTTTACATATCGCATAATGCGTCTCACTGCATCCAAATGAGGTTTTCTGGGGCTTTGCATAAACTGGCTTACTAGCCCCACTACATAACTCAAATCCGGGCGTGTGATAGTCATGTAAATGAGACTACCAACCATCTTTCTGTACATAGATGGATCATCCAACTCCTCACCAAAATCAGCCCGCAATTTCACATTTTGCTCCAAAGGTGTACTCATAGGCTTACACCCTATCATGCCATATTTTGCCAACATATCCAATGCATATTGGCGTTGCACTAACCATGTACCTGAATGGTCTTTGATCACTTCAATTCCAAGAAAGTATCTCAACTCACCAAGGTCTAATTGCCCACTCAATGCTTTCTTGACATGCATCACATCTGTAACATGATCACCTGTGACGATCAAATCATCCACATAGATGACGAGTAAAACAATCCCATGATGTGTTTTCTTCACATAGAGTGAAGAATCTGCTGTAGAAACCTGAAATCCAAGGGAGATAAGATATCTGCTCATCTTATCACTCCAAGCACGAGGTGCTTGCTTCAAACCATATAATGCCTTTTTCAATCTGCATACATGAGTGGGATATCTTGGGTGTACATACCCTTCTGGTTGTGCCATATAAACCTCTTCTTGTAGATCACCATTTAGAAATGCATTTTTGACATCCATTTGATGCATTTCCCAACCATTAGCTGCAGCCATAGCAATGACTGCTCTCACTGTTCCTAGCTTTGCCATTGGACTAAACGTTTCATCATAGTCCAAACCTTGGGTTTGTGCATAACCCTTAGCTACCAATCTTGCTTTATGTCGTTCAATGGAACCATCAGACTTGCACTTCACTTTGTAAACCCATTTACAACCAATAACATTTTTGTCCTGTGGTAATGCAACCAAATCCCATGTGTCATTATGAACCAATGCGTCCATCTCAACATCCATTGCTTTCTCCCATACATGCTTTCCAATAGCTTTTGTATAGCATGTAGGTTCCACATGCTTCAACACAGATGTCATATATGCATAATGCATAGCAAAATCACGGTATGTCAATCTGTCAACTGGATATCTGACCCTTTGGGATCTCCGCAATGCATGCGGATCACTCTGAACACCTGTCACTCTAGCATGTGGTGGCACATATCTATCCTGCCTAGCACCAGGTGTGCGTAAAACAGGTATGCCAAGCTCCTCATCCAAACTCTCTGAACTGGATGACTCATAACCTGTAATTCCAATTTCTTCAACCTTCTTCTTTCCTTTATCCATAGCACTACTCTCATGCCTCAAACGTCATGACCATGGACATACAGTGCTACTCTCAGCTTCTACTGGCCCAGACATAGAAGTAGGACTAGAACTTGCTTGTGGCAAGTTCACATGCACATCAGCTTCAAGTGACTCAATGACACCCTCATCCTTTGCTTTGTACCAACTAGCAAGCTCATCAAACACCACATCTCGTGAGATAACCACTTGCCTAGTTTGTGGATTGTAACATTTATATGCGTTACGATCTTGTGCATATCCAACAAATACACACTTCTCTGCCTTAGGATCCAACTTCCTCCTTCTCTCATCAGGCACATGTACATAAGCTATGCATCCAAATACTTTGAGGTGTCCAATGTCTCGCCTATAACCTGTAAGCTGCATCTCTTGCGTACTTCCATGTATGGCTACTGTAGGTGTCTTATTCAGTATATACACCGCGGTAGCACAAGCTTCTGCCCAATAATAATCTGGCATGCTCTTTTCATTGAGCATTGCCCTGGCCACTTCACAAATGACTCTATTCTTCCTCTCAGCCACACCATTTTGCTGAGGTGTATACCTGCAAGTCAATTGCCTTCTTATGCCATGCTTTCTCAAGAAATGCTCAAAGGCATTTGAGGTGTATTCACCACCTCCATCTGTCCTCATCAAACATTTAATCCAACAGCCATACATTAGGACCTCAATGGAAGGCTTCTTGGGCCCTTTTATTTGGCAGTTTAAGGGAGTCAAACCTTTTCTCTTAAGAAGAAACGTTTTCTAATTAGAAGCTTCAAAACGGCTACTTTATTCGAATTTGAATTTTGGGGGGAAAATGGAATTTAAAATCTAGCGGATAAAACCATATCATGTAACATATCTATGGAAAGCTCTTGATGTGTAGATCACGGATCTGTAATCTCCGCTCAAATCGGAGCTTGTATGTAGAAGTTATGGAGGTCCGAAAATTGTAAAATTGCCTCCCCCCCTTTTTGGGGAAAAAAGTGCACCCTTTGACCACTCTTACACCTCTCTTAAAAACCCAACATTTCAGTCCACATGGCAACCCCCCACTTGGCTATTCCTTAATCACCTTGATTAGGCTTGGGCAAATTAAAGGGCCCAAGAAGACCCCATTCACTTCCTAATGATTGCTTCTCTGCAAAAGCTTTGAAATCCATAAACTTCTCCAACAGTTCACTTTTCTCTTTGAGAAAGTATATCCATGTCATCCTGCTGAAATCATCTATGAATACCACATAATATAAACTGCCTTTGATAGATGGGTTTTGTGCAGGACCCCATACATCGCTATGTACTATCTCAAGTGGCCTGCTACTCATATTTTCTTTTCTAGGAAACCGCAACCTTGCCTGCTTTCCAAACTAATAGGCTTCACAAACATGCATATGCCCATCATACTTGAATCTAGGCAGCCCACTAACAATGCCTCTTGCTTGCATGTTCTTTAACCTTTGTATATTGACATGTCCAATCCTCTTATGCCACATATCAATGTCCTGTACCACATTTCTACTTTTAGAGAACATGGCTGATTTTAACTCAGGAATTCTATTTGACCATTGTGCAAAACCAATGGTACACTTCCCCAACATGTGTAATGGCATGTTGAGTATCATCTCCTGTTTCCACATAGCCTTTCACATCCATAGGCTTCATATGCTCAAACCATTCACCATGACAAGTCATATGGTTTGATGCTCCAGAGTCCATATACCAAGTGTCATCATTTTCAGCATTTGTTGTCATCATAGATCCCACAACATGTTTCATGGCAAACAAGTGATTTGCAGTGCCATCATTAGTGCTTGATGCATAATTTCCCACCACCATGTTGTGCATAATTTCCACGATGTTGTGCTCTACCCCCTCTCAAATCATTCTGTTTGCGGAAACAATCTCTTGCCATATGACCAAATTTCCCACAGTAATGGCATTCCACATCTTGCATAGATGTTTGTTGGCCTTGCCAACGTCCTCTACCACCACGAGGATTACCTCTGCCTCTCTGAGGTGTATATCCACGACCACCTCTAGCACCATATGAAGGCTGAAAATTCTGTTGTGGTGACCAGTCCTGCCATCCACGACCATTACCACGGCCACGTGATGTAAATCTCCCCCTGCCTCTGCGAATAGAAAGCCTGATTTCCGCCATTATCATCATGGCTAGTAGATGCATCCTAAAATGAATCACTGAGTTTGATTTCCTCTCAACAAGCAAGAGTGAAACCAACTCATCAAAGTCTGGTAAACCTGTACTCCGAACCGAGATGGATGTATCAAAAGATTTATATTCCTTGCCAAGACCACGCAAGGTAATGTCTACCAAATCATCATCAGGCATGGGGGCATTTATTGTTGCCAATGCATCTGCAAACTTCTTTATTTCTTGCACATAATCATGAATGCTCCTTCTATTCCGCTTCACATTATGTATTTGTTGTCGCAATTGAGACTTGCGAGCACTCGCGTCTGTATCAAACAACTTCACCAATGTATCCCATGCATCCTTGGGATTCTCAGCATCATGTATGTGTATGAGCATAGCATCCAAAATACATATAGACAGATAATGCAACACTTTGAATGCTCTTTCTGACCATTGCTTATGATCGATAACTTGCTGCTGCTGTGTAGGTAGTCAGGGTAGTTCCGGCTCTGGCTCAGCACCTGTAATGAGATTCCAAAAACCTTTTCCCTTCAGATAACTTTTGATCCTGTGCTTCCATTCCTGGAAGTTCTTCCTATCCAGCTTTTCACCAACAATCTGAACTGGATTATCCGACATGTTTGCTCAATGCAATACACCTTCCGCACAATTCCAAATCTGTAAACGAGCCTTCCTCAGCTCAACCACACTCCAATGAGTGTTCCAGGTACTCCAAAGTAGTCAACAATCTTCAAATTTGATATAGAAAATCAACCTGTATGCATCCAAAAATGAACTGTCTCATGCAGTCCAAGATACCCTGTTTTGATGCGCTTTCCAAGGCTCCAAATTACAATGTAGTGGTGCAATCAAGTATGGGTAACTTGCATTGACACCTAAACAACCTCAATGTTGAATATCAACACCATCCGATGTGTGTACATACCAATTTTATCAAACCCCTTTCTTTGTTCTGAGAAAAACCAGAAAAACCAGAAAAACCAATAGTAATTTTGCTCTAATTTCTTCAATCCTTGTCCAAATTGAGACACCAGGCATTCATTAGCTTATCAATGGTGTCCACTAACTCCATGTAAAAGGAATTTGTCCAATTGTTTAAGACCAAAGAGTAATTGATCGATTAATCACTCTCTGTTTCTCTGCAACCAGTAGACAGCCTATTTAATCAGCTCATTTCCAGCTCCATTGATGATAATTGATCAATCCAATCATATAGCCTTCTTCTCAAGTGTGTGTAGCAACTAATTTCTAAACCAATTTTGGAATTAATCAAGTACCCAAGTTGATTTTGGTCCTCCACCTGTCAAATAGTATGAAAATTGCTCTGTTTCTGCTATCCAGTCTGCGCCGCCTACTCCTGAGGGATTTGGGAGTGTTTATAATGTTAATTAATGATGGGATTAAGTCCCCAACACACCTAGGTATGTGTGCAATCCATCAATGCTTTGATTTTTGCCAAAAACATGCTCCAAATGCATCAAACTTTGAGTTCCTTTTCTCTGTTTTGTGAGAGCTCAAAAACCAGTCAATTTCACACATTCAAATGCATCAAAAAATGCTCCAAAATCAGTGTAGGGCTTGTACATGAGTTGCCAACACATTCTTTCTTGTCACATATATATTTCTTTGCCAGATTTGCATATATTTCCACCATACATCAGTGCTTCCAAGCTTTAATGGAAAGCTTTCAAAAAACCAGAATTTTTCTTTGCTTTGGGTTGCCCTAATTTGCTTTGTTTCTGTTTGAATCACCTGCAATCCGCTCAAGGATGTTTAGAAGACCTTACTCGATAGGCCAAGCTCTCAGATCTGATAGTAATCGGTGTGCTCCAAGCTTCACAGCATCAATGGCAAGCTTCACAACTTCTTCTCCCTCTTCTCTCACTCATAAACCCTAATAGACAGCACAAGGCTCTGATACCATGTTGAAAAAAATAGGTAGAGGGAGAGGAGACACACACACAGGAGCAAACCCTAATGTATATTGCAAACCCTAACCATAGAGGGAAGCCATCTCCCTTCTCACATAATGCATAAAGCCATAATCCATAATACACACAACACACTATGAGTTGTGTCCACACACATCTAACCCTAGCTAATGTCTACACACTATGACCAGTTGGACGCGGTCATTTATGTCTCACACATGCTGCTACCTAACATGCCAGCACATAGCATAGCTGGCTCACACACTGACATTGAGCTTGAATCTCAACACAATGGACGTATTCGATGAACCCTAAATACTCCAAGATGGTCTGCAAAGAGATCGAGAGACTTATTGATGCTAGATTCATCTATGAAATCGAGCACATGGAGTGGGTATCACCTAGATCCATTTGAATATCTCCATTAACAAATTGTCTTGGTCCTTCAATGATCTGCTCTCACGGCAATTGAAGCTGAGTCACGGTCACTTAAAACCATCGCCCCTTCACGTTCTTGATCAAAGCCTCTTTTACATAGAGTAAAAACCAGCTTCTCATCGGCTCGTTCACCTTCTTGGACACCTGCTTATATGTGCAGCAGACAACGAACGGCTTTTTCTTCTTTGCACAGCAGCCCTATCAGCGTCTCTGCAGTGTTATTGGCTACCACCAGCCTTGAGCTTTCTTTGCTCCTTAATTGCCTTCAAGTTGTTATTTTCTTCATGCCCCTTTGACACGATGTTTTGATCACGAGCTGGCACCTCCGTATCTCCTCTGGCATCCAAAAGCACACCTACAGCCACGTCTCAGTTCATAGCTCTCCACAAGGCTCGATCTTCTCTGTGTGGCCAGTCAAGCATATGTCTCCGTCATCTCCTTTGTGCAATACCTGCTATGCGCTTCTCCTGCAAGCTTCTCCCAGCACCTCCAAAAGATTAGCAAAGCCCATTTGACGTCCTCTCCTCTCTCCCTCCTGGCCTGCAGCAGTCGATGCCACCTTCTCTCCACGACGGCTCTTTCCCAAGCTCCTCTTAGGGATTCCCTGCTCCCAATACAGCAAGCTCACTTCTTTTTGCCATGTGGTCCCTTCCAACTGTTTTGGCGCACGCAGTGAGGGTGGACCTGCCCAGGATGTCGTTGGTGGCCGCCATCTTGATTTTCTGGAAGTTTGAAGCTTCTAATCTTTTATTAGTTTTTTATTATTTATGGCTGTTCATACTGCGCAGCCCTTTCAGCCACATCCCCATGCCACTTAAGCCTTCCACCCTTTTCATCACATGCCATTAGCACCACCCTTTTTGCCTCCTCATTAGCCTTGGTCACACGCCACCTACATCCATGCTATATATTTACAAAGGGCATGCTCAAATGCAAACAGTCACAGCATTCATGTAGGCACTGACACACACACACACACCCGAAGGCTCGCCAACAAAAGCAACAAGATCACCACATCATGAGGATGCAAGGCCTGATGGTTATGTCTCTGCTCCTCCTGTTGAGCAGATTTAATCTCAACCAAAACTCAAAATTGACCCAAACTGATTACATATTTCTTGAAACTCTTAGTACTCTGCACAGTATGTACACATCATCAGTCTCTGTTTTTGTCCACACATATTTAGCAACCCCCTATATCTGCTGAGACATTCATGTCCAGCAGCTGTACAAATAGGGATGAAATATTCAGATCTTCCTCTATACTCTCCACAACCTCCTGACATGTATCACAAGCTTCCTGATCTTCTTCTTTCAAGGCTAACATCAACCGAGAAAAATATTTCTTTAATCGCAGACCATTCACTCTTCTTTTATGCTTCTTCCATTTAAATCAGTAAGCTGATAGCTTCCATTATCAAACTTTTTCTCAACCTTGAATGGACCTTCCCACTTTGTCTGAAATGTAGTATGAAATGTATTGTCTAGCTTGCTATTATACTTGAGAACCAGATCACCCTCTTCAATTCCTTTTTGCTTCACCTCCTTATTCTCTTTCTCTTGTCTTTTCAATTGCATAGTGGCATAGTGATCAAAAGCTAGCTCTCTGTCTAATTGGATTGTTTGCAAGGCCAGCAATCTTTCTCTGTAAGAATTGATAGGTTCATGTCCTTCAACCAGAAACTTCAAAGCTGGAATTTCTACATCAATAGGCATGAGTGCTTCTTCCCCATAAACTAAATGAAATGGTGAGAATTGTGTACCAGATTTCACCTGCAACTCTGTATGCCCATAATACACCTGCAACTCTGTATGCCCATAATACACGATTCATCTCTACATCCCAATTTTTGACATGGCTTTCTGTCATTTTAGTCATTATCAGCTTAAATTCACCATTGAATTTTTCATTCACTTCCACTCTTCAACTGCCCCATGGCCATTCCTTGCAAGTGCCAGGGCCCTTCCTTGGGTATGCACTGTCATACCCTTCTGCCAAACCTCTAAATAAGAGCCCCACCCCTTCATTTCATCACTTTCAGATCTTCCCTTAGCCGGACTATCACCAATTTTTCTCTTGAGCTTTCACACTCACCCATTAACCAGCACCATGTTTGACTCTTCTAGCTCCTCCGCTCGCGGAGGTTCTCCATCACACCACTATCTAGAGAAAGTGACCTACAGGTGGCCGCTTTGAGGAGTACGCAAAGCACCCAACCTAGCTTTCTCATCTGGGTGAGGCTCTCATGAGGCAGGTTAATAGTCACACGATGCATTCTCTAATGAAAAATGATCACAAGGTGGAGCACCAGCTCCTTTATTATAGTGGGCCATGTTACAGGGTCATAGCCTCAGATCCTGTTGATGTTTAAAAGATGGAGCAACTTGGCTTGGGTGAATTTCCAACCTTAGAGCCATGGGGGGCGGACCTCTACAATTCCCTATACTTCACCAAAACCTACGATGCCAATCAGCATACTGGCAAGGTCTCGATAAACGAGGGCCAAAAAGGCACCAGGTACAGCTTAGTATGGAATTGATCAGAGATGCTTTGTCACTCCCCCACATGGATCAGACGTATGTCAGCAGGCTTACCAATGCACCAAAAAGGCACCAGGTATAGCTTAGTATGGAATTGATCAGAGACGCTTTGTCACTCCCCCCCACATGGATCAGACGCATGTTAGGCTTACCAATGCACCAAAACTGACTAGAGGTTTATTACGGGGTAGCCCCAAGAAGGATAGTGTTGGATAGGCTAATATTACACAGGAAGATCTTATCATGCCAGCCATAGCATTGCAGTTTCTCCTCACCCACCAAGTGGACAGACCACTTTAGCACAGATGCAGCTTGACCACCTTGGCTCGGGTGCACCAAGGTCAGATGGTTAACTAGACGGATTATCTTTTCAGGGAGCTACACGCAGTCTGCTCTAACCCCCAAGAGAAGTTAGTGGCCGCTACATTGCTGACACCCGAGTGCTTTATTATGCAACTGGATGGGAGGCATTGTCTCGAGCAATCCAACTTAGTGGACCTAATGCTGCAGCCACTTTGTTGCCCTCCCCATCACCATCTCCCAACCCCCCACTAGCAAAGAGGCCACACCACGAGCCAGCCACCATGAATAGGCTCCTTAGCCACCCAGCCCAACACAAGAATAGCTAGTAGTTGTTGCTGAAGCAACAAGGAAGAGGAAGAAGAGCACAAGAAACATGACTTTTTTAATAGTAATTTATTCAAGATGCCACCTCTTGAATGCTTTGCGGACATGCCATCATTTACTGAGGGAAATCCCTTCTTTCCTCTATGCCACATAGAACACAGTGAGCACTCTCCATTGGTTGTGCTCCAAAATCTTCCGTTCCAGTCAGGCATTTGCAGAAAGTGTTCATGTAGCCCACGAAGATGGAATCTATCATTAAAAAAGGGGGGGAAACAACACTATATATTTGGATTGGAGGTGTGAGCATCTTCTTCTTTGAAACTATAATTTTTCTTCTACTTGATTGCCCTACGAAGATCTTTAACTTTGAAGCCCTGCAGCAGCAGCAGCTGGGCTTAACTGATGATGATGACTTTGACATGGAAATATGGGGGTGTGAGGCTGTAAAGAAGGGACATATTGTTAGACATCTAGGGGTTCCTTTTGAGTTAGGATGACCAAAAAATATGTAACGAATTGGGCAATTGAGAGGTTTCTTGATAAGATAAAGAAATGGGAAGGGATTAGGGTTCCCTTTCATGATAGGATGGTCCTTGATAACACAATCTTAAATGAATACATTATGTTTCTTTGTCCTATGGTGGATTTGAAAAAGTGCCACTGGAAGAGGATCATGGCCCCAATTAGGAAGTTTATATGAAAATACTATAGAGATGACAAGAAGGTTTTAGCTCGATTGGCTTGGCAAAAAGTAAGTTGGCCTAAAAGGGTTAGAGGACTTGGGATTATACACCTACCTATTCATGCCAAAGAAAAGGTAGCAACTAGTTTACCTAGATGTCTTATACAAGAGGAAATTTGGGCTAGGATGGCTAGAGAGGTGATTGAAGTCTCTAGTGTATAGTTCAAAGGTAGGTGGCTTGGACTAGATTGGAAAGCTAAGTTGCTTTCCCATGCCCCTGTGAGAATTTTGAGTTCCCCCTTTTGTAAGTTTTTGAGTTCCCCCTTTTGGAAGGACGTAATGGGTTTGATAAAGTGGGATGGTTGTACTAGGGCTTCAGGAAACTCCATGTTCAATCTAGGCTCATGGTTCCCACAAATTCACTCCTCCCTTAGCCCAACTAGATGCAAGAATAGCTAGTAAGTTTAATAATAGAGGGTTGACAAGGTTGGGAGATTGTTGGAATTGCTCTCAAATTGGGTGGAAGGAGTTGGGATAGATAAGGGAGGAGTTTGGTCTACAAAACAGAGGGACCTATGGGTGGTAAGGCATGCCCTGGAGGAAATTGGGAAGGGCTAGGTTTCCCACTGCTTTCAATGAGGCTTGTTGGCTGGTCCTGGTTCAATGCGGTTAAGTTGGATAGAGTGACTACTAGGAGTTTGTATGAGGAGATGAGAAAGAGTGAGATAGACGTGTTGTACTCCAACTAAATCTGGAGAGTAAGGTGGAGTCCTAATACCTAGATGAAGAGATGGTGGAGACTACTCTGGGAGTCGGATATTCCTATGAAGGCTCATACCTTTTTGTGGAGGGTTTGTATGTGGATTCTTCCCATTGGATATAAATTGTTACAAAGGAACTTTACATCTAGAGCCTACCCTAGATGTGGAACATCAATCGAAGATGGTAGGTTTGCTTTCTAGGGTTGCCCTACTATTAGGGGGTATCTTGTATAGGGGAGTAAAGGGGACTTGGGGGGAGTGTTTGTTGGGGATATTGACTGAAGTTGAAGGGGCTATTAATTTAGTCTCTAGTATTATTATATAGTGTTATCTCTAGGATATTTGGAACTCTAAGAATTGGCTAGAGTCTCAAAAAGGTTCAAGATAGGGGCTAGATGTGAGAGAGCTGATGTATAGATTTGTGCATCAATATTGGTCTATATATTATGTAAATAAGATGAATGATAATTCTTTTGTTGAGGTAGTGCAGGCCTTATAGGATGGGATAGGTTGAGTTGCATTTAGGGTAATGTTGGTGCATACTAGGGAAACCTAACCAATTCTAGCATGTGGTAGGGTTATATAAGGAAAGACTTGAAGAAAAGTTGGTCGAAGTTTGGACCTAAAACTAGAAGATGGTATTTGAAGGAGAAGCAGCTGGTTTACACATTTCTACCTTGATAGAAAACCCTATTGGCATGAGATCCGATGTGAAGATATGGACCAAGGAGGACTATATGAAGGATCAGACTGGATGTACTATATTGAGTCCTCTCTTATGGCATGTATGCAATTGGGATATCGTATCTCTTGGGAACACTCATCTTTTGTTTGGGAGGAGGAGCGTTAGAATCAAATTTGTAACCTTCTTAATAGTGATTGAAGTAGGATGGGAACGACAATTGTTTGGGAGGAGGAGCGTTAGAATCAAATTTGTAACCTTCTTAATAGTGATTGAAGTAGGATGGGAACGACAATTGTAGAAAGAGGATTTTTGTATATGGTTGTACTTATCACATAAATATAATTATATTTATGTTCCCAAAAAAAACATGATTAGTGTGGTTTTAGGATATAATTTAAGGTTAGTTAGGAGTGGTTATCTGCAAAGTAGGTGGAGGGTGGAGGGGAAGCCCTCGATCTTCTACTCTCCTATTTATATTTAAAGGGGATTTGCCTTTGTCTTTAACCCTAGGGAGCCTATGGAAAGTCCTAACAAGCTACGATCCAAAAGGGGCACTATCCACCCTGCTATTCTGAACGTTATCCTAGAAAGAATTAATAAAATCTTGTTAAAAACTTAGTGTTTATGCAATATGTTTGGAGGCGATAATTGGACTACATTAAAATGTGAGTAAGTGAACTGAAATGTGAGAAAAGAAATTATAAATTACCTTTTTAGTAGCATAATAGCCTAATACTTGGTTGGCTAGTTACTCGCATTTGTGGGTAGGTGGTTGCTCCATGGGCAACTTGTAAATGGGTGGTTGCTCCATGGGCAGCTTATAGATTGGTGGTTGCTCCATACATGTCTTATAGACGGGTGGTTTATAATTTGTTAGTTTTTATATAGGTGGTTTCTCATGGGCAATCTATAGATGGGTGGTTTGTACATTGGTGATTTCTCCATAGGCAGATTTATACTTAGGTTTGATAGTGCTTAACTACCATGGTCCTTCTAGTCAAAACTCACTCTTTTTCTTGTGGCCCTCTCTCATGTTTACAATACTTATTCCATGTTTGATAATGTTTAACTACCATGGTCCTTCTAGTCATAAATGAGTCTTTTGCTACTACTCCGGTCTCATCGGATGTAATTCTCCAATTAACCTTAAGGGTTCTTTCTTTATTCCTTACATATATATGGTCTGTATCCCGGTCGTGGACTAATCTATCTTTGCACATGAATAGGGTCCCTAGGATGATTTCCCAAGGATAATGTTATAAGAGCATGGCTATCAAGTAAAATTCATCAAAATAAAAATATAATGAGAACTCATGATAAAAACTATAATTTGCAGATTTTACAAGAGCCCCATTGATCTTTTGCGATGGCACCATTCCCATTTTTTGCATCACTCCTTAGTAATATGATGCTAAAACCAACCCCTTTATCAAATATTGTTTTGACTTCATGTCCTTCATAATTGATAGGTAGTGCCACTTTCATGTCATTAGTCTCAAAGTAGGAAATTAGTGACCTAAATTTCTTATTGGCACTTTGGGTATCACATTTTCTCTTTTTTCCCTTAGGTGCTCCTCTGTTCCCATTTGAAGTTTATTCTTCCATAAACTTTGTTTCCATTAAGTAAGGAGTTGATGGGATTTGTACTTGAGGTTGATAGCCCTCTAACAACTCATGGTTTGCACACACACACTCTCATTAGCATGCATTTAGGGCCTAAAATGGTGTAAGCATTTTAGACTATCCCATGTAAGAGTGGTGTTCCCAATAACTCTTAAGAAGAGTGTGCCTTGGCATATATATTGGATTGGATTATGCTTCAAAATATTCTACTACAATTGTAGGTTTGTATTTATAAAAGGGTTTTGTGTCACCCTTAGAGTGCATGGGATTACATCAGGAACATTTATCTAGGACAAGAGGATCTCTTTTAAATGGGTCTACCATGGACTCTCCCTCAATACGTTTCTGCATGACCTCTAGTCAGCTTTTTTTGTCAATTACATTGGAATATTCTACCACCTTCTTTACGAGGTTGTTGGGGGGAAGGTACATCACTTCCACATTACATTAGACTTAGCATCATTAAGAGACTTATAAATGAATGAATTTATCATATGGCTTAGTGATAAGAGACTTAGAAATGAATGAAATTATTATATGGCCAATGAAGGTTATCCTCTATGAAAGGCATTATATAGAATTGTTCAAAATGTTCTACTACAATTGTAAGTTTGTTTTTCTAAAAGGATTTATCGTTAGAAACACTATCTAGGATAGCAAGAGGATCTCTTTTGCGTGGGTCTACCATGGACTCTCCCTAAATAAGTTTTTACATGACCTCTAGTGAGCTTGTTTTATCAATTTTATTGGGATATTCTACCAACTTCTTTGGGAGGTAGTTAGGTCAAGGTACATGACTTCCACATTACATTAGACTTAGCATTAAGACTTATAAACAAACGAATTTATTATATGAATTAGGGATAAGAGACTTACAAATAAGTTTTTACATGACCTCTAGTGAGCTTGTTTTATCAATTTTATTGGGATATTCTACCAACTTCTTTGGGAGGTAGTTAGGTCAAGGTACATGACTTCCACATTACATTAGACTTAGCATTAAGACTTATAAACGAATGAATTTATTATATGAATTAGGGATAAGAGACTTACAAATGAATGAATTTATTGTATGCCCTCCTAAAGGCTATCATCTATAGAACCCATATTCTTTCTCTTTTCATCCTTTTCACCACCATCCACCATTAAGGATTTTAATGTAAATTTAGTCCACTACAACTCCATCGATATAAATTTGGTTTGTGTAGATATGGCTATATGCATGATTTGCCCACATGAACTAGGTATACGGTTCTATGTTTTATTTTTTGATAGTTGTAAATGTGTGCCATTTATTGTTATACTATTGTTGTTACTCTAGCCTAGATGTATCAACTCATCTAGCTGCAAAACTAGATGTAGTAACAAACGGGATGTTCATGTCATTCGTAAATGCTAGGCAGTGCCACTTTCATGTCATCAATCTCAAAGTAGGAAATTAGTGTCCTGAATTTCTCATTGAGCACTTTGGGTATCACATTTTCTCTTTTTTCACTTAAGTGCTCCTCTACTCCCATTTGTAGTTTTCCATCCATTTAACTCTTCCATAAACTTGGTTTCCATTAAGTATGGAGTTGTGATGGGATTTGGACTTGAGGTTGATAGCCCTTTGACAACTCATGGTTTGCACACACTCCCATTTACCATGCCTTTAGGGCCTAAAATGGTGTAAGCAATTTAGACTATCATCCCGTGTAAGAGTGGTGTGCCTAATAACTCTTAAGAAGAGTGTGTCTTGGTGGCCTAAAATGGCCTAAAATGGTGTAAGCAATTTAGACTATCCCATGTAAGAGTGGTGTGCCTAATAACTCTTAAGAAGAGTGTGTCTTGGCATTTGTATATTGGGTTGGCTTATGCTTCAAAATATTGTACTACGATTGTAGGTTTGTATTTATAAAAGGGTTTTGCATCACCCTTAGAGTGCTTGGGGGTTACATCAGGAACATTATCTAGGACAAGAGGATCTCTTTCGAATGGGTCTTCCTTGGACTCTCGCTTAATAAGTTTCTACATAACCTCTAGTCAGCTTTTTTTTGTCATTGGATTGGAATATTCTACCAACTTCTTTAGGAGGTGGTTGGGTCAAGGTACACATCACTTCCACATTACATTAGACTTAGCATCATTAAGAGACTTAGCAATACGAGGCTTAGAAATGAACGAATTTAATATATGACTTAGCGCGCGATAAGAGACTTAGTAATGAACGAAATTATTATATGAGCTCTGGAGACTATCGTCTTTGAAAGGCATTATACAGAACCCATATTCTTTCTTTTTCCTTATAACGACCATAAGGCTATTAATGTAAATTTAGTTCACTACAACCACTGAGAAACAACTCCATCAATATAACCATTCATTTTGTTTATGTACACATAGTTAAATTCGTGATTTTTCCACATGAAGTGGATATTAGATTCTTTGTTTTGAACTTTTGTCAATGCGGGCCATATTTTATTCAAATCATCTAGCTACATAACTGGATTGGAAGTAACAAATGCATAAAGGTCTCACCATTCATGCAAACTATGAGATTTTATGGAAACGAAACAAAGATTGTTTATTAGAATAGAAACCATTCGGCATAAGTAGAACTATGAATTATGAAAGAATGCATGAGAACACGTCACATAAGAATTAGGAAGAGAAGAAAGTTTTGGAAACCTTTTATTGATAGGGAGAATCGTTACTTTTCAAAATGCAAAATGCATTTGAAAAGAAGAACATAAATAACACTTACTATGCACTAAAGCATGTCTAACCTTAAGGATTAGGGGGGTATTTGAGTTTGGGGAAGTCGAATTTAGGAAATTCAAATTTGGGCTCTTCTACAGGCGGCATCTCCATGGGCGGCTTCTCCATGGGCGGCTTCTCCATAGGTGGTGGTTTCTCCATTGGCGGTTTCTCCATGGGTGGTTTATACTCAGGGGGGTATTTGAATTTGGGGAAGTCGAATTTAGGAAATTTGAATTTGGGCTCTTCTACAGGCGGCATCTCCATAGGCGGCATCTCCATGGGTGGTTTCTCCATTGGCGGTGGTTTCTCCATTGGTGGTTTCTCCATTGGCGGTTTCTCCATGGGTGGTTTATACTCAGGGGGGTATTTGAATTTGGGGAAGTCGAATTTAGGAAATTTGAATTTGGGCTCTTCTACAGGCGGCATCTCCATAGGCGGCTTCTCCATGGGTGGTTTCTCCATTGGCGGTGGTTTCTCCATTGGTGGTTTCTCCATAGGCGGTGGTTTCTCCATGGGTGGTTTATACTCAGGGGGGTATTTGAATTTGGGGAAGTCAAATTTAGGAAATTTGAATTTGGGCTCTTCTACAGGCGGCATCTCCATAGGCGGCATCTCCATAGGCGGCTTCTCCATGGGTGGTTTCTCCATAGGCGGCGGTTTCTCCATGGGTGGTTTATACTCAGGGGGGTATTTGAATTTGGGGAAGTCGAATTTGGGGAACTTGAATTTAGGAAATTGGAATTTGGGCTCTTCTACAGGCGGCGGTTTCTCCATGGGCGGTGGTTTCTCCATGGGTGGTGGTTTCTCCATTGGTGGTTGCTCCATGGGTGGTTTCTCCATTGGTGGTTGCTCCATGGGCGGTTTCTCCATAGGTGGTGGTTTCTCCATGGGTGGTTTATACTCAGGGGAGTCGTAATAGCTGGCCTGGGCACAAAACATGCCGACGGATTCTGGACGGTAGCTGAGGGCGTCAATGCCATAGACAAGCCTGCTGCCCGCAACGGTCTCTTGTCGGGAGAATTCCGACGAGGTTCGCCGTGACGTTGCCGGTAGTTGGCATGACTTGCGGGGGCTTTGCCGGAGCTCGGCGGCACACCTTATTTTGCCAGCACTATCAAAGGCTGCCGTCGGGAGCGCTGCTGCGAAATGGCCCTTCTCATCTGTGGTGGCGGTCACCACAACTGCTTCGTCCCCCTTGTCCAATTGGCTGTCGCATACCAAAGCGACCTTGGCACCTACATCCATTTCACATGAGGATAGTAAAATATAATCATCACACGAAGACCAATGTGCAAATTTCAAATAGGTTAACCCAGAAGGGAGAAAGGTTTTCTTCATAAGCAATTGTGCAAGAATGCTGTAAATTTTACTTTAAACGAAGAAAGTCAAAACTGATGCATTACTATATATTAAAATGTCAATTCTGTTTTTATTCTATATATATATATATATATATATATATAATATCAATTCTGTTTTTATTCTATATATATATATATAACCTGTCAATTAAGAAAAAGGAGGTATATTTGCATTGGAGGTGCGAACATCGAAACTGTAACTTTTCTTCTACTTCATTGCCCTGCGGAGATCTTTAACTCTGCTAAGCCCTGCAGCTGGGCTAGTTACTAATAAATTGAATGATTAGCCGCATAGAGAGTTAATAATCGTCAAATCTCTTGAACTAAATAGGGCTGTGGCTACGTACAGAAGCTACATTGGCTATATATATATATATATATATATTGACTGTATAAAGGTGAACACTTAAAAAGTAAGTTACATTGGCTAATATTAGCAACCTTTGAAGATCCGGCGTGAGAGCCGCCACTTAAAAAGCACGCAAGCACAGCTTGGGGTGTGTATATATGTATGTACCTTTGAGAAGGTTGCTACTCTTGGTTATCTTGTTCTGCAGGCATTGATCACAAAACACGATTCCCTCTACCGACACACTTGAAACCTTGATTTCCTCTAATTCTAACCCCCGCGAGGCAAAACCCCCCACAACAAACAGACTCGCCCAAAAGGCTAGCAGCAGCAGAAGGAGAGTGGTGATGATGCGAGCCATACTACTACTTGGCCTGCTGCTCCAGCAAGGGGATCTCCAACGCCCTTAAATACACCCAAAGCAAAAATGTTGTAGTACACACACCATCCACGTATGTGGCCCAGTCTACAAACAAAAGGTGCTGCAACTTCACAGCGCCTCGGGCCTACGAACAAAACATATTATTATTATTATTAAGAGGTACGGCAAGGCAAGGCAGGCGCATAAGGCCAACCCCTCCTCTCTATAGCGTTGCTTGTGCAATAACGTGGACCTTTGCTTTTGCATTCGTGGCCGTTGCAACTACCATCTTCCATTTGTTGCTATTCTCACATGGGTGCCGACATACAAGTTGGTGGTAAGTGTCATTTAATGTTTGGGGTTTGAAGTGTCATCTGCTTTCTTTGTGATTTAGGCATTTAATCATGGGATAAGCATCGTTGTGAGTTGTAGTTAAGCTTGATCCATTCAAAGTATGCATGCATGCTCGCTCATCATAATTGGCTGAAGGTTACCAACACCGATCAAGCAAGAGGTTTTTTTAGTGGTCCAATGGGGTTAGTCCCCCCCCCCCTCCCCACATGCACACACAACCCCAAAGAAGAAAAGAAAAGCCGCTCTCAACAATCAACAAACAAAGAAGTTGGTTAGCTCTCGCAGTTCAAACACCTATCCACAAAGTGCTTAACCCCCTAATTTTACAAAGTGTTTACTTGGATTAGTTCGTATTAAAGTCGGTTGTTTAGGTGGGCACTAAGATTGAGTCTAACAAGGGGGCTGCATAGTTTAAAGGGGCAACGCCCAGGGAGCATGATCACAATTCATAGTAGTGAAAGTTACTTATTCATAATGAAAGTTTTGAGAAAAACATTAGTAACATGATCATAATTCATAGTATTGAAAGTTACTTATTCATAATGAAAGTGTGAGCCACATCGTCAATGCTTGTAGTCTTGTGAATTTGTCTTCCTAATAATAACGAGCTTGACGACCTAGTGCCTTAGCTTTGAGACAATGATGCACTATAAAAATTCAACCCCCCTGAATCCCACTCGTGACTCCGTACTTATTACAACCTTTATTTGCTTAACTTTGGAATTTGGGCTTTACAGTTTTGAAATTGGAGGCATGGTCGAGCTTAGACACCAATGGTTTCCACTTACAAGGACTATGCTTTTGCTAATTGAGTGTCTTTGACGTTGAGATCATCATATGTAGAGAAATGCTAAAGATATAATTTGTTTACACAAATTGGCTTAGCTTAAGGATAATGACTTAGAAAGAGGAGAGCAACCGCTTATTTTTAGGCTTTGACTTAGGCAATTGGAGAGTGAACAACTCTATTGTTCCCGATTAAGAAGCTCATTACCTCCCAAAACAGAATATATATATATATATATATATATGGTTAGTGACGAGTTTATTAATATGCATCGGATCAACAAGAACAAAGTAGAATTACTTTTACTCCTCATCGAATTCCATTAGGATTCACGAATCATTCGCCGGAAGCACGGTGTAGCTGGCTGACGATAGTCTGACAAGCTGCAAAATCAAAATCATGAAGAAGCAGTATAAAACTGACCTTTATCTGCTACTATTAATGATTTATTCACCACACGTTTGCAACAGAAGATTTATGACCATTGCTGCGTTCTAGATACGTCAGAACACACTCATTGCAACTCCTAAGTCATAGCTGATACATGGTAGCTATACTTTACAATTCAATGCAATTTCTAAGCTCGATAAAAGCATTTTAAAAAAACGGTCGAAAAAAGGACATGCTTATAAACTAACAGGTTTTCTAAGGTTAAATTTACATATATTTTGCATGTACTTTAACTAAAAACTACTCAATTTGATTTTTTTAAAAAAGGGCTTGATATATCTCTAGCCCGTTTTTCCAAATTTCAGCCGGTAAAAGTACATTGAAATACCAGACTATAGGAGGCTAGTAAACTTCAAGCATTCAAAACTATGAAATCCACCATTACCTTGACCGCTTACATTAGAGTGGGGAAGCCCCTTAGATTTTCCAAAATTCAAGTGTTCATCATATTATGAAATTATCCATCCTACTCCCTCCACATTTGAGTGTAAAGCCACACATCATGGTAGAATAACTATTGCTTCATGCATCATTCAATAAACTACTTCTCAAAAAATGAATGCTCCTCCACCAAACACATAGTACCCCATGTGTAGCTACTTCATTTTTTTCCCTACTTAAGGCTCTTGTCCAACTTTGATCATCATCATCAAAACATAGCACACCCATGTGCTACTTCATTTTCTCCCTACAGGCTCTTGTCTACCTTTACTTCATCAAATATTCAGAAATCCCAACTAACATGCTAAAACTTAAGAATGTGTGTCTTGTTTTTATTATTTCACACACTCAAGAAGAATAGGCATCATTTTGAGTCACTCCATCATTTGGCACTCGATATATGTGGAGTTGGTGTGTGCTTAAGATACTCTAATAAGTAGATTCAAAAGTGCCACCATTTGGAGTTCCCAAAGTATGGGGATTTTCCCAATATGGTCTTACTTGGTGTATGTAGTTGAGGAAATCAAGGGCACAATTGAGAAATTCACTTAACTATGCTCACGGGGGGGGGGGGGGGGGGGGGGGTTCACTATATGTAAACTCTCTATATCACGTGCGTTCAAGGCCTAATTAAACAACCCCTTATCTGTAAATCTTTCATGAATAAAACACACCCTTTTTCTATTCAATCTGGAAATGCCCCCTTTAAATGGTACCCTTCTGTATGTAAAAAATGTGTAAAAAAGGGATATATTTTTTAAAAACTTATGTTGAACCCATGTGCTATGCTTACGTATGAGTGATCCCCTCGAGACTATGCTTATGTTGAACCCACGTGCTATGCTTACGTATTTATGAGTGATCCCCTCGAGACTATGCTTGTGTGAAAGGGCACTAAGAACTTGGTTTCCTTTTTTATTACCTTATCTTTCCTAATGTCATCAAATCACTACTTACAACATATTTTCTCCAAAACCATTCCATGGACTTTCATAAACTATTCTTCTTGAAGCTTTTCATGCTCGTACCAAATGGTTAAAATTTTGATTTTTTGGGAAAAAAATTTAAAAATATATATAGTTTTTAAAGGATATTCATTTTTTTAATGTAACTCAACCAAGTTGTGTGGATACCCAACCCAAAAATATTTAAAAAATAATTCTTTTTTGTGTACCTTGTCTGAGTTATGCGGATACCTAACCCATGATGGTGGACACTGGCATTTAAAAAAATGCAATTTCCACGTAACTTTATATGGAATGCCCACATTGAATGGTCAACAATGTGTGCAATGATACCGAATTTAAATTTTTTGGTTTTTCACGAAACTCGATCGAGTTATGCACTACAATTGATTGGATTTTCATTTTTAACAATTAGCTCCATAAATTTCAAGGGTGCTCTCTAAGGCTACGACACATTAAAAACTAAGCATTTGGCACACACCTTGCACAACCAAATGTGCTCTGATGGTGCTAAACTTTGCAAGTGTGTATATATGGACCCCACCCTCACTCTTAAAAAGTTTGGTCACCATTGGAGCACAGGTTATTACAATGTGCGAGGGATCTCTAAGGCTATAACATATTAAAAACTAGGGAAATGGGCTGCACATTACAACCAAATATGCGGGGGCTCTCTAAGGCTATGACACATTGAAAATCTAAGTTGTATTATACGTTAAACGAGATTCATTTTATACGCGAATAATGTTCGTTTTATACGTTTACCCTCTTTATATACAGGTGTATTATATGGTGACACATCATGTATTTTGGGTTATACGTTTAGGTCCTTATATATTGATCGATAACTATATATTATCAATCGAAACAAGTCACTGTAAAAATAGTACAATGTATTATGTGCACGACTTTCCTTAGGTAGTGCTTCTAAAATTGGAAAATTAAAAAACAATGCTCGCTGAAGCTCTCGCCTGTCCCCCGCGCCGTCGTCCCTCCCCTGTCGTGCCCGCCCCCCCTTTCGCGCTGGCCCCCCCTTTTGCACCCGTATGCCCTCCCGCCCCCTTTCGCACCCGTTTGCGTCCCCTTTTGTTGCACATGTGGGCAAGATCTTGGACGTTCAGTTACTGGGCCGTGGCCATTACCAGATTGAGTTTGAGATAGCCCCGAGCGTGGCCCAGGTCCTAGCCATGAGTCCCCTTGACATCAGGGGTGCTCGGGCCTTCTTCAGACATTGGTGGCATGGTTTCGACCCAGCAGTGCCGAACAGGGCGAGCACCTATTCCATGTCACAGTTTGCTTTCCTAGACTTCGCCGCGACGAGTACCTTCTGCTCCTCTCCAGGATAGGATCATTGGTGGGCTCGGTGCTTGAGACTGGCCCCACAGTAGCTTCAGTGGTGGCTAGAGCAGCGGGCCTACCTCCTTCGGTCAGAGTTTTGGTTCTTGACATCTCCTCCCTTCCGAAGGTCATTCAGTTACCTAGGATGGGGGGGATGGATCGATCAGAGAGTGGAGTTTTCGGGGCTCCCAAATCAATGTTTTATATGCAAGCAAGTCGGCCACTTGGCCAAAGCCTGCCCTCGCAAGAGACCCCGACCTTCACCGCGCAGCAGGCAGACCCCCGATGACCCATCCACAGATGCGACTCGGCAGGCAGCCTCCGGGACACTTGCTCAGCCCACAGAGACCTCTGATTGTTGGCAACCTAGATAGGGGCGTCGTAGAGGGAGACAGCCACAGCAGCATGCCCCGAGACCGATGCAGCCTCATTGGGTTCTAGTGAGGAATAACTTTTCTCCCCTCTAGGAGGAGACCCTAGCACAGACTAGGGATCAAGAGATGCCAGCGCCCCCCCTTCACCTCCATCTCCACCTCCACCTCCACCTCCACCTCCACCTCCCTCCCCCCTCCCCCCTCCCCCCTCCCCCCCTCCCGCCTCGCTTCCACCTTTGCCTCCTCCCGTTCCCGCTCTTGCATTTTCAGCGTCTCCTTCCCTTCTCCCCTTCTCCCCCCCTTCCTCCCCCTCCACTCGCCTCAACTCCCCGGGAGGCACTGGCAGTGCCCTAGCGCTCACCTGCAGTCCGGCGGGCACTAAGCACCGACCTTGCTCATGTACCGCAGAGAAGACTTACCATGCCGGTTCGTGCTTCACGGATATCCTCTATCCGTAGTCGACTGAGTAGTCTCGACACTAGACAGTGCTCGAAGGCTTTCGACGACTCCTTTACACGATGCCTATTTGGAGCGGAGGGCCCCCATGAGCCACCACCTATCAGAGTTCATGTGGTGATACTTCCGGCTCAAGGGGAGGAGGCACTTGATTCAGCGGTGGCCTTCTCCTTCCCTCTTTACGACACTAGCGATTGGGAGTGGGCTCTGGATCTTGCTATTAGTATTTTGCAAACATAGGCAGTTGAGTTTTCTCACCATGTGAGCGATTTGGAGATTACAGACATGGTAGGCCTACTCTGGGAGTTGGCACATTTCTTTGATACCGGGAGTGCGGATGCCTCCAGCAATCGACACTTGGTGGTTCGCATAGTGGCAGACCTAGCGCGAGACCCTGGCTATGTATGCATACATGAGGATTCTTTCTCCGTGCGGGAGGCAGTCGCTATGGGAGACACAGCCACACTAGCGCCTGCTGGTCTGAGACTCTTGTAGCACACCGGGTGGGCAGATTCGTAGTCGCTCGAATGGGGATTACTCTCCATCCAAGCCGCTTGCGAAGGCCCACCGTATGGCTGATATAGCCTCCACCTCAGCAGATCATCCATGAGGATCATCTCATGGAATATACAGGGCCTTGACGGCGCACACTATGTACGTTATCGTGGTTGCTTGAGGCAGGAGCTTCAGAGATGCCTGGTTGGGGACAGTATTGATATTTTGATGATGCAGGAGCACCATTTGAGTGAGAGCAAGATTCGGAGATATGGTTCAGTGATGCCTGGTAGATGGCACAATTTTTGGTCTGCAGGTTTTGGCCCCTTGGGAGGGCAGGGAGGAGTATGTATGGTCATTGCGGATGCATGGCGGCAGGCCATTGTAGATCGCGGGGTCATTGTGCCTGGTAGAGCGCAGTAGGTTATTTTGAGGATGCACGATGAGCACATTGGTGTGCTCAATGTCTATGCGCCCAATCATGCTAGTGCCAGAGAAGAGTTGTGGACCCTTGTTACAGATGCATTGCCCGAGGCCGCACATTGGTGTGTTGGGGGTGACTTCAACATTCTTGAGGACCCGGCCGATAGGGTGGGAGGTAGTCATGTTACAGTGCACAGCACGGAGCTTGCAGCTTGGGAGCGATTTTGTATGACACTGCGGATCACTGATGCATGGTAGCATGAGGCTTTCTCCCGTACTCAGGACAGTCTTAGTTTTTCTCGGTCGGATCGCCAACAGGGAGGGACTAATTTATCACGGATTGATCGCTTCTATGTGGGCGACAGGGTCGGGAAGCGTGGTGGCTCCGTTGGCATTCTCGCTAGCACCTCTTTCTGAGACCATGCGCCAGTTATTTTGACTCTTGAGGAGAGGACATGTGAGACCATCTTGCAGTTGAGGATCCCAGAGAGGATACGTGAGACCAGCTTGCAGTTGAGGATCCCAGAGAGGATACTTACAGACCCCAGTCTTTTTGAGGACATTGAGAGGATATGGCAGGATAGCGAGAGCTCTGACTTGGATACAGCAGGCTAGTGTGCCCAGGGACTCATCACGCTCAGCTCTTTTTTGCACGCTACAGCCTTGACACGGCTAGGAGAGACACGAGAGTGGGAGCGTCGCTTGAGACATAGCCTTGCTCCAGCGCCTTCAGGAGCAGCAGCCCACATGTGACTGGGTGGCGTCCCAGCTGAGCCAGGCAGGTCAGGAGGTTCAAGAGGCAGAGGAGCAGAGACACGAGTTTTACTATCATCGCCAGGCCTCTCAGTGGACTCAGCTTGGTGATAGAGTGACTGAGTTTTTTGAGATCACCGAACCCTGCCATGCTCGAGCAGGAGTATGCCAGCTTAGGAGGCAAGACGGATCGTTAGCCACTGAGCCCGAGGAAATTAGAGCTATTGCCACCGAGTTCTACACAGACTTGCTTTCAAGAAGGGAGCCAGCCACCACGGAGGCATGTGATGCTTGTAGACAGACTGTGTGGACCCATGTGTAGAGGAGGGTCACAGATTGTATGCGCACAGCTTTGGGTGCATCCCTTTCAGAGGATGAGCTTGTTGAGGCTTTGAGGGCCCTCCTGCGTCATAGTTTCCCCTGGGGAGGACGATTTGGCGCTTGTCTTTTTTATGCGCTATTGGGACCTT
This sequence comes from Cibotium barometz, assembly GCF_041138505.1. Lineage (NCBI taxonomy): Eukaryota > Viridiplantae > Streptophyta > Polypodiopsida > Cyatheales > Cibotiaceae > Cibotium > Cibotium barometz. Next base: position 53,395,407 of record NC_141063.1, on the reverse strand, counting down.
TTGGGGCTAAGCCTCCGCAGGGGTTTTCAGCATGTTTTGGACACTGGGGTGATGCCACAGAGTTTTTCAGAGGGCTTGATCTTTCTTATCTCCAAGGGGGAGGGAGTGTTAGATGATATTCGGCAATGGAGGCCTATTACAATCCTCAATACTGTTTACAAGGTCCTAGCCAAGGCCTTGAGTTTGAGGATCCAGCCCTTCCTTGGGGATTTGATCTTTCTTATCTCCAAGGGGGAGGGAGTGTCAGATGATATTCGGCAATGGAGGCCTATTACAATCCTCAATACTGTTTACAAGGTCCTAGCCAAGGCCTTGAGTTTGAGGATCCAGCCCTTCCTTGGGGATTTGATTCATGCTACCCAGACAGGCTTTGTCAAGGAGCGCAGTATCCTTGATGACAACATCTTCACCTTCTGGGAGGATACGGCCCGAGCTAGGATTCTCGGCGAGAACTTGGTCGTTATGCTTCTCGATTTTGAGAAGGCATACGATAGAGTCGATTGGGGTTTTCTGGAGGGCACTATGCTTTGCTTGGGTTTTGAGCCAGACTGGATTCGAGGAGTGGCGGCTCTATATTCCACAGCTCGTAGCCAGCAGGTGTTGATGGCAGGAGGACGGGGGCCGAGTTTTGAGCTGACCAGATCAGTCCGTCTCTAGGGATGCCCTCTCGCTCTGTTCCTTTTTCTTTTCTTTGCAGAGGCTATGAGCATGTATCTGACAACAGAGGAGGTTGGCTTGAGAGGACTCTAGCTTGCGGGGTGAGGACTTGCTTGATTTTGAGTTTGCTGATGACACGGGATTGTTTTTGCATGGCAAGGGGGCCAATCTACAGAGGGCAGAGCAGTCTCTACAGGTTTTTGGTGTGGCTTCGGGAGCATTGATCAATTGGCGCAAGACAGTGGCTTGTTGGATCAGTAGTGCTCCCGCGCCCAGACCTGGCCACATGACCGCCAGTGAGAATGAGATCATGCAGATTTCATATTGTGAATTTTTCGTCTGAGTTGCGGCCAGTTGATATTGTGCTTATTCTTTCTATCTTTGGAGGTGGATTTGCCCTATCAATTGCTTATTTGTTGTACTAATTCTTTCTATTTTCTACTTTTCTTAGTGCTAGGCACATTATGGCTGAGTCTGCTCTGCATCTCCGGAGGTTTGATAGAAACTCAGTACGAAGGCCTTTGTGTGAATATATGCTCTTGTGTGTGTGTGTGTGTGGAGTGTGTGTGTGAGAGCATATCTTGATACAGAGTTCTACACCCACTATTGGACACTGATGACGTTAGTGGGGATGTCGTATTGGACTTGATTTGTCACTTGAGCAGCAGATCGCCTCGCTTCTTCTGAGTATTCGGAAGAAGCTTCTATATTGGAGTACAGCTCGGCTTTCCTTGGCTCTGGGAGGTGGTGGTGGTGAAAAATCAGGTGCTTTTAGCGACTATGTGGTATATCACGTCTTGCTGAATTTTCTCGAGCTCTTGCATCAGCCAGGTATAGAGGCTGATCAGGAACTTTCTTTGGTCAGGGCGGGATGGTCAGCTGGCCCGAGCAAAGGTTGCTTGGGCAGGGTGGGATGGTCAGTCGGCCCGAGCAAAGGTTGCTTGGGCAGTTATTACTCTTTCGCTGGCCCAGGGGGCTTGGGAATTATAGATCCAGCTGATCAGAGTAGAGCCTTGTTGGGGAAGCTTATTGTTCGGGGGCTGCTTCTTCCAGGCGCGCTGAGCCTTGGGGGAAGGAGCGGGCGGTTGTAGGCTAGAGCTCCCCCAACAGGGGGCACTTGGGCACCAGAGATACGGTGGATCTTCATAGAGATGAGGAGGATAGGCCTTAGTAGAGGATGGGAGGACAGATTTGCCTTGAGCATCCTGCGAGCTTGGGAGTTACTGAGACCGGGGCTTTCTCAGAGACCTCCCACTTGTGATGAGGAGCAGGCCAGAGCCCCGCGGTACGTACAAAGCAGGGTCATATGCTGGGTTCTCACCCTCGTCTAGCTTGGGGACCATCGGCGGCAAGCCTAGCACGTAGTTTTGGAGATTGGCAGGCCTTTTGCAGTCTCCCGGAGGAGATCCAAGTGGAGAGGCTGAGTCACTTCAGAGGGGGGCTGATTATGAGGGAGGACATTCAGGAGGCACTCACTGAGGAGTGGTTCATGCCTTTGGAGCCAGCAGCCCCACGGTGGATGGGAGCCTTTACACACTTGGAGATCTTGATTGCTGTCAGAGCTTGCAGTGAGGATGGTAGATGCCTGTATTATGAGATAGAGGATGAGGGCAGGAGGCGGAGTCGCCTTTGGTTGCAGAGTGCATCTTTCAGAGGATACGGGTAGTGGTCGCCGCTTCTCGAAAGTGGCATATTGATCCAGGCCCTGCAGATGTGGACTCTGATTGGCGCATATGGGCATATGTTGCGCGCCCCTTGGCCCGGCTCCCAGTGGGACCTTGGCGAGTACGAGTGGCATGATCCTTATGCGTCCCCCGAGGCCACAGAGATCAGAGGCCACATAGATCACCTTTTTCTAGTACACTGCTCGGTTGGGGAACTCGGTTGGGGAGGCATATTTTGACTGCAAGCAGGATGGTCTCTCCAGCTGCATCGGAGCATTGGCAGCTACACGGACTCTCACAGGAGTTCTTGGAGGATTTTTGGACCAGGCTCTGGGCTAGCAGACAGGCACACAGGATCTCGGCTTTCTAGTACTAGTTGCCCATAGGGGCTATGCAGTTAGCACCTAGCTTGTCTACAGTGGCCTTTCGCCAGCCTGCATCCAATGCGGCCACCCATTGGAGACACAGCGACATTCCCTATGGGGCTGTCCACAGGCACAACAAATTTGGCTGAGGATTCTGCACATTTTGGCCCCCCTCTCTCTAGAGGGAATGTATACGTGGGGAGCCGCTGTTTGGTCGACTTCGTCAGGGCTAGCTATGGGATATGAGACAGAGTAGGCCAGCTAGGCCATCAGATTCATTGGGGGCCAGCCTCGCCTTATTCCTTCACTGGATTTCTTGACAGCCGGCTGGACACAGGAGAGGGATTTACAATGGGAGCTCCTCAGTAGCCTCACCATATGGTTCACCTGGAGAGCCCATTGTTTCAAGGCTTTTGAGGGGAGACTGGAGCCACCAGCAGAGACTGTTTAGGCTATTTGGCAGGAGTTGATTCACACCCTGCGAGATGAGGACAGTATGACCGCATCCAGGGTGACTCGGGATCGAGCGATCTTATGACGCCAGGCTTTCCACACCACTTGGTGCAGCGGCCCTTTCTATACTCTACACACACGGGTACCCCCCCGCTGGCACTACAGGCCACCTGTTTGGATTTTCCCCCCTCCTATTATATGATATAGCCTCTCAGTTTATTTGTACTTTTTTGCACCTAGGGAGAGTCTCCCTAGCTGCCTTGATTGGTCTCTGCTCTGCCTTCTTATGAGCAGGAGAGGGTCTGTAGTCCACTGGGCTTTTTTATAACTAATGAAAGGATCTTTTCATGAAAAAAAATGGAAAATTAAAAATATTTCTAATATAATAAGTAAAAGAACCTTAGATATAGGTTTAGATATTTGTGTACTTGTGTTCAAAGGTTACTTCACACTTGTACATATAATTTAGAAAATAAAAATTAGTTTTGTCTTTCATTGTGTTCGAAGCTTGCTTCATGCTTGAAAGATAAAGTCTTAGGAATAGGATCTATCTTTTATTGTGTTCAAAGCTTGCTTCACACTTCAAAGATAATGCAAAATATAGGTAGTAGGTTTTATCCTTTACTGTGTTCAAAGCTTGTTTCACACTTTAAAGAGATTTTTAGCGTTTACAATTTATCTTTTTTGTGTTTGAAGCTTGCTTCACACTCTAAAGATAAATATTGATGTGTATGTTTTATTCTATTCTTTGCATGAAGTGGCATGCTTTAATATTGCATGCCCATGAACGTAAGAGTCATTAATTAGGAGCATGGGAGTTGTTATCACAAAAGCCCCATGGTAACTTAGGGTAGCCCATGTCTTATCATCACCCTCTTCAGAGGTACCTTCGGTTTTAGTGATGGTGAGAATGTGGAAAGACTTTGGGCCCATGGGTAGACCAGTAGGTTGTGTCAAGTGCACTGTTAAACCTTCCTCCAAGCACTGTTACATTCATGGACATGCACATTAGGAAAAAAGGGAGCTCATTTTGAGGCCTTTTAGAAGAGAGAGAAAATAGGCTCTCAACCAATCAGGAGTGGGTCAACGTTACGTTGAAAATTCAACAAAAGAAGATGAAAATAAGAAAAAGAAATAGTACTATATGTTCGTAGAAGCGTGTCACATTAATAAGGTGATCCAATTTGAATCTTTAAAAAAATTATTTTCTGTCCAGAATTTGGTGATTCTGACATCGCAAACGCGTCCGGAATGGCCCAAAACCCTAAAAACGGCACTGGAAACGCTGGAATCGGACATCCAGAGGCCCGAAAACGGCCAAAAAAGGCCCCAAAAGTGGATTTGCACATAAACGCGATTCCAATCGCGTTTATCGCGTTTATGTGCAAATCCACTTTTGGGGCTGGAATTGCGTATATGTGCAAATCCACTTTTGGGGCCTTTTTTGGCCGTTTCCGGGCCTCCGCGCGGATGTCCGATTCCAGCGTTTCCAGTGCCGTTTTTGGGATTTTGGGCCGTTCCGGACGCGTCTGCAGTGTCAGAATCACCAAATTCTGTAGAGAAAAGTGTTGCTCTTAAATGAACATTGAATGTAAAGCATTTATTCCTTTTCACACTGACATTTCTGACGCAAGTATCCATATTTTCTTGCTTTTGTAGAGAAAAGAGAAAATAGTGAATTTCTTACAGGGCCCCAAAATGAGCTTCCATTTTTCCTAATGTATGTGTTATGAACTCTATATGCTGGACAAAATGTATATGTGATGGGACCTCTATGTATTTTTGCATTGATTTCTCATGCATTACATGAACATTACGAGTAGACTTCTTTCATGCTTATTGTTCAAAACTTGTTTTATAATTAAATTTGTCATGTTTCTAAAGTTAAGTCATCATCTTTTAATTCAATTTCATTCACACCAAACGAGAAATTGATTGAAGGCATCACGTGCAGCAGTCAACTTGGTATACGTATTTTACAATATAATAGTGTTACATATGCCTCGGAATATAGCTACTCGTGCTAGACAATCTTGTATACCATTGCCTTTGACTACTGATGCAGTTGCAGAAGAGAGATGCAGTTGCAGAAGAGAGATGTAGTGAAGATGAGGATGAATGGAAAGTATGATGAGATGCCTCAGATATGGATAAAGTTGATGATATATTGCCAATTCTAGTAGAAGAATAATGTACTTGTACTCATCAACATGTGTTTTCACTCACTAACAATCATATGCAACTTGAAATAATCACTCACTAACATGTAATGCAACTTGAAATACTTACTATAATCTAACATCACATTTTTGCGAGTATATATTTTCAAAAATAGAGATTGCCACTATAGCTTTAAATCATCTTTTAAAACTAAATGTTTTTGAGTCTACAAAAAAATATCTAAAAAAGAGTTTGTGTCACTAAGATAAGTCTTGTGCATCCTCCCAGGTGATGCCTCCATCTAAATCACCACCACGAGCACCTCTGTTGTAAGTGGCCACCACTAGCACTAGCACCAACACTTTCTGGGCTTCCAAGTAGATCATCAATGTTGAATAGGTCAGCTACAAAAAATATCTAAAAAAGAGTTTGTGTCACTAAGATAAGTCTTGTGCATCCTCCCAGGTGATGCCTCCATTTAAATCACCACCACGAGCACCTTGTAAGTGGCCACCACTAGCACCAGCACCAACACTTTGTGGGCTTCCAAGTAGATCATCAATGTTGAATAGGTCAGCTGACACATTGCTTGGACTTTGATAACATGCAATCACTACATGGAGCTTTTGATTCTCTGCACAGAGTGATGCAACCTCTGCTTTAAGTCAAAAAATCCTCTCTATCACACTCTCTACTATTTATCCTTAGCTTGCAAGGGCAATTCCTTGGCTAGCCATCTCAATGATCTTCTCATGCTTGTTGTGTAACAAGATGACGAGACACTTTTGTGTTGGCAAGGGAATATTTCTCTTCTCGTTGTAGATGCTAGTTCCTTAGGTCTACCCAGACTAATTCCTACATTATTTGGACGAGAGGTCCAATCTACTTGTCTCTTTAGGATATCTTGGACGTACACTTGTTGAATAAAATATAATTCCATTTGATTGTTGTTTGGCATTTCTCTCTCTTTCTGTATAAACCTTAGAAGTAAGACCCACATGATGAAGATCAGAGAGTTTCAGAGCAGGGACCCCTCCTTTGCTCGACCACTTATCTAGAACAAAGTGTCATGTATAAAATGGGAAGGACATAGCTTCTTCACGTCCTTAAGTGCTAGGGGATCTTCCTCCAAACCTTCCCCATTTGGGATGTCCTCAAAGAATTGTGACAGATCTTGCTCACCAAATCGATGAGTCCCCTCTTATAGTATGCATTGGGACTCTGCATGATCTATTCCCTCAACTTGGTTGCAGAGGTCTATATCCTTCGCCAGCTACTTTAACCACCACCACTTGGTTAATTTGTATTCACAAAGAAATATAATTTATTTTATTATATTTAACAAAAAAATCATATACAAATAAGCAATTAATATGCAGACAATTTAGAGACAATCATATGTAGATAAACAATTGAATATTTGAGACAATTAAAAGACGCATAGTCACAATAGTCACACTTGAATTTTTGAGACAATTTACACTAGCATTGCCATTAATACTCGAGACAATTTAGTATAGTCATACTTGAATATTCGAGAAAATTTAAAGATGCATAGTCACAGTAGTCACACTTGAATTTTTGAGACAATTCACACTAACATTGCCATTAATATTCGACATAATTCAGATAGACTCTTTGAGATACAAGTCCGAGATGTATAATATATCCATGTTACTTGTAAATACAAGGCAACTATTCATCATATGGATGCAAGCCTGAGGTCCTATTAATGTCTAGCCTAGTTTTTGGGCTCCATGCATACACACAGCTAAATTTGTTGTTGATGGCCTTGATAGGGGATTGACATCCCTAATCACATGGTTTTACTTATCCGAGTGATTAATGTAGCAACTTCATCACTTGAAAATGGCTTTGGAATACAATAAAGGAAGCACTTGATTTGGAAACTCATAGAATATACATCTTGTTATTGTATGGGGGAGGAATTGTAGGAAAGCATTCAAGTGCAACATGTTTGTATTTTTGTTGCCACTCTATCTTTGTTTCTGATCTTTCATGTGGAAGCTTTGAAAAATGTGATGTGCTTCGTGTGCGTGTTGCACGACCCCAGTCTGCCAGCCCCACATATACATTACCTGTGCTTTCACCAAAATATTCCTACCATGCAGATCATTATGCAGGAGATCCTTATCATGCATGTACTCAAGGGTTTCCAAAAGGCCATTAATGATTTGTAGGATGTGACCTCTAAATCTCCCTCTTGTGACTACATTCTCTGGCATGTCCTGGAAATTCCTTGGCATAGGTCTTGATCCATAATTTTAAAGTTGGCCCATCCATCTTTCTAGATATCCACCATTCTAAAAATGATAGATGATTGCTGGTCTGACCTCTGAATGCACTAATCCCTTTGCTGCAGAAATGATACCACGATGAGTGATATGCACTCGAGTGGCCTCCTCATGCATTGCTATCATCTCTGGTGACATGAATGATTCCCCATGAGTAATTCACTTTGCAACATAGCAATTATCTGGGAAGGTCGAGTAATGTACTTTGACCTTGCACAGAAAGCCGAATGCACCTTCACCCAATCTAGTAGCTAGCAAGAACTCTAGACATGAATTGTTTAGTAACCGTAGAGATGGTGCATTGGCTGTGGGGCAATGATCTTTGTTTTGGCAATTTTTGTAGGACAACCAACCTCTTCCTCTTCAGCATACTATGGCATCATCGGCAACCAAAATGCTCACCACCTGCTGGTCAGTCATTAGGGGAAGGTTGAGGTCTATGGGGGCCCTTTAAGCTGCCATGAGATTAAGGAGATGATTAGTGTGAAGGCCAATAGGAAAAATACATGTGTACAAAAATGTTGGGTTGATTAAGAACCTAAATCTTGTGGTCAAAGGTAGAATCTTACCTTTTTCAGATCTGCCAGCAAAGAAAATCTTCAATATCTTTTCTTTTTATATTTTTTTAAAGGAAAAGTTTCAAAAAGTTACCCCCCTCACTTCCCTCTTCCCTCCAAAAGTAGGGGCGTGTTTCTCTCTCCTCCCTTTTAGACTAACCCACTTTCCCCATCTACCACTCACTACACCCTCACTTGCAGCCCTATCTTCATCTCCAACTTGAGGAAAGCTCTTTGCTACCACCTACTCAGAGAAAGCTCTGTTATCAGCCTCTCTCTCTCTCTAGAGGAAGCTCTATTATCAAACTCTCTCTCTCTCTCTCTCTCTCTCTCTCTCTGCAAGCAGGCACCTAATGCAATCTCTCATTAGCTTTCTTTTGAGGAAAGCTCTTTGCTACCAGCTACTCGAGGAAGCTCTGTTATCAGCCCTTCTCTCTCTCTCTAGAGGAAGCTCTGTTATCAAACTCTCTCTCTCTCTCTCTCTCTCTCTCTCTCTCTGTGTGTGCAAGCAAGCACCTAATGCAATCTCTCATTTGCTTTCTTTTGAAGGTTTAGCTTTCTCTCTGTGTGTGTGTGCATGTGTGTGTGTGTGTGTGTGTGTGTGTGTGTGTGTGTATGGATTTGCAGCAATCTTCTTTAAAGCTTTAGCTAGCTCTCTCTCTCTCTCTCTCTCTCTCTGAGCAGGTATTTGCTTTTTTGCCATATTCTTAAAATTCACTTTCTTTTCATTTGGGCCATCTATGGCTCTTCAGTGTGTATGCAGGCCATCATCCACTATCGAGTCCATGGCTATTTCCAAAGTACAGGATGATGAAGGTTATTGGATTCCTACCGTTTTTAAGCGGTTCATGTGGATAACAATGCAGCCTAGTTTGAGGGGTGCACACAAGGTTCCTCGAAGGCACATGGCTTCCACAAGCCATCACTGGAAAGGAAGGATCTTAGAATTCAAAGTTTGCAACAAGGATGGAAAGCGGCTTGCAAAGGTGCAACATGTTTACACCTCAAGCCAAATACATCTTGAAGATGAGAACTCACCCCACGGTTCCCAACTAACTGTAAGTTTCAATGTTTCTTTGCTTTAGAGAAATGCTTGCATGAAGACTATGTGAATATCAAGAACTCCAATGTATTCTATTGTATGCAGATGTTTTCCCTTCATGTGTAGAATGGCAGCCTCTAGAATGTTTTACAGAGACCTTCAAAGCATGTCATGTTGATCTAGGTAGGCTTATGTATGCTGGGGAAACAAGTTTCGAACTTGCAAATAGAGGAGTATTTTTCATTGCTGCAACATATGTTGTGCCACAGAGGGGAAGGTTTGGAGCACTTGAGCCAATTTCTCCTCCTGCACTAAATCGCCCGGAATGGCCCATTCCAGACCCCACCACAATGGAGAGCTTTCAGTGCAGGATTTTCCATGACATTCAGTCAAGCCTAAAGGCTGCATATGGATCCCACAAGATAAGTGTATCTCTTTTCATGCCTTTACATGTGTTTATTGCTATTTTCAAAGTAGGCAAGTTCCATCGCACCCCAACAATGTGGATAAGCAAAGATGGGGCCTTTGAAGCTCTAGATACATTTCTAAAAGGCGATTGGACCACCAAGGTGGCAGAACATTAGGGCGATGTAATAAAGTGCTCAGTGATAATGTCAATGGTAAGATGCAGGTATCAGATATGCAAGTAAAATCTAACTATGGTGTACCCTATTAGAAGGTGGAAATGCTCGCATGGTGAATGGGAAGCTTTGGACTCTGATCTCTATGCTAGGGAGGAGGTAGAACTTCATATTGAAGTTCACCCAGGAGAGGAGCATACAGTGGTAGTTAATGATGATTGGAATTTTGCTCAGTTGAGAGATCGTATTATCATGTCCTTTAATGTAAGGAATCAATTCAAGTTTGTTGTTTCTAATCGACCTATGTGTCACAGGTTAGAGAAACATACACTCTGTGTGTCATTGGAGCCCCCTAGGGTCCTTAGCTTGAAAGACTATTAAGTTGCAGACTTAGATAACATTTTGAGTGATTTTTGGCGATAATTTGTAGCGGTGTACTTTTGAATACAAAATTTTTGATTGTACCATAGCCCCAATGTCCTCTGTATTTCATTGCAATTTGGATTTTAATTTTGTTAATTTTAAAATTTTTAAGTATGTTCTATAAATTTATTAAATGTTTAAGTGGAATGCTTTATAAGAATAGGTTTTGCTCTATAAAGCTCATTTCATTCTTAAGATCTCGCAGTTTCTATTTCCCTTCAATATCCCGCCATGGCTTCAAGCTCTAACTCGCTACGCGCAAAGCTTGAGAAAATTGGGCTCTCAGCAGGTCAGAACATCGCCATTTTTGAGGGGGTGATTGATATGCAGAGAACTATAGACCTTCACGCAGAGGCTTTTCAAGAGCAGGTCCAGTACATGAATGATGTAGTGGCACAATATGTCGTGCAATTGCCTGAGTCCACCACTAAATGGGTTCCAGTGGACTTAATCAGGCATCTGTACCATGGTGATAAGTTGTTCCGATTCAGGCTCAACTGATTTTTGAAAGGGCTTACATCTAGCAATTACAGGGTCGAAGATGATGACACCATTTATGAATTGCAGGTTGGTAATGTAGGCACCACCTTCCTTTCATGGGATATGATGTTAGCACTGTTTCTGCAAGAAGCCAGGGATGCAGAAAAAAAGAAGGGAAAGGAATTGAGTAAAGAAGTAGCTCTTGTGAAGGAATCCAAAGGCAAGGTGGAAGAGGTTCTCTCAGAAGAAGCTGAAGCGTCCATGGCCTTGGTGCTTCTCCAACAAGGGTCAACTGAGGATGAAGAGCCTCATCAGGACCTCGAGGGGGATGAAATTGTGGAAGAGATCCCTGAGTTGGATGTAACCACTTTGAATCCCATCATCATGGATAACAAGGAATTTCTTTTCCTTGATGACATTTGTAAATCCTTGGGGTTAAGGGAGGATGAGGCCCTAAGCATATTAGCAATTGGGTCTGGTTTCTGCAAAGAAGACACACTTAAGCAACCGACTACAGGTGTACAGATTGATTTTGATGACCATGATCGTACCAAAGTGCTAGCATTCCAAGGGTTTGATAGAGAACGTACAATTGAGGAAACTGTTTCCAATGCTCTTGTTGCTATAGAAAATGTAGCAGCAGAGTATGAAAGTGTCCCTCAAGAAGCATTTCAACCACATAAGCACTTGCATGTAGATACATTAGTTGAGCAGCGTGGAAGCAGTATAGACATATGCAACCCACACACAAGCCAATGTGATGATGACATTGAGGTGGGGTTAAATCAAAGTCGTGCCTTCATATTTATAAGTGAGTTATTACTAACACCTGAACTTTTTCTCTTGTAGAAAGCTTATATTTTTGACAAGTTTGCTGCACGTGGAGGTGGAGTTCATGTGCAATCCGATGGACGAGACACCTCCCTGATTCATTACCTTCCTAGCCTCTCTCCATCATTTATTTGAGTAATCCATTTAGAGTACTCTGAGGAGGCACAAGAAGAGCTCATCAAGTGTAAAGCTCTAAGTGGGGTTCTCACCGAAGATGGGCTAGCAAATAATGCAAACAAATGTATACTTATTAGCAGGGAGACAGCTATGTATACATTTGCAGGCAACTACACCGGCCATGTGCTAAGCCATTGTGCTACATCAATCTCCAAAGGTGTAACCAATCCTATTATTATAGCTAATAGCCTAGGTGAGAAAGCCATGCAGAGTGACGAAGCTAAAGAAGCTCTCAGAAATCTTCTCAGAAACTTGTACTTTTCTTTCTACGAAATCAATACAAAATGTATACGTTTTTAATTGTAATGTTTTTAAGAATTCTCAACCATTTCTGTTGTTTATTTGTTGTGTCAGCATTGTGCTCTATAAACTTTTGGCAGGCATGTGAATGTGTATGAAATTTCATTGATAATGAAAAAATATTTATTCAAATATTGTCACTTAACATCCAGCTGAAATCTGGCAGTACAAAATCTGAACAATTTAAAAAAAATCAAAATTTTTATGTTTTTTGATGTTTGTAAGCATATTTTTCATCAAAAAAGTGTACATAATGCATGAAAGAGTACAAAAATGAAAAAAACAAGCCTGTGCGCTACGGCACGAATTTATGCTTTTCAAAGTTGAGGACAGGCTTAAATTCGCGCTGTAGTGCACAGGCATCATTTGTTTATTTTTGTACACTTTAATGCATAATGTACACTTTCTTTGATGATAACTCTGCCTAGAAACATAAAAAAAACTTTTGCTTTTTTAAAAAATGTTCTATCTACTGCGAGACTTCACCAGGTGATTTTGAGCCCCAAATGAATTTTTTTTTGTCCCTGAGCTTTTCTAAGGCCTTATTGAGCTTTAAGCCTTTTTTTGGACCTAAAATAAATTCAATTTAATTTTGTTTTTGCACTATGTAAGGATCCTTTGTTCAATGCCAACAACAATACCACGTATAACAAGATAATATTCAAATTTCATATTGGTTTTCACAATCACCTTATCCATAATACAAATTTTGTTTCTGTTTGACTAAAGCTCTTAATACATGATCAACAGTTTTACCCATTCAAACAAAAGTACAAGAAATGAAATGTTTGCTTTTATAACACAGTTGAAACAAATGAATACGTTGGTTTACGAGTCATTGACAATATCTTATAGATTCAAAAAAATGTATTACAATGTTGGAGATTACAAAAGGCACAAAGGCCGCCGCCTAAAAGCTTAATCCTATCTTATAAATCCTTCCTTATGGAGCACTTTATCCTGACGTAAACGTAGTGCAAGTGCCATGTCAACAGGCTTTAGGGTCACCCTTTTGGCGTGAGCACGGCACAACACCGAATCTTGAAATAGAGAGACCAAAATTGTTTCTGACGCCTCTTGTAGGGCCTCGAGTGCCGTACGCTGTACCCGAGTGACCCTGTCACTGTACTTGTCGATGACTTCTTTTACAACTCTTGCAAAAGGGGCCTTCGCCATGATGGGGTCTGTGCTCTTTTGGTACTTTCTGATTTCTCGCAGAGCCACAGTCCCCGGTGTCCGTCTTCTCTTCTTGTTGGCTACAGGGGGTGGTGGTGGATGCGACCTCTCTTCCCATGGTTGTCTATCATTTCTAAATTTTTTCGCCTTTCTTGATCAACTGGATCTAGATTTAGTCTTCTTTTACTTGCTTCTGCCTTCTTCTTTTCTTGTTCTTGTTTTAATCTGCGTGCTTCTTGAATTCTTTGTTCCGTCTTTCCCTCTCCCTTTGCTCCTCCTGCTCCTGTCTTTCCCTCTCTCTTTGCTCCTCTTCTTATCGTTGATCCTCCTCTTCCATCTCCACCTCTTGCTGCCTGTTTGCACGTTCCTTCTTTCTCTTGACACAAATCTTTATTCTTTGTTTGGGGCTGACGCCTCTCAAGTTCCTCATGTAGTGTTTGTGCTAAGAGCCTATCCAGCTTCTCACGAACGGCTTATTTCCTCTGCTTCATAGAATTCAGCAGCCTATTGATACTGCTCTTGCTCAGTACAGAGAAGTGCTTCCTGGTCTTCCTCAAATGCGACCCTTAGCTCCTCTTCTAGCTGCTGAGGGAGTAGGGCTTGCTGTTGCTCTCTTCTTCTATGCGCCTCCTCATCAATCTGGCGTTGTTGCTCTTCCAGCACATGCTCCTGCTGCTCAGCCTCTGAGAGAGGTCGGGGGAATGGTGTACGCGTGGCTCTAAATGAGCCGGTGTCTCCAGGCTGCTTGGAGACATCCTCAATATTGTCCAGTCCTGAAAACACATCCGGCTGTACATCTTCCTGTCGAGTCTCTACCTCTCTGTCCATGCTTGTATGCTTCTTTTTGATGTGTTTTTGCACTTGTTGAAATGCCTGTGCTGCGGCGACTGCTTGTATCAAATTGTGTGCACTAGACAGTACGTTTGGGTTCTCAGTTTTGCGTGCAGTGTGCTTAGTTTTAGCCATCCATTGACTTACATGAGTGAATGAACGTGAAAATATAATTTTAAAACTCACTTTTACAGGTTTATGTAGTTTTTGAAAAAAACTTATTAATAAAAAAATCTCTAGAAATTTTTTAAAAAAAGGCTTTAACTTAAAAAAGGCTACAATTTTTAATATGGAACCCATTCTTGACCCATACGTCTACGCGCACCGAACCACTCACGCATCCCATGCATGGCACTTGATGCTCGCCATGCAATTGCTCGTTGTGCAGATTGACATTTTTTATAACCCTTCGTAGTAATGACACCTGCCCTTTTGATTTCTGTCGGCATTGACCTCCCAAACTGCGATAAAACCAATTGAACATCTCATGCAAGGCATTACTTTTTTCCTTACCACCTCCACCATGTCGCGTGTTATGCTGCCTTAGCTTAATAATGAGAGCGCTCCATTCCTTGGGTTCTCCAAATTGCCATTGGACCATATTGGTCGAGAAAAAACTGTGTGTGGGCAAATATAACGTGCTGCAACAAAGATCATATCAGAATTTTACTATTTGGCAATTAATATCAGTAAATAGATATAAAGGTAAATACCATATAGTGGGTGATATGTGTTTCTCCCCATGCATCAACCATTTGCTGAGTAAATGTATGTATTGTAGTCTTTAAGTTTGCAATCTCCTCAGCAACAAGTGGAGCCTTTTCTAGCAATTGAATCATTATGTCAAGTGACTCCCACAGCCTTGCCCGCTTGAGACCAAGCTCTGCATTATTCCCACGATAAGTGGTGCATTCACAAATGGCCTTCCATAATTCATATTTTGTGTGACTATTGTACCCCTCGTAATTTGAGAGAAGGTGTCTTGCTTTGGATCCACCCATGCATATTTTGTTTGGATTATCCTGACCCGGTCCTGACTTTTTAGTATCCTTAGTTAACTTTACAGCACCACCATGAAGCCCCACGCTTGAAAGGACATCTTCCAGCTTACTGATGCATTCGTGCGAAGATGTTCAGGCTCCATATTCCATGCATAATTGATATGTAACTTCAATAATTTGTCCATTATGCGTAACCTAGCATGAAGCGTGCACATATGAACACGGGAAAGTGGAATCTCCAATATAGGGCTCCATGAGATATCTTCTTGATCACGATTAGGCGGACAATTGGTATTACAATTCATAATGTCATTAACCCACTGCATAGGTTTCTTTGGATCTTTGTTTTGCATTGTACTCATTGAAGGTGGTTGTACATTTTTCTTGCCCTTTGCATGAGATTTGGTCGTCTTGGTGGCTGCAACCTTGCCTGAAGCTTTGCCGCAATCAATATACTTTGATTTTGAATGGCAGCAATAAATACATGGAAAAAAAGTATTTGCTCCTAGCTTGCATCCTAGCATACACTTCAATGTCTTTAAATCACCTGCCATGTGCCACTCAACTGTAAATGCTCCTACATCTTCCACATGCAAAGTTTCTCCTTTTGATTGTAATGATATGACATTTGGGATGCCTGTTCAGGTAAAGTACCATCGCAATGTATCATTCGTCTCCTGTGGAAGCTCAAATGCTGACAACCACCATATATTCTTTTCTGATTGCACTCCATAGTAATCTTTTCCCTTAAATTGACTTCCCGTGTTGGAATTTGAGGCTTGTGCACTATAGTCAAGAAGATTATCATCCTGTTCCAGATTTCCTTTGATAGCCCTGTTCATAAGTGTTAGGCTAACTCTTTCTAATTTTTGTCCTTTTACAATTTGACACTCATCAAGCTGCTTTAACACAAACACAGCCTGACCTTGGCACTCCTCAATGCTTAGACCATAATAAGAAATCATAGCTCTTTGAAGGGTCTTTAAATCAATAAAGACATTGTTGTACTTGTTGTATTCAAATACCTTTGTAGTACATACAGGCAGAGCATCCTCCACATGACGGTAGCCACCTAACATGTTCGCAATTTCTGAGTTTGCACTTTTTCTTGCCATGGTTACATTGTATGGAGTTGGTAGCATGGGTCGAAGAAGTTCTTTTGCACGATGACCTAGTGTAAACACCCTGTAAATGGCTTCATATCCCTTCCTACTGACACCAGCACTATCACATGCATCCATAATCTGTATGGGGCTTACCATATTTTGCAGCTCTCCATAAATTTTGTTTCGGATTTCCTTAGATATTCTGCATGTGGGATCTTCTAGCAGCTTTGATATGTCTGATAACTTAACATGTTTCAATATGCCTGCTCTACATTCCTGAGCACCACCTTCATATCCCATCATATCCCCAGCAATATCTCTACATGGTGTTGAAAGAATGGTAGAGGAGGAGGAGACACACACACAGGAGCAAACCCTAATGTATATTTCAAACCCTAACCATAGAGGGAAGCCATGTCCACTCTCACACAAAGCATAATGCCGTAATCCATAATCCACACAACACACAATGAGTTGTGTCCACACTCTACTAACCCTAGCTAATGTCCACACACTATGACCAGCTGGACACGCGGTCATTTATGTCTCACACATGTTCCTATCTAATCTGCCAGCACATAGCATAGCTGGCTCACACTGACATCGAGCTTGAATCTCAACAGCCCCTCTCAAGCTCATGATGTACTGCCGATGAAGATGTAGATGAGATTGGGATATCAAGACTCTCAACACTCCCCCTCAAGCTCATCCCATGTACTCCCAACATAGTCCGGAAGTACTCAAACTTCTCCCTGCTAAGTGGCTTCGTAAAGATATCTGCCACCTGCTCATCAGTCTTCACATACTGAAGATCAACTGTACCATCCAGCACCTTCTCTCTGACAAAGTGATAATGGACCTCTATGTGTTTGGTCCTCGCATGAAACACTGGATTCTTTGCCAACTGTATACTGCTCATGTTGTCATAATGAATGACAACTTTGCCATCAATAGGCTCACATAAATCTGTCAAGAGACTCTTTAACCATATAGCCTCACAAGTAGCAATGGCTGCACCCCTGTACTCAGCCTCTGTACTGGATAAAGCAACTGTAGGTTGCTTTTTGCTACTCCAACTCACTACAGCACTTCCAAGTGTAAAAGCATATCCACTAGTAGACCTCCTGTCATATGCGCTACCTGCCCAATCAGCATCTGTGTAGCCATGTATGTCCAAGCTTTTACCACTCTCATAAAATAAACCATAATGTGCTGTGGTCTTCACATATCTCATGATGCGTCTCACTGCATCCAAATGTGGTTTCCTGGGGCTCTGCATAAACTGGCTGACTAGCCCCACAGCATAACTCAAATCCGGGCGTGTGATAGTCATTGTTGAAAGAACGGTAGAGGAGGAGGAGACACACACACAGGAGCAAACCCTAATGTATATTGCAAACCCTAACCATAGAGGGAAGCCATGTCCACTCTCACACAAAGCATAATGCACTAATCCATAATCCACACTACACACAATGAGTTGTGTCCACACTCTACTAACCCTAGCTAATGTCCACACACTATGACCAGCTAGACACGCGGTCATTTATGTCTCACACATGTTCCTACCTAATCTGCCAGCACATAGCATAGCTGGCTCACACTCACATCGAGCTTGAATCTCAACAGCCCCTCTCAAGCTCATGATGTACTGCCAATGAAGATGTAGATGAGCTTGGGATATCAAGACTCTCAACACTCCCCCTCAAGCTCATCCCATGTACTCCCAACATAGTCCGGAAGTACTCAAACTTCTCCCTGCTAAGTGGCTTCGTGAAGATATCAGCCACCTGCTCATCAGTCTTCACATAGTGAAGATCAACTGTACCATCCAGCACCTTTTCTCTGACAAAGTGATAATGGACCTCTATGTGTTTGGTCCTCGCATGAAATACTGGATTCTTTGCCAACTGCATACTGCTCATGTTGTCACAATGTATGACAACTTTGCCATCAAGAGGCTCACATAAATCTGCCAAGAGACTCTTTAACCATATAGCCTCACAAGTAGCAATGGCTGCACCTCTGTACTCAGCCTCTGTACTAGACAAAGCAACTGTAGGTTGCTTTTTGCTACTCCAACTCACCACAGCACTTCCAAGTGTAAAAGCATATCCACTAGTAGACCTCCTGTCATATGCGCTACCTGCCCAATCAGCATCTGTGTAGCCATGAATGTCTAAGCTTTTACCACTCTCATAAAATAGACCATAATGTGCTGTGGTCTTCACATATCTCATGATGCGTCTCACTGCATCCAAATGTGGTTTCTTGGGGCTCTGCATAAACTGGCTAACTAGCCCCACTGCATAACTCAAATCCGGGCGTGTGATAGTCATATATATGAGACTACCAACCATCTTCCTGTACATGGAAGGATCATCCAATTCCTCGCCATAATCAGCCCGCAACTTCACATTTTGCTCCAATGGTGTACTCATAGGTTTACACCCTGTCATGCCATACTTTGCCAACATATCCAATGCATATTGGCGCTGTACTAACCAAGTACCTGCATGATCTTTCACCACTTCAATGCCAAGGAAGTATCTCAACTCACCAAGATCTTTCATGTCAAATTGCCCACTCAAGGCTTTCTTGACATGCATCACATCTACACCATGATCACCTGTAATAATCAAGTCATCCACATAGATGACTAGTAAAACAATCCCATGCTGTGTCTTCTTCACATAGAGTGAAGAATCTGCTGTAGAAATCTGGAAACCAAGTGAGATAAGATATCTACTCATCTTATCACTCCAAGCACGTGGTGCTTGCTTCAGACCATACAATGCCTTTTTCAACCTGCATACGTGAGTAGGATATCTAGGGTGTACATACCCTTCTGGCTGTGCCATGTATACTTCCTCTTGTAGATCTCCATTCAGAAATGCATTCTTAACATCCATCTGATGCATTTCCCAGCCATTAGCTGTAGCCATAGCAATGACTGCTCTCACTGTGCCCATCTTAGCCACTGGGCTAAACGTCTCATCATAATCCAATCCATGGGTCTGTGCATAACCCTTTGCTACCAATCTTGCCTTATGTCTTTCAATAGAACCATCAGATTTGCACTTCACTTTGTAAACCCATTTACATCCAATAACATTCTTATCCTTTGGTAGTGCAACCAAGTCCCATGTATCATTATGGACCAATGCGTCCATCTCCACATCCATTGCTTTTTCCCATACATGCTCTCCAACAGCCTCTGTGTAGCATGTAGGTTCCACATGCTTTACCATAGATGTCATATATGCATAGTGCATAGCAAAATCTCTGTATGTCAACCTGTCAACAGGATATCTGACCCTCTGGGATCTCCGCAATGCATGCGGGTCACTCTGTACACCTGTGACTCTAGCATGTGGTGGCACATATCTGTCCTGTCTAGCACCAGGTGTGCGTAAAACAGGTATGCCAAGCTCCTCATCCAAACTTTCAGAACTGGATGACTCATATCCTGTGATTCCAATTCCTTCGACTTTCTTTTTGCCTTTATCCATAGCACTACTGCCAGTGCTTACACTCTCATGCCTCAAACGTCCTGACCATGGACGTACACTGCTACTCTCAGCTTCTGCTGCTGCTGGCCCAGACATAGTAGTAGAACTAGAACTTGCTTGTGATGGCAAGTTCACAGGCACATCTGCTTCCAGTGACTCAATAACACCTTCATCTTTTGCCTTATACCAACTAGCAAGCTCATCAAACACCACATCACGTGAGATGACCACTTGTCTAGTTTGTGGATTATAACACTTGTAGGCTTTTCGATCCTGTGCATATCCCACAAATACACATTTCTCTACTTTAGGATCCAATTTCCTTCTTCTTTCATCAGGCACATAAACATAAGCTATGCATCCAAAAACTTTAAGATGTCCAATGTCTGGCCTGTAACCTATGAGCCGCATCTCTGGCGTGCTTCCATGAATGGCTGCTGTAGGTGTTTTGTTCAATATGTATACTGCAGTAGCACATGCTTCTGCCCAATAGTAATCTGGCATGCTCTTTTCATTAAGCATTGCCCTTGCCACTTCACATATAACTCTATTCTTTCTCTCAGCCACACCATTCTGCTGAGGTGTATACCTGCATGTCAATTGTCTCCTTATCCCATGCTTCCTCAAGAAATGTTCAAAAGCTTTTGAGGTGTATTCACCACCTCCATCTGTCCTCAGACATTTAATCCAACAGCCATACTGCTTTTCTGCAAAAGCTTTGAAATCTATGAATTTTTCCAATACTTCACTCTTCTCTTTCAAAAAATATATCCATGTCATCCTGCTAAAGTCATCAATGAATGTAACATAGTATAGACTGCCTTTGATAGATGGGTTTTGTGCAGGACCCCATACATCACTGTGTACTATCTCAAGTGGCCTGTTACTCATATTTCCTTCTCTAGGAAATCTCAATCTTGCCTGCTTCCCAAACTGACAGGCTTCACAAACATGCATATGTCCATCATATTTGAACCTAGGCAATCCATTAACAATGCCTCTTGTTTGCATGTTCTTTAATCTCTGTATATTTACATGGCCAATCCTCTTGTGCCACATATCAATATCCTGTACCACATTCCTGCTCTTTGAGAACATGGCTGATTTTAGCTCAGGAATTCCAGCATCCAGCTTAAACAATCTTCCTTCTTTCTTGCCTTTAGCAATCACTCTACATCCATGTTTAAAATCTTCAACGAAGCATCCATGCTCATTGAAGCGAACCTGTAATCCCTGTTCAACCATTTGACCAACTGAGGCCAAGCTTTTAGTGATCGAAGGCACATACAGCACATCTGACATAGACTTTGTCTGACCATTATGCATGACCAATGGTACACTTCCAACATGTGTAATGACATGCTGGGTATCATCACCTGTTTCCACATAGCCTTTGACATCCATTGGCTTCATGTGCTCAAACCATTCACCATGGCATGTCATATGATTTGATGCTCCTGAGTCCATATACCATGTATCATCATTCTCAGCATTTGTTGTCATAGAACCCACAACATGCTTCATGGCAAACAAATGATTTGCAGTTCCATCATTGCTACTTGATGCATAGTTGCCACCATGTTGTGCATAGTTTCCACCATAATGACCACCACGTTGTGCTCTTCCCCCTCTCAAATCATTCTGTTTGCGAAAGCAATCTCTCGCCATATGACCATATTTGCCACAATAATGGCATTCCACATCTTGCATAGAATTTTGTTGGCCTTGCCAACGTCCTCGACCACGGGGGGTACCTCTGCCTCGCTGAGGTGCATAACCACGACCACCTCGAGCACCATAAGAAGGCTGAAAATTCTGTTGTGGAGGTCTATCCTGACATCCACGACAATTACCACCACGTCCACGTGATGCGAATCTCCCCCTGCCTCTAAAACCTCTCTGCGAGTAAAATGCCTGATTTCTGCCATCATCATGGCTAGTAGATGCATCCAGAAATGAATCACTGAGCTTGATTTCCTCAACCAACAAGAGGGAAACCAACTCATCGAAGTCGGGTAAACCTGTACTCCTCACTGAGATAGATGTATCAAATGATTTGTATTCCTTGCCAAGACCACGCAAGGTAATATCCACCAAATCATCATCAGGCATGGGGGCATTTATTGTGGCCAATGCATCTGCAAACTTCTTCATTTCTTGCACATAATCATGTATGCTCCTTTTATTCCTTTTCACATTGTGTATCTGCTGTCGCAATTGAGACTTGCGAGCACTCGTATCTGTATCAAACATTTTGACCAAAGTATCCCATGCATCCTTGGGATTCTCAGCATCCTGAATGTGTATGAGCATAGCATCAGATATACATATAGACAAATAATGCAGCACTTTGAATGCTCTCTCTGACCATTGCTTATGAGCAATAAGCTGCTGCTGTGTAGGTTGCCGAGGTAGCTCAGGCTCTGGCTCAGCACCTGTAATGAGATTCCAAAAACCTTTTCCTTTCAAGAAACTCTTTATCCTGTACTTCCATGCCTGGAAGTTCTTCCTATCTAGCTTCTCACCAACAATCTGAACTGGATTATCCGACATGTTGCTCAATGCGTACACCTTCCGCACACTTCAAATCTATAAATGAGCCTTCCTCAGCTCAACCACACTCCAATGAATGTTCCAGATACTCCAAGATAGCCAACAAACTCCAAATTTGATGTAGAAAATCAACCTGTAATCATCTGAGATGAACTGACTCACGCAGTGCGGAATACCCTGTATTGACACGCCTTCCAAGGCTCCAAATCGCAATGTAATGGTGCAATCAAGTCTAGGCAACTTGCATTGACACCTAATGAACCTCAATGTTGAGTATCAACTCCATTTGACATGTGTAATTATCAATTTTTGAAAACCCCTTTCTCTGTTTTTGAAAAAACCAGAAAAACCAGAAAAACCAGTAATGATTTGGCTCTAATTCCTTCAATATTTCACCAAATTGAGCAACCAGGCATTCATTGGCTTAGCAATAGTGTCCATCAACTCCATGTAAGAGGAATTTGTCCAATTGTAAAACACCAAAGATTAATTGCTCGATTAAAATGCTCTGTTTCTCTGCAACCCCAGTGGACAGCCTGTTTTAATCAGCTCATTCCCAGCTCAATTAAGCATCATTGGTCAAACAAATCACATAGCCCTCTTCTCCAAAGTATAAAGCATCCAATTGCTAAGGAAGTTGTGGAATATATCAAGCACCAAGTGAGAATTGGATCTCCTCGTAGTCAAAAACCAGAAAAACTGCTCTGTTTCTCTGTTGTGAGCTGCGCCGCCTGCTGTAGAGCCCTTTGGGAGTGTTTAACTTGCTAATTGAAGAGTACTACAAGTGCCCAAGACACCTAAGTATGTGTGCAACCCACCAATGGTTGAATTTTCACCAAAAATAGGCTCCAAATGCATCAATTTTTGACTGTCTTCTCTCTGTTTTGTGTGAGCTCAAAAACCAGAGATTTCCATACATTTAAATGCTTCCAAAATGCTCCAAAATCACCATAGGGCTTGCATAAGAGTTGCCATTACATCTCTCATTGTCAGGTACATGTTTGCTTTGCCAGAATCACACATATTTCCACCATACATCAATGTTCCCAAGCTTTAATGGAAAGCTTCAAAAACCAGAATTTTGCCTTGCTTTGATTTGCTCTAAAATGCTTTGCTTTTGCCTGTTTCACCTGCAATCCGCTCAAGGATGTTTAGAAGACCTTACCCGGTAGGCCTAGCTTTCAGATCTGTAGTATTTGGTGTGCTCCAAGCTTCACAGCTCCAATGGCAGCTTCACAGCTTCTTTTCACAGCTTCTTCTTCTTCCTCTTCACTCACTCACTCATAAACCCTAATAAACAGCACAAGGCTCTGATACCATGTTGAAAGAACGGTAGAGGAGGAGGAGACACACACACAGGAGCAAACCCTAATGTATATTGCAAACCCTAACCATAGAGGGAAGCCATGTCCACTCTCACACAAAGCATAATGCACTAATCCATAATCCACACTACACACAATGAGTTGTGTCCACACTCTACTAACCCTAGCTAATGTCCACACACTATGACCAGCTGGACACGCGGTCATTTATGTCTCACACATGTTCCTACCTAATCTGCCAGCACATAGCATAGCTGGCTCACACTCACATCGAGCTTGAATCTCAACAGTCATATATATGAGACTACCAACCATCTTCCTCTACATAGAAGGATCATCCAATTCCTCGCCATAATCAGCCCGAAACTTCACATTTTGCTCCAATGGTATACTCATAGGCTTACACCTTGTCATGCCATACTTTGCCAACATATCCAATGCATATTGGCGCTGTACTAACCAAGTACCTGCATGATCTTTCACCACTTCAATTCCAAGAAAGTATCTCAACTCACCAAGATCTTTCATGTCGAATTGCCCACTCAAAGCTTTCTTGACATGCATCACATCTGCACCATGATCACCTGTGATAATCAAGTCATCCACATAGATGACTAGTAAAACAATCCCATGTTGTGTCTTCTTCACATAGAGTGAAGAATCTGTTGTAGAAATCTGAAAACCAAGTGAGATAAGATATCTGCTCATCTTATCACTCCAAGCACGAGGTGCTTTCTTCAGACCATACAATGCCTTTTTCAACCTGCATACGTGAGTGGGATATCTAGGGTGTACATACCCTTCTGGTTGTGCCATGTACACTTCCTCTTGTAGATCTCCATTCAGAAATGCATTCTTAACATCCATCTGATGCGTTTCCCAGCCATTAGCTGTAGCCATAGCAATGACTGCTCTCACTGTGCCCATCTTAGCCACTGGACTAAACGTCTCATCATAATCCAATCCTTGGGTCTGTGCATAACCCTTTGCTACCAATCTTGCTTTATGTCTCTCAATACAACCATGCACTTGACTTTGTAAACCCATTTACATCCAATAACATTCTTGTCCTTTGGTAGTGCAACCAAGTCCCATGTATCATTATGGACCAATGCGTCCATCTCAACATCCATTGCTTTTTCTCATACATGCTCTCCAATAGCCTCTGTATAGCATGTAGGTTCCACATGCTTCACCATAGATGTCATATATGCATAGTGCATAGCAAAATCTCTATATGTCAATCTATCAACAGGATATCTGACTCTCTGGGATCTCTGCAATGCCTGCGGGTCACTCTGTACACCTGTAACTCTAGCATGTGGTGGCACATATCTATCTTGTCTAGCACCAGGTGTGCGTAAAACAGGTATGCCAAGCTCCTCATCCAAACTCTCAGAACTAGATGACTCATAACCCGTGATTCCAATTCCTTCGACTTTCTTCTTGCCTTTATCCATAGCACTACTCCCAGTGCTCACACTCTCATGTCTCAAACGTCCTGACCATGGACGTACACTGCTACTCTCAGCTTCTGCTGGCCAGACATAGTAGTAGAACTAGAACTTGCTTGTGGTGGCAAGTTCACAGGCACATCAGCCTCAAGTGACTCAATGACTCCCTCATCTTTTGCTTTGTACCAACTAGCAAGCTCATCAAACACCACATCTCGTGAGATAACCACTTATCTAGTTTGAGGGTTATAACATTTGTATGCCTTTCGATCCTGTGCATATCCAACAAATACACATTTCTCTGCTTTAGGATCCAACTTCCTTCTTCTTTCATCAGGCACATGTACATAAGCTATGCATCCAAAAACTTTAAGATGTCCAATGTCTGGCCTGTAACCTGTGAGCCACATCTCTGGCGTGCTTCCATGAATGGCTGTTTTGTAGGTGTTTTGTTCAATATATATACTGCAGTAGCACATGCTTCTACCCAATAGTAATTTGGCATGCTCTTTTCATTGAGCATAGCCCTTGCCACTTCACATATGACTCTATTCTTTCTCTCAGCCACACCATTCTGCTGAGGTGTATACCTACAAGTCAACTGTCTTCTTATTCCTTGCTTCCTTAAGAAATGCTCAAAAGCTTTTGAGGTGTATTCACCACCTCCATCTGTCCTCAGACATTTAATCCAACAGCCATACTGCTTTTTTGCAAAAGCTTTGAAATCCATGAATTTTTCCAACACTTCACTCTTCTCTTTCAGAAAGTATATCCATGTCATCCTGCTGAAATCATCTATGAATGTAACATAGTATAAACTGCCTTTGATAGATGGGTTTTGTGCAGGACCCCATACATCACTATGTACAATCTCAAGTGGCCTGTTACTCATATTTCCTTCTCTAGGAAACCTCAACCTTGCCTGCTTCCCAAACTGACAGGCTTCACAAACATGCATATGTCCATCATATTTGAAGCTAGGCAATCCATTGACAATGCCTCTTGTTTGCATGTTCTTTAATCTTTGTATATTGACATGGCCAATCCTCTTGTGCCACATATCAATGTCCTGTACCACATTCCTGCTCTTTGAGAACATGGCTGATTTTAGCTCAGGAATTCCAGCATCCAGCTTAAACAATCTTCCTTCTTTCTTGCCTTTAGCAATCACTCTACATCCATGTTTGAAGTCTTCAACGAAGCATCCATGCTCGTTGAAACGAACCTGTAATCCCTGTTCCACCATTTGACCAACTGAGGCCAAGCTTTTAGTGATCGAAGGCACATACAGCACATCTGACATAGACTTTGTCTGACCATTGTGCATGACCAATGGTACACTTCCAACATGTGTAATGACATGCTGGGTATCATCACCTGTTTCCACATAGCCTTTTACTTCCATAGGCTTCATATGCTCAAACCATTCACCATGACATGTCATATGGTTTGATGCTCCTGAGTCCATATACCATGTGTCATCATTCTCAGCATTTGTTATCATAGAACCCACAACATGCTTCATGGCAAACATATGATTTGCAGTTCCATCATTGCTACTTGATGCATAGTTGATGCATAGTTACCACCATGTTGTGCATAGTTTCCACCATAATGACCACCACGTTGTGCTCTTCCCCCTCTCAAATCATTCTGTTTGCGGAAACAATCTCTCGCCATATGACCATATTTGCCACAATTATAATGGCATTCCACATCTTGCATAGAATTTTGTTGGCCTTGCCAACGTCCTCGACCACGGCGGGGGGTACCTCTGCCTCGCTGAGGTGCATATCCACGACCACCTCGAGCACCATATGAAGGCTGAAAATTCTGGTGTGGAGGTCTGTCCTGCCATCCACGACCATTACCACCACGTCCACGTGATGCAAATCTCCCCCTGCCTCTAAAGCCTCTCTGCGAGTAGAAAGCCTAATTTCTGCCATCATCATGGCTAGTAGATGCATCCAGAAATGAATCACTGAGCTTGATTTCCTCAACCAACAAGAGTGAAACCAACTCATCGAAGTCGGGTAGACCTGTACTCCTCACTGAGATAGATGTATCAAAGGATTTGTATTCCTTGCCAAGACCACGCAAGGTAATATCCACCAAATCATCATCAAGCATGGGGGCATTTATTGTGGCCAATGCATCTGCAAACTTCTTGATTTCTTGCACATAATCATGTATGCTCCTTTTATTCCTTTTCACATTGTGTATTTGCTGTCGCAATTGAGACTTGCGAGCACTCGTATCTGTATCAAACATCTTGACCAAAGTATCCCATGCATCTTTGGGATTCTCAGCATCCTGAATGTGTATGAGCATAGCATCAGATATACATATAGACAAATAATGTAGGACTTTGAATGCTCTCTCTGACCATTGCTTATAAGCAATAAGCTGCTGCTGTGTAGGTTGCCGAGGTAGCTCAGGCTCAGGCTCAGCACCTGTAATGAGATTCCAAAATCCTTTTCCTTTCAAGAAACTCTTTATCCTGTACTTCCATGCCTAGAAGTTCTTCCTATCCAGCTTTTCACCAACAATCTGAACTAGATTTTGCTCAATGCATACACCTTCCGCACACTTCAAATCTGTAAATGAGCCTTCCTCAGCTCAACCACACTCCAATGAATGTTCCAGATACTCCAAGGTAGCCAACAAACTCCAAATTTGATGTAGAAAATCAACCTGTAATCATCCAAGATGAACTGACTCACTCAGTGCGGGATACCCTGAATTGACACGCCTTCCAAGGCTCCAAATCACAATGTAATGGTGCAATCAAGTATGGGCAACTTGCATTGACACCTAATGAACCTCAATGTTGAGTATCAACACCATCTGACATGTGTACATATCAATTTTTGAAAACCCCTTTCTCTGTTTTTGGAAAAACCAAAAAAACCAGTAGAAAATTTGCTCTAATTCCTTCAATATTTGACCAAATTGGGAAACCAGGCATTCATTAGCTTAGCAATAGTGTCCATCAACTCCATGTAAGAGGAATTTGTCCAATTGTAAAAGACCAAAGATTAATTGCTCAATTAAAATGCTCTTTTTCTCTGCAACCAGTGGACAGCCTGTTTTAATCAGCTCATTCCCAGCTCAATTAAGCATCATTGACCAAACAAATCACATAGCCCTCTTCTCCAAAGTGTAAAGCAACCAATTGCTAAAGCAATTGTAAAATATACCAAACAACCAATTAGTAATTGACCTCCTCACTTCAAGATGTACACGTTTCTACCTTGTTTTCACTGTCTGGCTGCGCCGCCTGCATATGAGGCCTTTGGGAGTGATTACATTGCTAGTTGATGAGCCAAACAAGTCCCCAACACACTTGGGTATGTGTGCAATCCACCAATGGTTGAATTTTTACCAAAAATATGCTCCAAATGCATCAAATCTACACTTGCTTTTCTCTGTTTTGTGAGAGCTCAAAAACCAAAATTTTTCACACTTTGAAATGCATTCAAATTGCTCCAAAATTTGTTCAAGGCTTGCACATGGGTTGCCAATACATCCCTCTACATATGTCTTTTGCCAGATTTACATGTATTTCCACCATACATCAATGTTCCCAAGCTTTAATGGAAAGCTTCAAAAACCAGAATTTTTCTTTGCTTTGATTTGCTCTATTTTGCTTTGCTTTTGCCTGTATCACCTGCAATCCGCTCAAGGATGTTTAGAAGACCTTACCCGATAGGCCAAGCTCTCAGATCTGATAGTATTTGGTGTGCTCCAAGCTTCACAGCTCCAATGGCCAGCTTCACAGCTTCTTTTCACAGCTTCTTCTCCCTCTTCACTCACTCACTCATAAACCCTAATAAACAGCAGAAGGCTCTGATACCATGTTGAAAGAACGGTAGAGGAGGAGGAGACACACACACAGGAGAAAACCCTCATGTATATTGCAAACCCTAACCATAGAGGGAAGCCATGTCCACTCTCACACAAAGCATAATGCCCTAATCCATAATCCACACAACACACAATGAGTTGTGTCCACACTCTACTAACCCTAGCTAATGTCCACACTCTACTAACCCTAGCTAATGTCCACACACTATGACCAGCTGGACACGCGGTCATTTATGTCTCACACATGTTCCTACCTAATCTGCCAGCACATAGCATAGCTGGCTCACACTGACATCGAGCTTGAATCTCAACAGTCCCTCTCAAGCTCATGATGTACTGCCGATGAAGATGTAGATGAGCTTGGGATATCAAGACTCTCAACACATGGAACATAAATACAAAATAACATCAATATGTTTCACAAAACAGAATGGCTTGCAAAACAATGGCAAGAATAGAAGTTACCTTGTTGCTCGTACACGTTGTTTTCTTGCTCCACTTAGGGCTACCAAGGTTTCTAGGGACTGATGCTTTCTTTTCCGTTGTCGAAAGCCTACTGGAAGCTTCTTCACGCTTGCAAGGTGTCATTGCTTGTTTCGTGCATCCTGTTTGGATGCATTCATCTTGTCCCGTTCAATATCAAAGGCCTGCTTAAGCAACAAGTTGTTCTTCTGGAGCTCCTGATTCTGAGTTTTCAAGTTGTTCACCACTTTTTCAAGCCTATCAGTGTCCTTCTTGTGTTGCTGCTGCAACTCAAGCCATAAGCCTCGAAAATGCACTCTTGAATGCGATTCCTGAGCTGCAACAAAAGAAAGCCTCCTACAATAGCCAAATAGACCATTAGCTCCATCACCTACATAACTAAGAAATGTAGTGATATTAACAAAATGAGGTGGGGCATTGGTGAGCGGGTCAATAGGGTATATGAATCCATTCGTCTAGAGGTCAATACATTTTCGCCCTTGTGATCGAAGAGTACCCAATGGCACATTGGTCACACCACTTGTTTTTGTGCTGCGGATGGTAGCATACTCAGCAGCCAAATCTACATGTAACCTGAACTTTGGTGCTCTGTTAGATATATCTTCAAGTGGCATTTTCTTCAGGGTTAGGCAGTGCTGAAAAGAGCTTCTTGTAGAACACAATGCAAGAGTGAGGTTAGGGTATTCTGAGGAGAGTGCAATGAAGTTTTGCTGTAAAAAATATTAGAAGATCATAGATCTTCTCATTAGGTAATAGAAGGAGAAAGGACAAGGAAGATGGCAAGAGGCATAGAAGATGGTAGATTGAGGTTTTGCAGCATAATACAGTAGAGAGAGAGAGAGAGATGTAAATTGCAGACGGAAGTAGGGGATATGTATGGTAAACAATGCAAGAATGGAAAGTGGTAAGCTCTGAAGCTATGGAGGTTGACAGAGGGATTTTCTGCACTTCAATGTGGGAAAGACATGTGAGAGAGAGAGAGAGAGAGAGAGAGAGAAGAAAATGATAAAAAGATGAGGCATGGAGGATGAGAGAGTGTAAGATATCTGCATTTGGAAGTGCAGAGGTTATGGAAGCTTACTAATCAGAGATGCAGAGCCATGGCACACCCAAATGTGAGAAAGGGGAGAGAAAGAGAGTGGTAGAGAGACGAGGGCATCTTAGAGAGAGAATGTAGAGAGAGAAAGTGGGGGGATCCTAAAAGTGGAGGGAAGAGAGGAGGGAAGGCTTTTCAGCCATTTTGAATTTAAGGAAACCAAAAAGTTACCCCCAATTCAGCTCAAGCAAATATTATTTGAAAAAATAGAAATTCAAATAATGATTGCATAAAGATCCCCTTGTCAGGCCTAGTCAAAGTATGCTTAGAGTCCTTAAAGTACTTAAAAACATAATATGGTAGCTTAAAGGGCCCCCATAGACCTCAACCTTCCCCTAGGCTCACCTAGTACTTCACTCAGGGGCCCCCATAGACCTCAACCTTTTCAATAGTTCCTAGCTCATAGTACCCAGGAATATAATCAAGATTTTTTCATAAAATCCATACGCACTCTCTGTTGAAGATAAGCTAGATCAACCAACAAGATCCATTTACCAAAAAGAGCCATGGACTCATCTGTTGACCAGCAAAGCCAATTAACTAGATCCGTGCCTGTGTTCAGAAAATAACTCCAACTCATTTTCTTCCTCGATACATGTGTGGGTATCCTGGGCAACCCAGAGCCTGAGCACTGTATGGTCAGCACCCTCTAGGCTCCTTTTCGTAGGGTGACCTAGCGCTTCACTCATAGGCCGCTTTCTTGGCCCCTCATCCACCGTACTGGAAGCTCACCATTGGTCAAGACCTCCGCCGATCTTTCCATGTGAGACATCCTTCTTTGACTCTCCATCAGCTGTTTGCAACATTTTCCACTTAGGTCCCCACGAGCTCATTCCATAAGATAGTCAAAATGCTTCCCTAGCATTCTTGATGTAAAACAATCTTTAAAAAAATAGATTTCACATGCAATTACAGTTTCCAAACAAAATTCATATCTTTCCATATCATTCCTCATCATTTATCTTTGGATGCTCTCTTAACGATCCGCTAGGGTGAGTCATCCCATATTCCACATCATTCAACACATTAATCCACATCAATCCACATCACTTCACATCATTCCACACATCAATCCACATCACTCCACATCACTTCACATCATTCCACACATCAATCCACATCAATCCACATCAATCCACACATTCCACATCCTTCCACACATCAGTCCACATCATTCCACACATCACCCACATTATTCCACACATCACCCCACATCCCTCCACATCATTCCACACCTCAATTCAATTTCCACAAACAAGATGGTCTCTTTTCGCTCTAAGTGAATCAGGTTTGATTATCAACTTTCCTTGATTTAGTTATTAGATTTTTTGTTCCACAATCAACCAGGTTAAAAGTACAGTTACTCTACTTTTTATACCGACAGAACTTTCTAAGTCTCGGCCATTACTTGGCTTAGTCAAAGGTAACTTTTTCTCGACTCAATTCAATTAAGTCTAAATTCCCATTCACTTTTGGATCCTCGATTCTTTTAAGAATTCCAGAATCCTTTTCTTGGGAATCTAGGAATAAGTCATTCACAAATATTTACATTTCATCCAACTAAGCAGGTTTCTAGTCCTTTTCTGAGAAATTCTTTCCCCGTTCAAAATGTACTTCAAGATTCTCTTTTTCAAGAATCTAGACATATACTTCATAATTCCAAAAGTTAAATATGTTCATGATTCCTCTTTCTGATTAAAAATTTATCCATGTTTTCTCGATGCATTCCTATGAATATTTTCACATTCGTTTCTCAATTTTTCCAAAATAAAATATGCTCAATATTCCTCTTTTTGAAGAAAAGATTTATGCATACATCCTTATGGGATTTACAAAATTAATTATACCCATAATTCCTCTTTCAGCATAAAACATTTATGCACATATACTAATTCATTTTTTATCTAAATGAATTATATTCATATTCCTTTCCATAATTCTCTATACAAATTTATGCATAACCTTCTTTATTTTTGTGGCAAATGAATAATGCTTAAAACTCCACTTTTAGCATAAAATGTATTATGCATAAATTCATTTTCTAATGATAAATTTTTTGCCATAGTTTCCTCGCATTTTCTATGAAATGAGAATGCTCAAAATTTCACTTTTAACATAAAATTTATAATGCATAAATTTAAATTCATTTTCTAAAAATTTTGCCATAGCTTTCCCATATTTTCTATGAAATAAGAATGCTCAAAAATTCATCAGAAGGAAGACGGAAGAATCAACAAAAGAGTCTTGGGATGAGCTTGAGAAGTTTTATGGAGCCAAGGCAAAGCACTCAAAGATTGCACTTAAGGTGAAGTTTTTTAGCCTTGAGATGTAGACAGAAGATGGAAGACAGAATAGTGGGATGGACAACAACACCTGGAAACAGACGAAAGTGTTGTTGTTTTTGGATGATGCATTTGATGCGCCAAAAGATGAATTTCGTCCTTTCATAGAGGGGTAAGAGGACATGCCAAACACGGTAAATCTTCCACACCTTCAACCCATCACAAAGAAGCTCCCATGCACCTTCAAAATCTTTGAAGAAGATTGATGATGATGGAAAGAATTTGACAGAATTTCTTGACGAAAAAAATAAAAAAATACCAATTTAAGACCATATTAGGGAGTTTGGGAAAATCCCATTACTTTGGGAATTTACTTTTCAATCTACTTTTTGGTGTATCTTGAGTATACCAATTCCAAAGTTGTTGGAGAATGTGGATTTAGAACCTACTCTTCAAGAACTTTCCAATGAATGTGGATTTAGAACCTACTCTTCCAACGAATGTGGATTTAGAACCTACTCTCCAACGAATGTGGATTTAGAACCTACTCTTTAAGAACTTTCCAACGATATGCCACATGAGGGGGTTTTGAAAAATTGTTAATAAAAGGGCACCATGCTTCCCATTTTTTGATCTTACAAAATGGGAATTGGGATTTTCCAAAACTCCCTAATATGGTCTTATTTGCTTGTGTTGTTCTCATTCTTTTTCCTCCTCCTGTTCTTCTTCTTCTTGTTGATGAGTATTATCTTCTTCTTCTTCTTCCAAGCTTCAAGAGCTTGTTGATGATATGATAGAATCTCCTATTTGATGAAGCTCTTTTTGTTGCCTTTCTTCTTGATGCCTTTTTGCTTCTCACCTTCTTCTACCACTGTCCTTCTTGATGAGGATGTGAATGGCTTATGATAGTGAGAGAGAGAGAGAGAGAGAGAGAGAGAGAAGAGAGAGAGAGGGAGAGAGAAAGGGATTGAAGAGGAACTTAGCCTTTGCAAGGCTCTCATATCGTGTAAAAATTATGGGGAATATGCACAACGGAAGCACTAGTTGATGGGGCAAGATAGAGCAACATATATGAGAGAGAGCAAGAATACAAGATGTATAGAAAGCTTCTATATTACCTTTTGGGAATGGCCAAAAAGTGAGCACAATTGAGCAAGCAGATTTCCTTTTTTAAATGGTTTGGATCCGTGAGCATGATTGAGCAAGTATATTTGAGTTTTGTGATTGATTACACTCTTTCATGAAGTCCCTAGAAGAGACAATGCCAATAGAAGTATTAAGCAACATTCCAAAGTTAATAGTGAATTCAACAAATTAATTCACAAACCATGTACCACTTTTTGCTCATCAATGTGAAAAATGTATGGCATAACATAAAATTAAATGAAGTTATAAAATGTAATAATATTGACAATACCTTCACAAATAAGCAATGTTTAAGATCGTAAATCTACTTAAATCATAAAAAATTTTCACAATAGCAAAACTGAGATAATGTCCATAACGTTTGAAGTTGTAATAGTAAAAGGAGCTTTTTAGTCATAATAAACAAAGGCAAGAAACCTAGATTGATCATAACAAATGTCTACAATAGTGAAATTGAGATAATGTCCATAATGTTCGAAGCTCTAAGTGTAAGAGGAGCTTCTAAATCTAAATAAACAAACACAAGAATCAAAACATGGAATGATATTCCAAACAAGACGGCATCAATGGTATTCTAGTTTGTTTGGCTTTGTTCTAAAACTACAAAAGAAATATGTATGTTAGTTAGAGAAAATTATATTTCAATGCACATTAGTGGGAATAACTCTCAAATAACTTTACGTAAGCTTGGAAATAGTTATGAACTTAGCAGAGTAGGGTTCTAGTAGGAGCTCTTAACTGCACTTATCCTTCTCTAACAATATCACATTGTGATTCACTGCAAGACTAAGTGTCCCAATTCCAGACAACAACAAATCCACAACAGTATCCCAAGGCTTTCAAAACAATAAAACGATATACTTGCAGAACTTTTGCTCTCTCTAGCAACCACCTCTCTAGCAACCACCTCTCCAAGAAGAGCCCTTTCTTTTGACCAAATCTTTAGAAGGAACTCTGACGATTCAATAAATTACCATTCAAAATCAAACTACATGACAAACATAAAGATAATGATAACTAAGTACGTACATGTTGAAACGAATTCAAAATTAAAAACATTATTGATAGAAACAAAGATAATTGAAACTAAATACATACATATCATGAATGATTTCATGCTCCACATCAAGTTCCTGTCCAAGATTCAAGTCTTTAACTTGATCACTATATGAATTGAGAATACATTTTTTTGGTGAAGAAGAGAATACAAATGCAGACAAGATAAGGCATGTCACTTGTGTTACACATTTATTAATATAATGAAAATTTAGTATTATATAAAATTAGCTTCTATGTAGACTTCTATGCAGAAAGGTTACCTTTGTTGCCATTAGTCCCTTTTTTCTTCCCACCGGTGGTGCTTCACAACCTCGCAGTGCAGCACTACAAAACCTTGAATTGAGGCACAATGCTCCACCTTTGTAGCCTCCTCCATTGTGTATAGGCATACAAAGAAGCTAGCATCAGAGAGACAAAAGTTGGTAAATTTAAAGGCCAAGGTATATAGATTATCACATCAACCCTATTCCAAGATGGAACCTTATTTATGAAATAACCCTGCACAATAATGTCAAATGGGAAATCACCAAATATTAGCTCAACACAATGATACACCATCTTTCCTTTCACCTTGCCTTTAGTACAAATTATATTAATGCTTCCATAATTCCACTCATGATGGCGGAGGATTTCTTCTAATTCTGAACATCCAAAGTAATATCTATAATGCTTGCATTAAAGGCAAATATAATTCTTGTCACAATTTAAAATGTTAGCATGGCTAGGTCAAGTAGGGATCTTTATTGTGATATGTATGGAGAGTCAACTCACCTTTGGTTCCAAAATGTCTATTGGTGGATATTCAATGTTCTCAATTTTCTCTCCACCAATGCTACTACTCCTTGCTTGTGTTACTTGCCTCTTGCTTGCTTGCAAGGCCTATTCTACAAATTATCTTCCTAGGTTCATAGGTGTTACTACTCCCTGCTTATGTTACTTGCCTCTTGCTTGCCTGCAATGCCACTACTCCCTGCTTGTGTTACTTGCCTCTTGCTTGCCTACAAGGCATGTTTTACAAGTTGTCTTCCTAGGTTCACAGGTGGCATGAGTAATGTGGTTGTAGACTAGGCATGGGATGTAATGAGAGTATTATAAATATACAACACACATGCAAAACACATGTTACCTCATGTAATTATATTATAACACATGAAAGATAAACGATTCTCACTTACCTCATCTGTAATCTCAGACTGTGCTCATAGAAGTAATATAGACTTATGTTGTTGATATAGATCCATTTCTTCATCTGGTGCTATATGTTTTTCCATGTCCAACCACCATGGACAATGATCTGTCTCAGTACTAGAAATAGCCTATGTATAGGTGTAACAAGAATAACAAAAAGCTACAATTGACTAAGGTATTACAAAAACTCAAAGGATATACACTTACTCTTCCCAATTGAAAGTCTTCATACATATATGATGAATTGGAATCTTGTACCAACCCATTTTTCCTCTTGCATCAACTATCTTTCTCAACTCTGCTGCTTTAATCCATTTCTTATCTTCTTCATCAAATTCGGCAAATAAGATTAGTAAGGTCTGATTCCCCAAGTTTCCTAATCTGAAAAAGCTTATCTCCAAATATGTTGGTATCATACCCAAACTTTTTGATCCTACCGCACAAGACAACATTTCCATCAACTACCCAAAATGCACATTGGTAAATCAGATGAGAGATAATTAAGTTCAATCAAGAGAGAGAAATTTCTTACTTTTTCAATCAAGTGAGAGAAAACAAGAGTTCCCCAACATCATTATTCTTAAATGAAACAAAATCACAAACAACACTGAAGTGCATCGACAAATGATTTTAGTATTTTGTAGCATCAAGAACACAATTATAAATAAGTTAAAGACAAGATTTGACCATCGACATAAACAATTATAATATAATACTCACCTCTTGTTGTAATCCATGAATGCTTTGTGGTTGGTGATTGTTTCCATCAAGTATGTGGATCATCTTGTTCCTAAGTTATGGATCCCACTCTGCATTTGTGTTCGGTGTGGTTTTCATTGAACCAATTTTGTCAGGATCCACTGGAGTATTTTGTTGGTGGCCTTCACTTGACCGTTTGCCTGTGGATAGTACACTGTGGATCTTGAATGATGAGGTGCTACATGACCAACTAGTGTATGACATCATTGACAAAGTGCTTGCCCTAGTCATTGATCTCAGCTCGCTCGGGCAGCCAAAACGGATGATCATTTCATAGAGACATTTGGCGGTTGACTTGGTCGAATTATCCCAGAGAGCTCGAGCTTCCACCCACTTGGTGCTATAGTCGGTTGCCACCAGGATATACAGTGAAGCGGGTTGGCGGCTTGAACAATCCCACGAAGTTGAGACCCTATTTTTGGAATGGTTCGAGGGGAAGGATTGGATTATGCAGCATTCAATATCTATTAGTCGGCTGGCCAAGATGCTGGCAAACATCACATTGTTTGGCCCACTTATAGGCATCACCGATTACCGATGATGGCCACCATAGATTGGCTTGGAGAACCTTTAGTCCTGTTACTTCTCCTACAAAGTGACCTCTGCTAATTCCTTGATGGGATTCTTTGAGGACGGCTCTTGTTCAGGAGGTGGGATGCACCTTTGAAGGATTTGATCAATGCCTTTTTTGTAGTACAGCTGGTCGGCTATGACTTGGAAAGCTAGCTTCGGACAACAATCGCGGACAACAATCAACTTCCTCTGATCACAAGAAAGGCTTCCACTAGACCTGTGGCCCCACGAATGCCAACATTTCATCATGCCAGGTCTGGGGAACCAAGATGACTGTTTCTATTGTGAACAACTCCACATCAGGCAGATCATCCGCCGCTATGCCAACAATTGGGGCTTTGCCAGATTCTAATCAAGACACGTAATCTGCTGTATGGTTTGCACTCGAGTTGTGCACTATGGTGAACTTGAATTCCTGCAGGATCAGCATCCACCTTGCCATTTTGCGTGCCAAGCTCTACTTATCCACAAAATAAAGTAAGGTGAAATGATCCACATGGAAGGTGAACTTGTTGCCCATCAAGTAGTGGCAAAACTTGCAAATTGAATAGATCATGCCAAGGGCTTCCCAATGAGTGGCGGAGTAATTCTGCTTGGCATTTGAGAGTCACCCCTAATGACTGGCATAGTAAACAAGCCATAACCATTTTTTCTTGGCCTCTTGCATCAGAACACTTCCTATTGCCACATCTGAGGCATCTACAAAGACGTGAAATGGTAATTCCCAATTAGGGGCTTGAACCATGGGTGCTTCTTTCAGAGAGAGCATCAACTTGAGGCATTGGAATGCGATTTTGCATTCCTCCATCTAGTTGAGTTTAGCTTTGTTCAACTACTGGGTCAATGGCACTTTGATCTGGACCATTTGTTGTGCCATCTAGCTTTCCCCAAAAATCTTCTTAGCTCTATCACACACTGTTTGGAATCAGAGCTTTCCGAATTACTTCCACCTTGGTTGGGTCTACTACTATAATGCATTCCCGAGTGAAAATGTGGCCAAGAAGCATACCGCTTTTGGACAAAGGCACATTTAGTGAGATTCAGGCTTAGCCTGGACACTCGACATTTGGCTAGGCACAACTTCAGGTGCGTCATTGCTGGGATGATTTCCAAACTTAGCGGGATTCAGGCTTAGTCTCGACACTTGGCATTTAGCCAGGCACAACTACAACTGCAAGTGCATTAGATGTTGGGATGATTTTCCAAAAACACCGAAATCATCAATGAACATCTGCATGAAGGTGGTCAAAAATTTGACAAAAATCTCCTGAACCATTCACTAAAACATGGCAGGAGCATTCTTGAGCCCGCCGAGGTCATGACATTGGATGCAAAGGCTCCCCATTCAGTGATAAAGGTCGTCTTCTCCCGATCTTTGGGTGCCATTTGGACTTGGTTGTAGCCACTGAATCCATCCAAGAATGAGTACATTTCATGGCTAGCTACAACATCAAGTAGGGAATCCATGAATGGCAAAGGGACGGGATCTAGATTGTGGTGGCATTCAGCTTCATGTAATCTACACAGACCCTCAGTTTTTGATTTTTATTAGGAACAATCACAATCAGGGACAACCATGTCACCCTATGAATTAGATAAATGAATCCAACTTGCGGTAGCTTATCCAATTCCTCCTTAATCCTTTTGGCATAGTTGGTATTCATCCAGTACCTCTGTTGCCGGATATGGAATGCATCTTCCCTCAGGTTGATCCAATGCTGGGGTAGAAGCAAGGGTCGATCCCTTTTCTTTTGGTGTAGCTCCATGCAAAAACATCTTTGAAGGATGTGAGAAACACCCAGAATTCCTCTCGGAATGAAGCGTCTAGCTTGGCACTAACTCTGACCATCTTTGGTCGACATCGATTCCCAGATTCAGCTCCATCAGTTCATCTTCCTTCACCCTTTTGGATTGCTTGAGGACCCTATCCAAGGCT
Source organism: Cibotium barometz (assembly GCF_041138505.1). Lineage (NCBI taxonomy): Eukaryota > Viridiplantae > Streptophyta > Polypodiopsida > Cyatheales > Cibotiaceae > Cibotium > Cibotium barometz. The sequence continues at coordinate 53,356,055 of NC_141063.1, read as the reverse complement.
TTCTTTGCTGCAATAATCTGTAGACTTGAGGCACTGCCATCATCGGCTAAAGCTTCATAAAAATCTTTGACCTCGTCAGGGGATTACCCCTCGTTCAACGGATCAGACTAATCCCTGATGTCTTCATTTTTGTACTGACGATCCAGTCTGTATCTGTCCATTATATCTAGACCATATCAACCTCAAATAGGCTGATCAGATTAGCATTCTGTTGAAGATACTTTTCCTCTTCACATCAAGGTCTAATTCTTCCAGCATGTTTACTCCCTTGGTACTTTCAGCGGGGACGGATTCTCCACTTTCTACTAGGTGACAAAAATCCTTTCTTTCTTTCCTCGCTAGGATAGTTATCCTATCCACATCCCAGTCTTGCTTGATCCTTGCCTGCCTGATGAACCATAGTCGACCGAGTAGCGGTTAGGCACCTTTGATGTCCTCCTTTTGGAGTACCATTATTGTGATATGGAAACTAAATCCAGTGACTTCTAGTGTGAGGTCATGGATTAATCCAAGTGGCTGCACTCGCTCGTCGGCAGGCTGATCCACCATTTTGATGGTGGTGAATAGGGCAAGATCCCATCTGCTCAAACCGAGCTTTCTACATGTCGTATCTAACCATATGTTGACTCCTAGTCCATCATTCAGTAGTACTTTTGCTATATCCACTCTGGCCAACTTGACCTGGATCATTGGGATGGCTTCATCAATCATAAACTAGGGCTTCCCTTAGCAGGGTTTCTATCTTTTCTATGTGCGTGGATTCTGGCAGCTATGAAGGAGCCATATTCTCTTCCTGAGGCATCAGGAATCATAGCAATAGCTGCTCCTTGAAGGAGCCATCTTCTCTTCTTGAGGCATCAGACGGCACAGTAGCGCTGCTCCCTGAAGTTTGGTACCAGTGTGAGAACCTATTCCTTTGACATATGAATTGACTGCCATTTCAGATCTTTCCACATATTGTATGGTGGTGTTTCTACTTTTGTGAGCCTACTTTGGCTATCTTCCTGTTTTGGTGCCTCCGAACCTCTTTCTGGCACAGTGGTGTCTCCGCACCTTTCTTCAGTCTCGGTGTCTCCAGGCAAGGACACTTCACCTTCCTGCTTCAAGTTCATTACCTGTAGATTGACTCTGGGTTGCCAACAGACCTGAGCCTTTCTACCTCCTTTTTTCGCAGTGCCTCTTTGGCCTACTTCTTTTCCACCTAGCTATACGGACACTTCCTTTCATACCTTGTTATGCTCCTGCCAAGTGACAGCTTTTTGCTTTCCCCTCTTATCCAAGGCAGGTTGTTTTTCCACCTCTGGAGACTTAGGTTGCATGGACCTTGTCTCACTACCATGGTGGCTAATGATTCGGCCACCTTTGTAGTCGGCCTGATGACTTCTTGCTCCTCTAGGTCTTTGATTTCTACGGCATGGTGTGGATGTTGAAGCCTGGGCTCCTTCTACTTCGGCCCTATCCTTGCTCCAAATGTCACATTCTAACTTGTGATGGCATGGGGAATGGTAATGAAAATAGGCCATTGTGCACCAGGCACATCCTAGTAGGGAGGAAAATTCTCATGAGGAAAGAATTGTGTCCTACGGTACAAATTGAGAGAAGCCATTGGCGAGGCAAATTTCACGGCGGCTGCCACCACACAGGGGCTTATTTCATAGGATGGGTGTAAGATTCCGCCCTCCAGCTTTTGAGGTGTGCAGGTGTAAGAACCTCCCCTTTTGATCTTATAATTATTCCCCTCTCTGAAATAAAAGAAAGATCATGTTTTACCCTGTTTTGGCCTAGAGAGAGAAAATGTCTACAGGAGGGAGGTAATTTAAAATTAAGATATTTTTGGATATAAAAATCTTCCTAGTGTCTAAAATGGTTTCCTCTGAAACAGAAACTCAAAAACAACTTTCCAATGTGCAGTTGGAATTAATTAAAAATCAGTAAAAAGGACCTTAGCCTAAGGGTCCAGATTTTTTAAAAATTTTGAATTATGCTCCAATTAAGGTTCCTATTATGGACCAATAAGATTAAGGTTCCTATTATGGACCAATAAGATTAATCCAAATGTAGGGAGAAGATAAATTGAAGAATAAAAGAAAATCCTCGAAAAATGAGTAAATACTCACTTAAGATGAAGAGTTGACTAAGGACAAGGTTATTAGTTGAAAAAAGAGGAGTTATTTAGATGAAATGATGCATTTTTGACACCTCAGTTTGTGTGGGAAATTTCCCTCATGAAGGAGGCGCCTATTTCACATGTGTGGAGGAGTTTTAAACTCATAAATAATGAGATGTTTTCATCTTTCCTCTCTCCTGTTTCAACTAGATCCAAAAATCAAGCTAAACTGACCTAAAAATGGTCAAAAAGTGACTAAACTAGAATCAGTTTGCTTGGTTAGAGGCTCACTTTTTTCTATAAATAGAAGCCTCCCCCTTTGTAAAAGGTTAATAGTGTTTATGCACTGTTACTCTACTCCTCCCTAGAGCTAAAAACATTGAATTCACTTGATAATTCAATTGTTTTAACTAAATCCTCTACAAAGAATTGGTGGCCACTCTTGATCCAAACAACAGTAGAACCCTCAATCCCTCAAGCCAAAGGAAAGCTCACAAAAACTCCATGTAAGTTAAAAATTCTACTTTTTTTAAATTCTAATCTATGGTTTTCTGATTCTTGCTTTTTTAATGTGAATATGGATGTTATGCCCTGATGAAAAGGCCACCCCCTTCTCTTCCTTAAGAATTCAGCCTTTCTCTATACTAAAATGAGTACAAATAAATTGATTTAAACTTTTCTTATTGTTTACTCTTTAGAAAGTGAAAATTGAGTAGATTAGAGTACTTTACTGTTTGGGACATCATAGCATAGTGGAGGCTACACTCCAACCCACACACTTGTCAATCCGTGAATGCAACCCGGTTAGCGCATAGAGGCTATCCCGAATGGGAGAAGATTAGTTAACCACACACTAATGACTTCTAGTCCTACTCAATCCTTCTTCAACAATCAAGCAATCAATCTAACATAATCAACGCATCAAGATTAGGCTACACTTAAGCACAAAAATGCAACTTATGCAAAGAATCTAACATGCAAAGAGCTATCACACAAGCCTCAACTACACATTTCATGCACAAGCTTCATCACATGCACTCTACAATTCACAATTCAGAATTTAGCATCAAAACATCATTAAGAAATCTAGATTAGCAAGTGTGTAGACCACAACCTCAAATCATTGAATACATGGAGAATAGAGAGTACAAGATTGAAGCAAGAATGGAGATGGAGAGCCTTGGGAGAGCACATGAGAAGGAGCTATGGAGCAAGCTCTCTCTATGAGCCTCTCAACCAAATGACCAAAGAGTCCTCCCTAGCTCTCAAATGGGCTACTTTTTATACAAAAACTCTAAAACTCCCAAAAGTTCCCATGTGGGATTATTGTCAAGCCCACTCCCACATTCATCTACGACTTGGAACTCTTTACAAGAGCCCTAAGTGTCTTTTTTGTTGCATCCTTGCATTGATCTTCATTCGTCATCATGCAACACTCCCTCCTTCCTATTTTGCGCACGTCCTCGAGCGCGGTAGTAGCAAGAGCTGCAAAAAACAATAGATACAAGTAAAGTCTTTATTGAAAAAAAAAAGAAGAAAAGAAAAAAACCAGCAATGACAATTCCACATGTGAGTATACAAGTGAAAGGCTGATTAGAGTTTTAAAGAGTACTAAAATAGGTGAGTAAAGACTATTCAAAGTGAGACTAAGTGGTAGATAGTGCTATGCAAAGGCAAGTGTGCTTGTACACCGCCGGTTATGACCGCAGTCTCAATGTCCTACAAGTATTTAAGTTATTCCTAAATGGCAAACCTACTTCTAAATATGAGCAAAGGTGATTGGAACTTTTTTTTTAATTTTATTATTATTATTATTATTATTTTTGATGTGTGTGTAGAAGGTGATAAAGATTAAGGTTCTATCCCAATGAGACCCAAGCAATGGCCAAGAGACCTCCGCCAAGAGAATCTAAAAACCGCTAAGTATCTCAAGGGCGACAGACCCTTTTTCTTTCTTTTATGACCTAAGGAGTACCCCATGAAGATGAGGGCATCGGTCTCGAGATTCCATAGTGTACCCCAGAGTCCTACCAACATCTATCAAGGCGATAGATTCCTTGAAGGTCTTTTTCTAAAGCTTTTAGACGTCAGTTTTCACCCCATGGAAACCAAGGCATCGGCCCCAAGGTGCTAAGACAACCCCAGGTCCTACCAAGCATTCCTCATGGCTGTAGACACGTCATGTCTCAATTCACTTTGTATATATTTTTTTAGGGTATTTTTTCATAAATTTTTATTACTCCTAGCACCTAGCTCATACCTAAGAGGTAGCTACCACTAGGGATAACTAATATACCTTGGAAGCATAAGAACTTGGCATACTCTAGTGGTATATATCCTACACTGTCTTTAAATAGAAATATCTTTTACTACCCTGGCTTGTCGATCTTATTGTGGAGTCGCTGAGCTTACCCTTGCGCTGGTGGTGGATCCGTGTCCACTTCTGCTGGAAAGATGGTATCAATTTCCTCAGGATGCAGGGACAACCCCTCACAAAAACCGGCCTCTGGAGAAGGTGGTAGAGGAAGGAGTGCTTCCTCTCACTAAAATATGGCATTGGTTCTATGGGAAGGTTAAGCAAACAATTTCGATTTTGGAACTGCGCAATATAGGTACTCATATTGATCCAATATTGACATGTTGAGGATTGGGGAAGGAGGGCTTGCAAGATCGGTGGTTGCAAGTCATTTAAGCTTGTATCCCTCCATTATTGTGCTTGAACCTCCTCAGGTAATCTACGTTGATTTGGTCCTCTCTCTGGTATTCTCACATTAAGAAGATTATGGCGTTGGGGTGTAATTCCCACAATTTGCTTCATTAAGCCCGTGCCATATCGTCTAAAGTAAGAGCGGCATATCCAACAAATATGTGAAGCTTCTCCTAATACGAGTCATGCACACTCTTGACAATGTGGAAATGGGTGATGCTGTTGATAGAATAACGTGACAAAGTGATTCCCACAGCAATTTTCACCTAAGGGAGCATAGAAGTACTTAGAATGAGTTTGAAACGGAGGAGCACTATATCCCCCGCGATGATCAGGTCGAGTACTATCAGGGTCAATGCATGGTGGACATGTATCTCGCCAAATATGCATCAGGAGTTATCTGGACGTAGAACAATGAAATTTAGAACACTCATATCCATCATTACACTTCCAATCAAAAACAAGATTATCTCAAAAAGAACACAATCCTTTAAAGGCATAAGGAACCACATTATTCAAACATTGATCTACCAAAGAGTTTCAATTGTAGTGTTAATGCCTTATCTTTGGTTTTAGGTATATCCTTTTCAAGAGGTGGGAATTTTAGCAATTGTCTTGGAATTTGAGCAAGATAAGAGGATTTAGGCATTGAAATGCTAGAATCTATGCTCAAATGAGACTCATTTGGACTTATCTCAGGTACACAAGTTGATGGTGGAATTGGGTAATAAAGAGAAATTGGGACAACCGGTGTTTCAATACATGTTTTAGGAAGATCAACACAAGTAGATTTGTAGGTGCTATCACAGCCACCTATCCTATCTTGAAGAGTTTGTGTTGATTTCTTTTGCACCCACTTATATGGAAAATCAAGGGTGGCTTTTGAAATCTTTCTGAAACACTCTTTTACCCCTAGCAAACCATGGCATTTTGGAAGCCAAATTGCTGTTGCTCCCTCATAATAGCCTTGTGATTTAAGAACATGTTTTGGGACCCATCGAGTAACAATCCGAGGTTTAGGCTTGGAAATGATGTGCTTTTTAGGAGGCTTAGCAACTGGACTAGATGGTACAAGTTTGTACGCATCTTTGGGTAGCCAAATTGATAATTCCTTCTTGCCTGGCCTTCTTTGAGCAGCAACTAGAGTAGTTGGAACATGCCAGCCATGGCCCTCACTTGAGTACTCATCAATTATCCACATCATTTGTTTTGGAGCTTCAAGAGCAGATTTTGAGAGTGGGTTATGTAAGGTAGAAACATTACCCTTTTGACACGATAAAGCTCGTGGAGTAGCAAATCCCAAGATGTAATCAGAATCAATTTGCAACTTGTATTGTCTATTCTTCCAATCTAATGAGCAATTGGTAGCACTTAACCACGATCTACCGAGAACAGCCTCTACTACTGCCTTGGACTTACTTGCCACATAAAAGGGCACTGACATCTGGTGATCTTGAATGGACATCATAATGACACATTTTCCCTCTATAGGGTTATCTTCCCCTGAGAAGCTTCGTAGGTCCACAGGAATGTGTACAAGTGTGGGTTGACCCAAGGCTATCCATGTGTCAAACAAGAGAACATTATAATCTGCACCAGAGTCAATTAAGGCAGAGACAAAGTAGGTAGTCTCATGAAGATGGAGGCACACTTGAATATTGAATGGATCGACATATGGTTCATCAGTAGCCAACTGTATGGCCAACATAGAAACTTTGCGACGCTCCTTGGCTTTTGCAACTCTATCTTTAGCCTCCTCTTGAGCCTGACGTTTAAGTAGGTCAAGTGCTTCTTTCCGTGTTTGTGCAGCATGCATCTGTTGAAGCATGGCTTCAGTTAATGGTTCATTGTATTTCTTGAGACGACTTCCATTAATGAAGTCACCTTCTAGTGTCTCTAAACGCACTGCACCACTTGGAGTAAGCTCATTAATCACAAACGGTCCTAGGCCACGTTTCTTGAGCTTTCTCTTATGCTTCTTAAGTGTGTACAAGAGCACCAGGTCTCCTTTTTTGAATCGTCCAGTTGTTACATTTCTGTCATACCATTGCTTCTGTCTCCTCTTCTCAGCATAAATCCCCATTACCGCCAATAAGCGGGTTTCATCAAGCTTTTCCAATTCATCAATGCGTTGTGAAAGCTCATGACCAGTCCAATCCAATTGTTTAGCTACTCGTAGAGTAGGTACAAGAAATTCAATGGGAAGAATTGCATCTAATCCAAAATCAAGCTCAAATGGGGTTGTGCCCATAGATGTTTTATAGGCTGTCCTATATGCCCAAAGAACTGAGTGTAACTTTTGCTCCCAATCAGTCCTATGTCCCTCAACAATCTTTGTGAGTGCTGTGCAGAGAATCTTGTTAGTACTCTCAGCTTGTCCATTGGTCTAGGGATGATAGGGTGCAGAACGCTTGTGAATTACCATAAATTCTTGAAGCAAAAATTCTATGACTTCATTTACAAAGTGTACACCTTGATCACTAACGATCTCAATAGGTAAGCCATAGCGTGTAAACACGTACTCATACAGGAACTTGGCTGTGGTTCTGGCATCATTTTTGACTGTAGCCTTTGCCTCTACCCATTTGGTCAAATAGTCCGTTGCGACTATAATATATTCCGCATGCGTGTGACGAGCTGGAGTTTTAATGGGACCGACAAAATCAATACCCCATTTTGCAAAAGCACATGTGCTTAACATAGGCCGCAATGGCATATTGTCCTTTGTCATGGGAGGTTTGGTCCTTTGACAATCATCACAATGTTTCACATATTCTTCGGCATCCATTTGTAAGGTTGGCCACCAAAGCCCAGACCACCTAATCAACTTAGCTGTGGTATTGCCCGAAAAGTGTCCACCCCCAACACCTGCATGTGCATGAGTCAAGATTTTCAAGTAGTCAGCTTCACATACACATATGCGTAAGTTGCCATCCTTGCCCCTCTTGTAGAGTTGGCCCTCTATCAGCATATAGTTTGCCGCTTCAACTTTAATAGCACGCTTTCGATGTTTAGGAATTTTTTGATCCATATGACCATGCTGAAGATAGTCCACAATATACTTACTCCAACTTGGTGTAGTTGAAATTTGGAATAATGTGACATTATGAATTGGCTGTTGAATTTGACATGAAGCACAGTTACGAACAAATGTTTCAGCATCTGCATGCATGGTAGGCCACCATTGTCCATCCTGAGATATACGTCGCACACAAGTAGTAGCTGATGCATGGATTCCACCGATACCCGCATGTGCCCATTCCAAGATCTCCTCATATTGGTCGGGGTTAGGTATAAGCCACAACACTCCATCATTACCCTGACGATATAATCTTCCTGAGATTAACTTGAATGGTCGCCATAGGTCCACATTAGGACCCGCTAGTTGTATCTGCCCACTTGTCAAAATTTCTAAAATGGATTCAGACCATCTAGGAGCTGTCTCTACAAGGAAAAGTGTTGAATCTAACATATCATCATCCACACCCACAGGAGCTTTGCCAGAGGTGATTCGAGACAAATGATCTGCCCTAAGATGAGTTGTTCCTTTTCAAACTGCCACTTCAAAATCAAACTCAAGAAGGATGATAAACCACCTCACAATCCTTCTAGTTGCACAAGGCTTATTTACCAAATATAGCAATGCTTGATGGTCCACAAAAAATATGCATTTGTTTGCCAAAAGGTAATGGCGAAACTTTTTCACTGCATATATATCATGGACAACCCTTCTCTTTCTGTTGTGGTATAATTCTTCTCAGCATTGTTCAACTGTCGACTAGCATATGAGATTGGAAAATCCTTATTATGTTCTCCCGATTGAGCCAAAATACATCCAATTTGCAAAGTTTGAAGCATCAATATGGACATGAAAGATTTGGTTTCAATCTGGTGCCCGTAAGATGGGTGCAGTCACTAATGCTTGCTTCAACTTTTCAAAGGATTCCTCACACTCATCAGTCCAATTAAACTTTACAAGAAGAGCATATAATGGTCTGGCTAGGACAGCGTACATGTAGATGAATCTACGGTAATAGCCACAATGTCCCATGAATGTTTGTACCCCTTTAGGGTTGATAGGCCGAGGTAATGAGACAATGACATCAATTTTATCCATATCTGTTGAAATCCCATTGCAAGAAACAATATGGCCAAAAAATTTCCCTTGTCTTACCATGAATTTGCACTTGTCAGGATTCAAGCATATACGATAAAGTTGACACTTTTGAAACACAAGTCTGAGGTGTTCTATATGATCATCACGCTCTTGTGAGTGAACACATAAATCATCCATGAAGATCTCAAGAAATTGCCTAAGGTACTCCTTGAATACATGACTCGTTAACCGCTGAAAGTTTGCTGGTGCATTTGTTAGACCAAATGGCATAACACGATAGGCAACGATGCCATCTTCAGTAGCAAAGGCTGTCTTGTGTTGATCCTTTGGATCAATTGACACTTGATTGTAACCGGAGAATCCATCCAAGAAACTATATGCTTTTTTCCCTGCCAACTCGTTCCAGAACATGATCCGTTGATTGGAAGTGGGTAATGATCACGTACAGTTGCTGCATTTACCTTCTTGAGGTTTACACATACTCGAAGTTTTCCATTTTTCTTGGGCACCACTACAATAGGGGAGACCCATTCAGTGTGTTCAATCTCATAGATAAATTCTGCCTCTAAGAGCTTGTCTATTTCTTCCTTTATCTTCCGTGCAAAATTCTCATTGTAAGTATAAGGACGTTGCTTGGAAGGCTTTGCATCCTCTCGCAATGGAATTGTATGCTGACATATGCTTGGATCAACTCCTTTGAGGTCTTTATAACTCCAAGCAAAAACATCGCGATACTCCTTTATTGTTTGAATTAATAACTTCTCGTCATCTAAGGACAAGTCTGTGGCAATCCACACATAGCGAGGCTCTTCTCTTGGCTTAGCAATATCAATCTTTTTTGCATCTTCTGGACCATCATATGAAACCCCTGGCACGCTTGGTTTTTGTCGCATGGGCTGTTGAAGAACAATCTTCCGATCTTGAAGAGTGTACTGTGTGAAATTGGGCGGAACATTGAGACCTTGTTCTTGTCCACTTGAGTCTTCACTCATTGAAGACCATGCGGTTTTGAGCTCTCCTTTGCCATCTTGCATCGGATTTTTTTGTTCAACCGTTGTCTTTGCACTTCCGACACTCTCTTTTGAATCGGTTTTCGACTTGAGTTTTGGTTTTTGTTTCTTCGTTTTTTACGATTTTTGCTAACATTTTTTAGCTTTTCTCCTGCTTGGAATCCATCTGATCGTTTTACTTGGTCTTTGATACTATCTTGTGCTTGGACATAGTATAGATATCCGTTCTTTCCTGAGAAGTGAGGTGGTGGTCAAGAGTGTTCACTCTTAGACTCCTCCTTTTCTTTTTGTAGTCTCTCACGTCGTTCCCTCTCATCTTGTTTACTGATTCTCTTATGGCTCTTACAGCATTTACGTTTGGGTCGGCTTCGAGGGATCTCTACTTGAACCTCCCTTCCTCTTAAGAGTAGGTGTGCCTTTCCTAACTCTTCCTCAGGGATTATCACATTATTATCAAAATCAGAGTCCCATCCGTCTGATACACTTCGATTACCCTTAAGTCTCTCAGTGTTGAAATCCCTACATGAGGCTCCACACATCCACAGATCTTCTCACCCGTCTGACAATGTAACTCTTGAGCCCTCAGATGAAGCAGAATCAAACTCATCTATTGGAGACCTTGTTACATCACGATATGAGTGATTCCTTAGGTTGACCCTTGTGATGACAAAATCATGTCGGAGGTACAAATAATTGTATCCCCAATCTTGAATCATTTGAAATTGTCGCATGAATGGTCTACCCAATATCACTTCATAGTTTGGATGTTTTCCAAAATCCACTACTGCAAAGGTGTGCTCATATTCAATCCCACATGTGGTGACCAATATGTTCTCAAGCAGCCCAAGGGGATGTTCTAAGCTTCCATCTGCTAGCTGCAAGCGCATCCTGGTACTCCTAATAGCTGGTTTGCCCCACTTTTCCCAAATGGACCTTGTCACAATGCCCACTCCTGCACCACTATCAAGTATTGCAGTTGAAGCTACTTTTCGCACTTCTAATGGGAGGGTAGCATTTCCCTGATCGTCCTCACAAAATTTTCCTACTTTGTTGATAGGAACTGGCATAACATGCTTTGTTTCGGGGTGTATAGTACACTCATGGTGACCCTTTTGTAGCAATACCTACTCTGACAAACATGTGGTAATATCATTCCACAACTCAGGTCGAAGCTTTATCAAATCAAGCAAAGGTAAGGTACAAGCCACTGGTGCTGACAAAATATCATATCCTTCTCCTTTGTCAACCTTTTATGCATGGAGGGCATCCTCAAGGTTTGAGAGCAGTTCTCATATTCTCCCAGATATGATGGTAAGGTTTTCATTGTATGCTTACTTCTAGGAGAAACAATTGTTTGAACTTCCTCCTGGATGCTTGGGCGTCCAAAGTTGTTTTCCGTGCCCCTGGTAAAATCCACCTCAGAGAATGGAGGCGAACTAATAGAGGACCTGTTCTCATTAACTTTCTCATGAACTGCAGCCCACATCTCATTTGCCATGTCCTCATTAGCATCAATAACTTTATCATTGCATGGGAAGGCAAGGCTAGGTGGTGGCAGAATACCTCCTTTCAATTGGTGCAAACCTTTCGCTATGAGCTTGTGAAATGAGCTCACTTTTCATTTCCCGACTTGATGACACTTCTGGTATGGTTTCTAATGTTGGCTTAAGAGAGGTTGGGCCCCGAGGAATAGGTGGTGGTGGTCCCTCAAGTATTGACTGAGCTTCCCTAATGAGTTGCTGATGTACAGCTAGATTGATCTTCTCCTCACGAGGGTTTGGGTATTCTTGAAGCTTCTTGGGTAGCTCAGATAAAGCTACAATGCGACTTCTATGAGCATCAATGATGGCATCTAGAGTCTCATTCACCTTATCCACAAAAACAGAACCCCCAGAACTATCCTCAGTCGTACTAGTCTCATCTGGTTTAGCACTAGGCCCAGGTTGAGGTTGATGTTCCTCATGCACTTCTTGGGATGTAAAAGTTTTATCCCTCATGTTTTGTTTAGAGGCTTCTTGAGAACTAGTGGATGTACTTTTAGTTCGCTTGTTTCGGTTCTTTTTCCTCCTAGTGGTCTTTTTTCTATTGGACTGTAGGGTCTTGTCCACTAGATTTGTCTTTGCATCCCTAGTTCGAGGTGTCTCATCAGTCTGTATTTCAGCATTTCGTGTCTGTGATCTAGTCATGACTCTAAGTGGCACGACATCCTCATTCTCAGATGAAGGTGGCATGACATCCTCTAAGTGGCACGACATCCTCAATCTGTATTTCAGCATTTCGTGTCTGTGATCTAGTCATGACTCTAAGTGGCACGACATCCTCATTCTCAGATGAAGGTGGTGATGGAACTGCTCCTACAAGGGGTTGAGTGAGACCTTTGGTTGAGAGGTGCCTTCCTCATGTGGTTTCAGCAGACAATCCTTTGGGAAGTGCTCTACAAAACACCCTAGACAATATCTTTCAATTGGTGGAAACTGTTGTACTGTTGTATTGGATCGAGATGCTTGCCTTGAGCGATGTGGACAATCCCGAGCCTAATGGGGTTCTCCGCACTCATAACAGGGGCCCATTGGTTTGGCCTCTACTTTCCTTGGATGCCATTGACATGAGGGGCCTGGAGTCCTAGGTTGGTAGCCGCCTAGCAACATCAAAGAGTTTTGTTCCCCTGGTTGAGCCTCCACCCACCAGTGCTTGGCTTGGTGGGTATGCGGGACTTTCAAAGAGATTTTCCTTGGATGAATATGATGCGTATTCCTTGGATGAATATGATGCGTATTCCTCCTCCACATAGCTTGGGTTTACCAAGTCTTGACACATATTTGAATTGTCGTAGTCCACAACCCTTACAGGAGCAGTCCCAGGAGCAGGAGGTTGAGCACCAAGTATAGGTCGTGCTTGCTCTTGTGCCATCGGCGGCTTACGTTCAAAATTAGTATACTGTTGATACATTTGTGGAGCCACTCCTCCCCTTGGCTACTCACGTTCCTGTCTCATTCTTGCAATGCGAGTACATTCCTGTGTGGTATGGGTAAAGTTCCAAGCACAGGCTTGGCACCACTTTTTTGTGGGTTGGTTTGAGACTAGAGGAGAAAAGGTATTACATTCCTCTGTTTTATGATTACCGCCACATGCTCCACAAAGATGAGGACCTGTAGGAAGTACACTCCTCATTCTTTGCTGCTGTTGTTGTGGCTGCATGGGTGGACGATAGGTCTGTCCCAATCTCCTTAGTACTAGGTTAGCTATCTGGTCTGGATTTACTAGAGCGCTAGACCCTAAACTTTGGTCATCACCCCACTGATCTCTAGGTTTCACCTCTGGGCCAGAACCATCTTGGAATTTGAAGTTATCGGTGAAATCCATAGCATCATGGCAACACTCATTGAAATATGTATGCTTCTTCGCATAGAGATGTGTATGCAGTGTTGAATTTTTGAGTCCTTTTAAGAAGAGAGAAATTAATCGACTTTGGGCGGGCTTCTCATCTTCTGGGCAACGATTAATGTACTGCTTCATTCTATTTACACAGTCTCTAACACTCTCATTCTCGCCTTGCTTGAAAGAGTAGATGTGTGCTACCGTGTCATGTTGAATTCCCATCAAGGAAAAAGCAGCAATGAATCTCTCTTCGAAAACTCGTAAAGAAGATTTGTCTGAAGCCTCTAATGCCTGAAACCAAGCAAGGGCCTTTCCCTCAAGAGTGAGTCCAAATCCTTCAATTTGAGTATGCTTATCAGCCACTTGCTCAGCTCGAACTGCTTGCCTAAATGCTGCTACATGGTCGTATGGATCTCCCGACCCTTCGTACTTCTTTACCAGTTTCTGAAGAGTTGATGGCCTTACTTGTCTTGAATACTCATCATAGGGCCTACGGCCTCTCACTCTCAATGGGAATTGTTCCTCTCTTTGGTAAGATGGTCCACATTCATCCAAAATTGGTGTAGGTCCCCTATTACCAGCCTCACCAAACCCCTCCAAAGATCTTGTCACCCGCATTTCAGGAGGTGCATTTATGGGAGGCCGAGTTGGCTCCCCTCTCCTCCGATTGTCATAGTGAGAAAGATGTTGTTGTGGTGTGACCGGTGGTCGCACATTTGGTGTAGGACTATATCTTGGTGCTAGAGTTAGGCTACTAGCAGTGGTCCACTTTGATATTGAGGGTCCCTCTCTAGTGAACTCTCGTAGGGGAGGAGCAACAGTTTCTCCAAGAAAGGCTGTCTCTCCTGGTTTGGCTGTATTTGTTGAGAACACTTCCATGAATAATGGTTGTCCTTTCCAGGTGAGCTCCGGAATCTCTTTCCAATCTAAGGTTCGGTATTCATTGGCCCATTTATCAATTATTCGGTTCATGTGTCCTGCAAGCTTCTCAACTACCACCACCAGTGCTAGAGGAAGATCTAGCTCTGGCAATTTAGTTGTGGCATAATATCCCTCTAAAGAGTCCTTATAGACCTCTTAAAGTGGGTCATCCTGTAAGACCTTTGTCACTGGAATTTGTCGTACAAACTCCCATTGGTTCTCAGCCCCCTAATCCATTTTGCTCTTGCCTTTCCTATCCCTTTCCAAATTTAGATCTACAAGAAGTAAATCATCAATTGATGGCTTTGAGGACTGGGCATTGGAGGGTCCAAGCATGTCCGGCTCAATGAGCCAGTCATCTCTAGACTCCCTTGCTCTTGAAAGCTTTGATAAGTCTAAGAACTCGGTTTTAGAGAGCTCCCCTAATTTGATGGTAGGTGACTTCGTAGCGAACACCATCTCCACCCATGTACATGTTACCCTGGTCATTGACTAGAGGTACTCTATCAAGTTCTGAGAAAATGTCTGCGATCTTAACAAGATACCTTTGTTGTGGATCCCTAAAGATCTCAGCTCCTTGAGCATTCGTGTAGACATATTGGAGTCTCACATTGAGTGTTAACCCCATGGTGTCGGCTTCAAATGGATTAAAAGATCTTGTGGGTGTCCTATTTGGGGCTAAGTGATGACTATTTGTCGGCCCTAGATTGTCCATGGACAATGAACTAGTTGTTCTCGAGGAAAGGGTATCGGATTGGGATTCAGAATGGGTTTCAGCAATATCTGCTAAATTTCCTACCAATTGGGTCCCACTTTCCTGCGTAGGTACTCTAGAAGGTGCCCTAGACCCTATGGCAGAATCTATAAGACGTCCCGACCGCAAGTGCATAAGGTCAATTTTTTTTGGTTTTTTATGTGTTTTTGTTTTTTTGTTTTGTCTTTGTTTTTGTTTTTTATTTTTTTTTGTTTTCGTTTTTGTTTTTTGTTTTTTTTATACTAATAAATTTCGTACTAATTACACAAAATTATGAATCACGCTAAAAAAAATTTACTAATTATGCACACAATTTACAAAAATTCTAAAAAAATACAAGCTACTTTAATTATGCAAATTTTTACAAAAAATTAAGAAATAAAAAATGGACTCAAAATACGAAAATAAAAATTGTTTCTTTTTTTTAAATATTTTTTTTAAAAATTTCTTTCTTTCTATTCTCTCTTTTTTCGCTTTTCTCTCTTTTTTTTCTCTCTTTTAAAAAAAAACTATATATATATATATATATATTATTTTATTGTTTATTTATTTATTATTATTATTTTTTATTTAAAAAATACAAAAACATGAAAAATTAATTAAAAAATAAAAAATAAAAAATAATTAAAAATGCACCAACCTTATCCCTCGCCTCGCGCCGTTCTGTGCGCCTCGCCGGATTCTTTGCCGGCGCGCACGTGTTTCCTTGCGGCGCCTTCTGCCAGCTGCACGTCTTCTGCCTTCTTCTCCACTGCTGCGCTGCTTCGCTTTCTGCCGGCCGTCTGCTCCTTCTCTCTTCGCTGCTCGACGTCACACAGCCCGTCGCCGTCGTTGCTTCTGTTCGACGGCCTACGATGCTTCCCACAGCCCTTCGCCGGCTGCTGCTGTTTTTATTTTTTTTTTATTTTTTTTATTTTTTACTCGGCTGGCTTCTGCCGACTACGGCCTCACTCCACGCTGCTGCGCCCAATGCAGACGCCTTCCACTCCACGTCTTTCGCCTCAGCTGCCTTCGCTGATGCTACACGGCCACCTCTTCCTTCACCGTCAAAACGGGCTCACACGCCTTCTACGCTTCTTCCAGCTGTGCCTTAGCTGCAGCTCCACACCGGCCAACGCTCTGCAGGCTGCGCCCACTGCAAACGCCCCCCAGCTACGCCACCTCACAATCCACAGCCACACCCCTCCAATGTATATTTATATATATATATATATATATATATATTTTAAAGCCGCCTCCACGTTCTACCTCCCACAAGCCTTCGCTATAAGCCGGCCGCCCAACTGCTGCAACTTTTAAGCCGGCCGCCCAACAGCTGCAAGGTATATATATATATGTAAAAATATATATATATATATATATATATATATATATTTATTTATTTTTCTTTGCTGCGCCTCTAACGACACACCTCTTACAACCCCTACGTCGGAAAATACAAAAACAGAAATCACTTGAACCTACTTAATGGCGGGATTACTCTACCGCAATGGGGTTTTAATTTTTTTTGCTTCTAATCAAAAAACAGAAAACACACAAGGCGCCCTTGAGATCACACACTCAATGCCCTTGCAAACTCTACTATAATCTACCCTAATCCACGATTTTGCAATCAATGGAGCACTTAGTATGAAGTAATGGTTAACACCCTTCATTAACTTAGGTGTGCGTTCCCCGGCAGTGGCGCCATTGTTTGGGACATCATAGCATAGCGGAGGCTACACTCCAACCCACACACTTGTCAATCCGTGAATGCAACCCCGGTTAGCGCATAGAGGCTATCCCGAATGGGAGAAGATTAGTTAACCACACACTAATGACTTCTAGTCCTACTCAATCCTTCTTCAACAATCAAGCAATCAATCTAACATAATCAACGCATCAAGATTAGGCTACACTTAAGCACAAAAATGCAACTTATGCAAAGAATCTAACATGCAAAGAGCTATCACACAAGCCTCAACTACACATCATTTCATGCACAAGCTTCATTACATGCACTCTACAATTCACAAATCAGAATTTAGCATCAAAACATCATTAAGAAATCTAGATTAGCAAGTGTGTAGACCACAACCTCAAATCATTGAATACATGGAGAATAGAGAGTACAAGATTGAAGCAAGAATAAAGATGGAGAGCCTTGGGAGAGCACATGAGAAGGAGCTATGGAGCAAGCTCTCTCTATGAGCCTCTCAACCAAATGACCAAAGAGTCCTCCCTAGCTCTCAAATGGGCCACTTTTTATACAAAAACTCTAAAACTCCCAAAAGTTCCCATGTGGGATTATTGTCAAGCCCACTCCCACATTCATCTACAACTTGGAACTCTTTACAAGAGCCCTAAGTGTCTTTTTTGTTGCATCCTTGCATTGATCTTCATTCGTCATGCAACGTTTACTTCAAATTGGGATTAATTTAAAGTTGATATTAGAATGTAAAAATTGAGAAATGGTTAGCCATACAAAGGAGGTTATGGTAAAATTTTCTTAAATTTTGTGAAACTAAAGTTTATCATTAAGTTATTCTAAAGGAGTAATCCCCACCGTTTGTGCATTCTAAAAGAAATTATTTTTATTTCAAAAGTGTTATTCTCATTAAAATTAAATTTATGCATATAAATATGCATAAAAGATTTATTTTTATTCCAAAAGTGTTATTCTCATTAAAATTGAATTTATGCATAGAAAGATTCATAAATGATTTATTTTTATTTCAAGTGTTATTCTCATTAAAATTAAATTTATGCATAGAAAGATACATAGAAGATTTATTTTTATTTCAAAAGTGTTATTCTCATTAAAATTGAATTTATGCATAGAAAGATTTATTTTTATTTCAAAAGTGTTATTCTCATTAAAATTGAATTTATGCATAGAAGATTTATTTTTATTCCAAAAGTGTTATTCTCATTAAAATTGAATTTATGCATAGAAAGATGCATAAAAGATTTATTTTTATTCCAAAAGTGTTATTCTCACTAAAATTGAATTTATGCATAGAAAGATGCATAAATGATTTATTTTTATTTCAAAAGTGTTATTCTCATTAAAATTAAATTTATGCATAGAAAGATGCACAAAAGTTTTTTTTTATTTCAAAAGTGTTATTCTCATTAAAATTGAATTTATGCATAGAAAGATGCACAGAAGATTTATTTTTATTCCAAAAGTGTTATTCTCATTAAAATTGAATTTATGCATAGAAAGCTACATAAAAGATTTATTTTTATTCCAAAAGTGTTATTCTCATTAAAATTGAATTTATGCATAGAAGATTTATTTTTATTCCAAAAGTGTTATTCTCACTAAAATTGAATTTATGCATAGAAAGATGCATAGAAGATTTATTTTTATTCCAAAAGTGTTATTCTCATTAAAATTGAATTGATGCATAAAAAGATGCATAGAAGATTTATTTTTATTCCAAAAGTGTTATTCTCATTAAAATTAAATTTATGCATAGAAAGATGCATAGAAGATTTATTTTTATTCCAAAAGTGTTATTCTCATTAAAATTGAATTTATGCATAGAAAGATTTATTTTTATCCAAAAGTCTTATTCTCAATAAAATTGAATTTATGCATAGAAAGCTGCATAAAAGATTTATTTTTATTCCAAAAGTGTTATTCTCATTAAAATTGAATTTATGCATAGAAGATTTTTTTAATTCCAAAAGTGTTATTCTCGTTAAAATTGAATTTATGCATAGAAACATGCATAGAAGATTTATTTTTATTCCAAAAGTGTTATTCTCGTTAAAATTGAATTTATGCATAGAAAGATCCATAGAAGATTTATTTTTATTCCAAAAGTGTTATTTTCCTTAAATTTGAACTATGCATAAATAGATGCATGAAAGGATTTTTATAAAAGTGTTATTCCCACTGAAGTTGATTTTTATGCATAAATAGATGTGTAAAGAATCTTTATATAAAAAATTATAAATCTCTTAAATGATGTAATGTGAATCGGATAGATGTGAATGGATGGGTAGATGGTGATGTGAATAGAGGTGATGAGATGTGAGGCAAATAGATGTGATGAGAATCAGATAGATGTGAATGGATGGATGGATGTGATGTGAATAGAGGTGATGAGATGTGAGGTGAATAGATGTTGTGTGAATCAAATAGATGTGAATGGATGGATGAATGTGATGTGAATAGAGGTGATGAGATGTGATGTGAATCAGATAGATGTGAATGGATGGATGGATGTGATGTGAATAGAGGTGATGAGATGTGAGGTGAATAGATGTGATGAGATGTGATGTGAATTGATGCATGGATGTGATGTGAATAGAGGTGATGAGATGTGAGGTGAATAGATGTGATGTGAATAGAGGTGATGAGATGTGAGGTGAATAAATGTGATGAGAAGTGATGTGAATCAGATAGATGTGAATGGATGGATGGATGGATGTGATGTGAATAGAGGTGATGAGATGTGAGGTGAATAGATGTGATGAGATGTGATGTGAATTGATGGATGGATGTGATGTGAATAGAGGTGATGAGATGTGAGGTGAATGGATGTGATGTGAATAAGATAGAACTGAATGAATGGATGGATGTGATGTGAATAGCGGTGATGAGATTTGAGGCAAATAGATGTGATGAGAATTGGATAGATGTTAATGGATGGATGGATGTGATGTGAATAGAGGTGATGAGATGTGATGTGAATCAGATAGATGTGAATGGATGGATGAATGTGATGTGAATAGAGGTGATGAGATGTGAGGTGAATAGATGTGATGAGATGTGATGTGAATCAAATAGATGTGAATGGATGGATGAATGTGATGTGAATAGAGGTGATGAGATGTGAGGTGAATAGATGTGATGAGAAGTGATGTGAATCAAATAGATGTGAATGGATGGATGGATGTGATGTGAATAGAGGTGATGAGATGTGAGGTGAATAGATGTGATGAGATGTGATGTGAATCAGATAGATGTCAATGGATGGATGGATGTGATATGAATAGAGGTGAGATGAGATGTGAGGTGAATAGATGTGATGAGAAGTGATATGAATCATATAGATGTAAATGGATGGATGGATGTGATGTGAATACAGGTGAATAGATGGATGGATGTGATGTGAATACAGGTGAATAGATGGATATGTACATGGAGTAATTAGAATATTTCTTTTAGATGCAAAAATGGTGGGAATTACTCTTTTGGAACCCCATACAATAAGGCCCAAGATGTATATTCTATGAGTTTCCAAATCAAGTGCTTCCTTTATTGTATTCCAAAGCCATTTCCAAATGATGAAGTTGCTGCATTAATCACTCGGATAAGTAAAACCATGTGATTAGGGATGTCAATTAATCCCCTATCAAGGCCATCAACAACAAATTTAGCTGTGTGTATGCATGGAGCCCAAAAACTAGGCTAGACATTAAAAGGACCTCAGGCTTGCATCCATATGATAAATAGTTGCCTTGTATTTACAAGTAACATGGATATATTATACATCTCGGACTTGTATCATCTCAAAGAGTCTATCTGAATTATGTCGAATTGTATCATCTCAAAGAGTCTATCTGTATTTACAAGTAACATGGATATATTATACATCTCGGACTTGTATCATCTCAAAGAGTCTATCTGAATTATGTCGAATATTAATGGCAATGTTAGTGTAAATTGTCTCAAAAATTCAAGTGTGACTACTGTGACTATACATCTTTAAATTGTCTCGAATATTCAAGTATGACTCTACTAAATTATCTCGAATATTAATGGCAATGCTAGTGTAAATTTTCTCAAAAATTCAAGTGTGACTATTGTGACTATGTGTCTTTTAATTGTCTCAAATATTCAATTGTTTATCTGCATATGATTCTCTCTAAATTGTCTGCATATTAATTGCTTATTTAAATATGATTTTTTCGTTAAATATAATAAAATAAATTATATTTCTTTGTGAATACAGATTGATCAAATGGTGGTGGTTAAAGTAGCTAGCGAAGGATATAGACCTCCGCAAGTTGAGGGAATAGATCATGTAGAGTCTCAATGCATACTACAAGAGGGGACTCATCGATTTGGTGAGCAAGATGTGTCACAATTCTTTGAGGACATCCCAAATGAGGAAGGTTTGGAGGGAGATCCCCTAGCACTTAAGGGCGTGAAGAAGCTATGTCCTTTCCCATTTTATACATGACACTTTGTTCCAGATAAGTGGTCGAGCAAAGGAGGGGTCCCTACTCTGAAACTTTCTGATCTTCATCATGTAGGATTGGCCAAGGTCTTACTTCTAAGGTTAATACAGAAAGAGAGAGAAATGCCAAATGACAATCAAATGGAATTATATTTTATTCAACAAGTGTATGTCCAAGATATCCTAAAGAGACAAGTAGATTGGACCTCTCGTCCAAAGAATGCAGGAATTGGTCAAGGTAGACCTAAGGAACTAGCATCTACAACGAGAAGAGAAATATTCCCTTGCCAACACAAAAGTGTCTCATCATCTTGTTACACAACAAGCATGAGAAGATCATTGAGATGGCTAGCCAAGGAATTTCCCTTGCAAGCCAAGGATAAATAGTAGAGAGTGTGATAGAGAGGATTTTTTGGCTTAAAGCAGAGGTTGCATCACTGTGTGTAGAGAATCAAAAGCTCCATGTAGTGATTGCATGTTATCAAAGTCCAAGCAATGTGTCAGCTGACCTATTCAACATTGATGATCGACTTTGAAGTCCAGAAAGTGTTGGTGTTGTTGGTGCTAGTGGTGGCCACTTACAAGGTACTCGTGGTGGTGATTTAGATGGAGGCATCACCTGGAAGGATGCACAAGACTTATCTTCGTGACACAAAGTCTTTTTTAGATATTTTTTGTAGACTCAAAAACATTTAGTTTTAAAAGATGACTTAAAGCTATAGTGGCAACCTCTATTTTTGAAAATATATACTCGTAAAAATGTGATGTTAGATTATAGTAAGTATTTCAAGTTGTATTACATGTTAGTGATGATTATTTCAAGCTGCATATGATTGTTAGTGAGTGAAAACACATGTTGATGATGAGTACAAGTACATTATTCTTCTACTAGAATTGGCAATATATCATCTTTATCCATATCTGAGGCATCTGATCGTACTTTCCATTCATTCTCATCTTCACTACATCTCTCTTCTGCAACAACTGCATCAGTAGTCAAAGGCAATGGTATACAAGATTGTCTAGCACGAGTAGCTATATTTCGAGGCATATGTAACACTATTATATTGTAAAATATGTATACCAAGTCGGCTGCTGCACGTGATGCCTTCAATCGATTTCGTCATTTTTGGTGTGAATGAAGTTGAATTAAAAGATGACTTAACTTTAGAAACATGACAAATTTAATTATAAAACAAGTTTTGAACAATAATTCATGAAAGAAGTCTACTCGTAATGTCCATGTAATGCATGAGAAATCAATGCAAAAATACATAGAGGTCCCATCACATATACATTTTGTCCAGCATATAGAGTTCACAACACATATGCATGTCCATGAATGTAACAGTTGGAGGAAGGTTTAAGAGTGCACTTGACACGACCTGCTGGTCTACCCATGGGCCCAAAGTCTTTCCACATTCTCACACCATCACTAAAACCAAAGGTACCTTTGAAGAGGGTGATGATAAGACATGGGCTACCCTAGGTTACCATGGGGCTTTTGTGAGATAACAACTCCCATGCTCCTAATTAATGACTCTTACGTTCATGGGCATGCAATATTCAAGCATGCCACTTCATGCAAAGAATAGAATAAAACATACATCAATATTTATCTTTAGAGTGTGAAGCAAGCTTCAAACACAAAAAAGATAAATCGTAAACTCTAAAAATCTCTTTAAAGTGTGAAACAAGCTTTGAACGCAGTAAAGGATAAAACCTACTACCTATATTTTGCATTATCTTTGAAGTGTGAAGCAAGCTTCGAACACAATAAAAGATAAATCCTATTCCTAAGACTTTATCTTTCAAGCATGAAGCAAGCTTCGAACACAATGAAAGACAAAACTAATTTTTATTTTCTAAAATATATGTACAAGTGTGAAGTAAACTTCGAACACAAGTACACATATATCTAAACCTATATCTAAGGTTTTTTTACTTATTATATTAGAAATATTTTTAATTTTCCAATTTTAGAAGCACTCCCTAAGGAAAGTTGCGCACATAGTACATTAGGAATGATGTACTATTTTTACAGTGACTTGTTTTGATTGATAATATATAGTTATCGATCAATATATAAGGACCTAAACGTATAACCCAAAATACATGATGTGTCACCATATAATACACCTGTATATAAAGAGGATAAACGTATAAAATGAACATTATTCGCGTATAAAATGAATCTCGTTTAACGTATAATACAACTTAGATTCTCAATGTGTCATAGCCTTAGAGAGCCCCCGCATATTTGGTTGTAATGTGCAGCCCATTTCCCTAGTTTTTAATATGTTATAGCCTTAGAGATCCCTCGCACATTGTAATAACCTGTGCTCCAATGGTGACCAAACTTTTTAAGAGTGAGGGTGGGGTCCATATATACACACTTGCAAAGTTTAGCACCATCAGAGCACATTTGGTTGTGCAAGGTGTGTGCCAAATGCTTAGTTTTTAATGTGTCGTAGCCTTAGAGAGCACCCTTGAAATTTATGGAGCTAATTGTTAAAAATGAAAATCCAATCAATTGTAGTGCATAACTCGATCGAGTTTCGTGAAAAACCAAAAAATTTAAATTCGGTATCATTGCACACATTGTTGACCATTCAATGTGGGCATTCCATATAAAGTTACGTGGAAATTGCATTTTTTTAAATGCCAGTGTCCACCATCATGGGTTAGGTATCCGCATAACTCAGACAAGGTACACAAAAAAGAATTATTTTTTAAATATTTTTGGGTTGGGTATCCACACAACTTGGTTGAGTTACATTAAAAAAATGAATATCCTTTAAAAACTATATATATTTTTAAATTTTTTTTCCAAAAAATCAAAATTTTAACCATTTGGTACGAGCATGAAAAGCTTCAAGAAGAATAGTTTATGAAAGTCCATGGAATGGTTTTGGAGAAAATATGTTGTAAGTAGTGATTTGATGACATTAGGAAAGATAAGGTGATAAAAAAGGAAACCAAGTTCTTAGTGCCCTTTCACACAAGCATAGTCTCGAGGGGATCACTCATAAATACGTAAGCATAGCACGTGGGTTCAACATAAGCATAGTCTCGAGGGGATCACTCATACGTAAGCATAGCACATGGGTTCAACATAAGTTTTTAAAAAATATATCCCTTTTTTACACATTTTTTACATACAGAAGGGTACCATTTAAAGGGGGCATTTCCAGATTGAATAGAAAAAGGGTGTGTTTTATTCATGAAAGATTTACAGATAAGGGGTTGTTTAATTAGGCCTTGAACGCACGTGATATAGAGAGTTTACATATAGTGAACCCCCCCCCCCCCCCCCCCGTGAGCATAGTTAAGTGAATTTCTCAATTGTGCCCTTGATTTCCTCAACTACATACACCAAGTAAGACCATATTGGGAAAATCCCCATACTTTGGGAACTCCAAATGGTGGCACTTTTGAATCTACTTATTAGAGTATCTTAAGCACACACCAACTCCACATATATCGAGTGCCAAATGATGGAGTGACTCAAAATGATGCCTATTCTTCTTGAGTGTGTGAAATAATAAAAACAAGACACACATTCTTAAGTTTTAGCATGTTAGTTGGGATTTCTGAATATTTGATGAAGTAAAGGTAGACAAGAGCCTGTAGGGAGAAAATGAAGTAGCACATGGGTGTGCTATGTTTTGATGATGATGATCAAAGTTGGACAAGAGCCTTAAGTAGGGAAAAAAATGAAGTAGCTACACATGGGGTACTATGTGTTTGGTGGAGGAGCATTCATTTTTTGAGAAGTAGTTTATTGAATGATGCATGAAGCAATAGTTATTCTACCATGATGTGTGGCTTTACACTCAAATGTGGAGGGAGTAGGATGGATAATTTCATAATATGATGAACACTTGAATTTTGGAAAATCTAAGGGGCTTCCCCACTCTAATGTAAGCGGTCAAGGTAATGGTGGATTTCATAGTTTTGAATGCTTGAAGTTTACTAGCCTCCTATAGTCTGGTATTTCAATGTACTTTTACCGGCTGAAATTTGGAAAAACGGGCTAGAGATATATCAAGCCCTTTTTTAAAAAAATCAAATTGAGTAGTTTTTAGTTAAAGTACATGCAAAATATATGTAAATTTAACCTTAGAAAACCTGTTAGTTTATAAGCATGTCCTTTTTTCGACCGTTTTTTTAAAATGCTTTTATCGAGCTTAGAAATTGCATTGAATTGTAAAGTATAGCTACCATGTATCAGCTATGACTTAGGAGTTGCAATGAGTGTGTTCTGACGTATCTAGAACGCAGCAATGGTCATAAATCTTCTGTTGCAAACGTGTGGTGAATAAATCATTAATAGTAGCAGATAAAGGTCAGTTTTATACTGCTTCTTCATGATTTTGATTTTGCAGCTTGTCAGACTATCGTCAGCCAGCTACACCGTGCTTCCGGCGAATGATTCGTGAATCCTAATGGAATTCGATGAGGAGTAAAAGTAATTCTACTTTGTTCTTGTTGATCCGATGCATATTAATAAACTCGTCACTAACCATATATATATATATATATATATATTCTGTTTTGGGAGGTAATGAGCTTCTTAATCGGGAACAATAGAGTTGTTCACTCTCCAATTGCCTAAGTCAAAGCCTAAAAATAAGCGGTTGCTCTCCTCTTTCTAAGTCATTATCCTTAAGCTAAGCCAATTTGTGTAAACAAATTATATCTTTAGCATTTCTCTACATATGATGATCTCAACGTCAAAGACACTCAATTAGCAAAAGCATAGTCCTTGTAAGTGGAAACCATTGGTGTCTAAGCTCGACCATGCCTCCAATTTCAAAACTGTAAAGCCCAAATTCCAAAGTTAAGCAAATAAAGGTTGTAATAAGTACGGAGTCACGAGTGGGATTCAGGGGGGTTGAATTTTTATAGTGCATCATTGTCTCAAAGCTAAGGCACTAGGTCGTCAAGCTCGTTATTATTAGGAAGACAAATTCACAAGACTACAAGCATTGACGATGTGGCTCACACTTTCATTATGAATAAGTAACTTTCAATACTATGAATTATGATCATGTTACTAATGTTTTTCTCAAAACTTTCATTATGAATAAGTAACTTTCACTACTATGAATTGTGATCATGCTCCCTGGGCGTTGCCCCTTTAAACTATGCAGCCCCCTTGTTAGACTCAATCTTAGTGCCCACCTAAACAACCGACTTTAATACGAACTAATCCAAGTAAACACTTTGTAAAATTAGGGGGTTAAGCACTTTGTGGATAGGTGTTTGAACTGCGAGAGCTAACCAACTTCTTTGTTTGTTGATTGTTGAGAGCGGCTTTTCTTTTCTTCTTTGGGGTTGTGTGTGCATGTGGGGAGGGGGGGGGGGACTAACCCCATTGGACCACTAAAAAAACCTCTTGCTTGATCGGTGTTGGTAACCTTCAGCCAATTATGATGAGCGAGCATGCATGCATACTTTGAATGGATCAAGCTTAACTACAACTCACAACGATGCTTATCCCATGATTAAATGCCTAAATCACAAAGAAAGCAGATGACACTTCAAACCCCAAACATTAAATGACACTTACCACCAACTTGTATGTCGGCACCCATGTGAGAATAGCAACAAATGGAAGATGGTAGTTGCAACGGCCACGAATGCAAAAGCAAAGGTCCACGTTATTGCACAAGCAACGCTATAGAGAGGAGGGGTTGGCCTTATGCGCCTGCCTTGCCTTGCCGTACCTCTTAATAATAATAATAATATGTTTTGTTCGTAGGCCCGAGGCGCTGTGAAGTTGCAGCACCTTTTGTTTGTAGACTGGGCCACATACGTGGATGGTGTGTGTACTACAACATTTTTGCTTTGGGTGTATTTAAGGGCGTTGGAGATCCCCTTGCTGGAGCAGCAGGCCAAGTAGTAGTATGGCTCGCATCATCACCACTCTCCTTCTGCTGCTGCTAGCCTTTTGGGCGAGTCTGTTTGTTGTGGGGGGTTTTGCCTCGCGGGGGTTAGAATTAGAGGAAATCAAGGTTTCAAGTGTGTCGGTAGAGGGAATCGTGTTTTGTGATCAATGCCTGCAGAACAAGATAACCAAGAGTAGCAACCTTCTCAAAGGTACATACATATATACACACCCCAAGCTGTGCTTGCGTGCTTTTTAAGTGGCGGCTCTCACGCCGGATCTTCAAAGGTTGCTAATATTAGCCAATGTAACTTACTTTTTAAGTGTTCACCTTTATACAGTCAATATATATATATATATATATATAGCCAATGTAGCTTCTGTACGTAGCCACAGCCCTATTTAGTTCAAGAGATTTGACGATTATTAACTCTCTATGCGGCTAATCATTCAATTTATTAGTAACTAGCCCAGCTGCAGGGCTTAGCAGAGTTAAAGATCTCCGCAGGGCAATGAAGTAGAAGAAAAGTTACAGTTTCGATGTTCGCACCTCCAATGCAAATATACCTCCTTTTTCTTAATTGACAGGTTATATATATATATATAGAATAAAAACAGAATTGATATTATATATATATATATATATATATATATAGAATAAAAACAGAATTGACATTTTAATATATAGTAATGCATCAGTTTTGACTTTCTTCGTTTAAAGTAAAATTTACAGCATTCTTGCACAATTGCTTATGAAGAAAACCTTTCTCCCTTCTGGGTTAACCTATTTGAAATTTGCACATTGGTCTTCGTGTGATGATTATATTTTACTATCCTCATGTGAAATGGATGTAGGTGCCAAGGTCGCTTTGGTATGCGACAGCCAATTGGACAAGGGGGACGAAGCAGTTGTGGTGACCGCCACCACAGATGAGAAGGGCCATTTCGCAGCAGCGCTCCCGACGGCAGCCTTTGATAGTGCTGGCAAAATAAGGTGTGCCGCCGAGCTCCGGCAAAGCCCCCGCAAGTCATGCCAACTACCGGCAACGTCACGGCGAACCTCGTCGGAATTCTCCCGACAAGAGACCGTTGCGGGCAGCAGGCTTGTCTATGGCATTGACGCCCTCAGCTACCGTCCAGAATCCGTCGGCATGTTTTGTGCCCAGGCCAGCTATTACGACTCCCCTGAGTATAAACCACCCATGGAGAAACCACCACCTATGGAGAAACCGCCCATGGAGCAACCACCAATGGAGAAACCACCCATGGAGCAACCACCAATGGAGAAACCACCACCCATGGAGAAACCACCGCCCATGGAGAAACCGCCGCCTGTAGAAGAGCCCAAATTCCAATTTCCTAAATTCAAGTTCCCCAAATTCGACTTCCCCAAATTCAAATACCCCCCTGAGTATAAACCACCCATGGAGAAACCGCCGCCTATGGAGAAACCACCCATGGAGAAGCCGCCTATGGAGATGCCGCCTATGGAGATGCCGCCTGTAGAAGAGCCCAAATTCAAATTTCCTAAATTTGACTTCCCCAAATTCAAATACCCCCCTGAGTATAAACCACCCATGGAGAAACCACCGCCTATGGAGAAACCACCAATGGAGAAACCACCGCCAATGGAGAAACCACCCATGGAGAAGCCGCCTATGGAGATGCCGCCTGTAGAAGAGCCCAAATTCAAATTTCCTAAATTTGACTTCCCCAAATTCAAATACCCCCCTGAGTATAAACCACCCATGGAGAAACCGCCAATGGAGAAACCACCAATGGAGAAACCACCGCCAATGGAGAAACCACCCATGGAGATGCCGCCTGTAGAAGAGCCCAAATTTGAATTTCCTAAATTCGACTTCCCCAAACTCAAATACCCCCCTAATCCTTAAGGTTAGACATGCTTTAGTGCATAGTAAGTGTTATTTATGTTCTTCTTTTCAAATGCATTTTGCATTTTGAAAAGTAACGATTCTCCCTATCAATAAAAGGTTTCCAAAACTTTCTTCTCTTCCTAATTCTTATGTGACGTGTTCTCATGCATTCTTTCATAATTCATAGTTCTACTTATGCCGAATGGTTTCTATTCTAATAAACAATCTTTGTTTCGTTTCCATAAAATCTCATAGTTTGCATGAATGGTGAGACCTTTATGCATTTGTTACTTCCGATCCAGTTATGTAGCTAGATGATTTGAATAAAATATGGCCCACATTGACAAAAGTTCAAAACAAAGAATCTAATATCCACTTCATGTGGAAAAATCGCGAATTTAACCATGTGTACATAAACAAAATGAATGGTTATATTGATGGAGTTGTTTCTCAGTGGTTGTAGTGAACTAAATTTACATTAATAGCCTTAATGGTAGATGGTCGTTAGAAGGAAAAAGAAAGAATATGGGTTCTGTATAATGCCTTTCAAAGACGATAGTCTCCGGAGCTCATATAATAATTTCGTTCATTACTAAGTCTCTTATCGCGCGCTAAGTCATATATTAAATTCGTTCATTTCTAAGCCTCGTATTGCTAAGTCTCTTAATGATGCTAAGTCTAATGTAATGTGGAAGTGATGTGTACCTTGACCCAACCACCTCCTAAAGAAGTTGGTAGAATATTCCAATCCAATGACAAAAAAAAGCTGACTAGAGGTTATGTAGAAACTTATTAAGCGAGAGTCCAAGGAAGACCCATTCGAAAGAGATCCTCTTGTCCTAGATTAATGTAGTCCCGTTGGTATTCATCAATCCACACAGAGACAACGAGGAGTCCCTAAAGAGGTCGAGCAGTATCAGCGTATATAAAAATGAATTGTCGATAGTAGCCGACGTGTCCCATAAAGAGCTGGACTCCCTTGAAGTTTGTAGGTAGCGGTAGATCTAGAATGAGCCGAACTTTGCTGTCATCGGTGGAGACTCCCTACCTGGAAAAATTGTGTCCCCCAAGATCCCACCATGTTGAACCTAAAACTGGCATTTGAGGGGGTTCAACAAGATGCGGTATAGCTTGCAGTTTTCTAGCACTTTGTGTAAAAATGCAAGGTGCTCCTTCTAAGAGGAATTGACACAGAGGTCATCCATGCCGAACTCAAGGAATTTTTGAAGATATTCCTTGTATGCTGTACACATAAGAAGTTGGAAGTTTCCGGGGGCATTGGTCAACCCCGAAGGGCATGACTCGGTATGCATATGTGCCCCATTCGGTGGCAAAGGCTATTTTGTGATGGTCCTGGGGATTGATCAGCACCTAATTGTATCCAAAGAATCTATCAAGGAAGTTGTAAGCTTCCTTTCCTTCTACTCATTCTAGCATATGTTTGGTGAAAGGTAAGGGATAGTGGTCCGGCATTAACCTTTTTGAGGTCTACACACACTCTGACTTTTTAATTCTTCTTGGGCACTATCACAATTGGTGAAAGGTAAGGGATAGTGGTCCCTGATGGTAGCGGCATTAACCTTTTTGAGGTCTACACACACTCTGACTTTTTAATTCTTCTTGGGCACTATCACAATAGGTGATACCCACTCCGTGTGCTCGATTTCATAGATGAATCTAGCATTAATAAGTCTCTTGATCTCTTTGCAGACCATCTTGGAGTATTTAGGGTTCATCAAATACGTCCATTGTTTGACTGGCCTGGATCCATCAACCATTGGAATGGCATGCTAGACCACTTCTGAAGGTATGCCTTTCATGTTTGTGTACTTCCAAGTGAAGTAATCCTGGAATTCTATTAGTAGAGCAATAAGCTTGGTCTCTTCCTTTGTAGAGAGGTCTTCACCGATATACACCAGCCTCGGGTCTTAACTCGAGCCTACCAAATTTAACTCCTTGACCTTAGTTGGGACCATCATAAGAGGTCCGTGGTTGCCCAGTGTCAGACCTTTGAGACAAATAATATTGGACAAATCAATCGGCCATCTAGAAGGTCTTGAAATGTTTAGGCACCTGTGTGGTCTCTAACTTTAGCACTTTCTTCATCGACTAGCCTTTTGGCTTCCTTTTTAGCTTGTGCTAGCTTCTTGTTGTGTGCTTTGCGCACTGAGTGACAAAGCTTTTCTAAGTCTTGTTTTGGGTTTAGTGGGTTCTGTTGGCTGTGGGATTGTGGAGTGGACCAAAAGAGAGCTATTGGCAAACACCTTTTGCCACATTTCATTGAAATGCTCATGTGCTTCCATAGCTCCCACATACTTCAACTAGTGGGTATTTAAATTGTATGGGAAGATGTATAATTGTGGCTCAGGGAATCCCTCAGGTGCCTGTACATTCTATGAGAGAATGTACCCCCTTATGGCTTTTCTCTAATAGCCTGTTCAAGTTCTTGGGTGGCAACATTGGGCAGGTATACCAAACTGAGCATGTATAGTGATGTAATATCTTGCCCATCTACCATAGCAACCCTTGTACCAATGCGTTTAGGCAAAATGTCCAGTGTAGCAAGGATATGCATCTAGTTCTCAGAGTCTTCAGGCTCTAGAAGCGGTGCACACCCCTCACTCTCTCTTTCATCTTCAAGTTTCTTATGGCATGTTTGGCATAGATGGATTGCAATAGATTGCGTCGTTGTGACAGAGTCCTCTGCAAATGGTCTGCCACTCATGGGGTGCACCTTCCACGTGCGTAGATTGATTTTTAATGTTAAATCGTTGTCGGTATCCCAAATGTATATGTTGTCGGTATCCCAATCATGAATCATTTTTTACTCTCTCATGAATGGTCTGCCAAGGATGCAATCATAAGAGACTGACTGACATCCAAAATTCATCACCACGAAGGTGTGGTGGTGGTAAGTAGTTCCCAAGGTCTTAATCTTAAGATCCCTCAGTAGACCATTGGGTCTAGTTGTGGTTCCATCAGTAAGTTTAACCAATAAAGTGGTGTCATCCAAAGCGGGTGTTCCCCATTTTCCCCAGCATTGTTTTGTAACAATTCTCACTCCTTCTCTTGCACCCAAGATTGACATAACTTGGTGGCCATCGAAGGTTATTGCAAAGGCTGCATTGACTTAATCTCCTTTGAAGTACTGTCCAAGCTTGTTCACTCCAACTGTAGGTTCCCACTTACCCTATGGGGTATAAGAAATTCTTCTTTCTTAGATTCATTATCTGTCAGGCTCCATGGTTTTGTGCATGCCTACCTTGAGATGTCCTTCCATCCAGTCCTTCAGATCATTCCATAGGCTTGGGCTATTTAGAAGAGAGGAAAGAAGAGAGACTTACAATGTCTCTTGGAATGGGGGTTGTTTCATGTGAGGAAGGTTGCTTTGGCTCAATCTTAAGATCTTTTATGTGTAAGGGATGGGAACACGGATTTCTATGCTCGTTTCCCTAAGGTGTTCATCCCCCAAGTTTCTTAGATATTCGACCACCTTGTCTCCCTGTTGGGGGGTAGCTATTGAAGTGAAAGTTGCTGCTTCTGTTAGCCTTTGTGGGGGTGGTTGGCATGGATGCTCTCTAGGATATACCTAAGCTTCTTTAGCGAGTCTCAGGTTTGAAACCAACGTGCATGGCTCAAGGTAGGTGGTAGGAGGCTCATCTTCGAGGGTGGTTTTGTAGGCTCTTGGGTTTCATAGATAGGGACTTCTGAAATTTCCCCTTTATTCCCATCTTCAAAGTTTTCTGTCAAGGTTAGCTGACAAACTGGTGCAACTCTTTGCAAACAGCGGGGGCTGTGGTGGAATAACCAGGGGTGGTAAGGGAATTTTAGGTACCTTTAGGATTCCTCTATGAGCCACTTCTTGGCCATGTTGAGGTGCGTTATGAAGCGTAGGTGCTGGAAAAGCCAGTGGTTGCCTAGGGTTGGTGGGAAATGCTTGGGGTAGTGCTCTTGCTAAGGTAGCTTTTTGATGATAGCAGTTGGAGATCTCATTATTGCCCCATTTCACACAATATGTACATCAAAGGCTAGGACCGGGGTCTCAAATGTGAACACTCTATGCCGGTATCGTTGGCTTGACAGATTGGGAACCATACAAGTTCTCTCCTAGGATAAAGATGGGGTTGACCTCCCCGATCCCAACTGACCTTGGCCGGTTCTCCATTGTTGGGTCATTTTCTACATTAAAGTAGCAAACCAATTTCTCTACATTGTGTCTTGACATGGAATCGTTGCTTTTCCCATCAAGCTTTATGCCGGTAGTCTTGAAGTAAGCTTCTGATGTGTGCCTTTATGGAGTTCTTGGGAACATGTTCCCTTGAAATTGTCTTCAAAGTCCATAGCACTCATGCAACATTGCTCAAAGGAGGTATGGCCCAAGACATACAATGAGTTGTGTAAGGGCATGTCATCAAGCCCCTTTTGAAATCTCCCTATTAACCTTTCGTCAGAGAACTTGTCTCCGGCACTGTAGTGTGAGTGGAGATATTTAACTATATTGATGGATTCTTTGATGGTTTCTCCTTCCTTGTCTTACATTATGTAGTTGCTTAATTGGGCTCCATCTAGTACCTTGGCAAGAATATCCCAACTTGAAAGACCCTTTCAAAGCTTTAAAAATGGCCTTGCCCTCAATTTTCAAGGACCTAAACCATTGGCTTGCTTTTCCATCAAAAGGGTGAGGCCAAAGGCGCTTACCTTGACTTGATCTTCTACATGGCCGAAGGCATCACAGATTTGATTAAACATCTCTAAATGTGGGATCGCCTCTAGTCCCATCAAATTTTGTGATAAGTTTCGATGTTAGTAGGTTTATTCTGCTCTAATGTTGGTGTAGGTGCAGGCTGCACTAGAGCTAGAGGTGTGATACTTGCAGCCACCCCTCTCCCTATTTCCATGGCCAATCTCAACATTTCTGGTGTTAGCCCTGCCATGGAACATGAGTAGTTTATGGAAGGGTAGGTGAAGGAGCAATGCCGGCGGGAGGATAATAAACCATTGGAGGCCCCTGTCTGATAGGTGGGTTTAAATGTGCTCCTTGTGGTCCCATGTGGTACCTAGGAGATAGACTCCTTGTGGTGGTTACTTTTAATATATAGGCAAACTAGGCTGATGTGAAGGGCCTGGGTAGACCCTTTCCCTTTTCTTATGACATTTCTGGTCCTTGAGATGATGGACGTGGCCCTAGGTTTTGCACTGGTCCTTGGGCCCTATACCAATCAACTATACCTGAAACACGTACAACTCTCTAGAATAATGGCTCTGTCTCTAGGTCTATGGCTTCCACTTTGCCCTACTTCTGCTCTAGGATCTAGAGATGGAGTGGGCTCACTTGCTTGTGGTTGGTGGTCCATGTCCCTTGCCTTGGGTTGTAGTTCTTCTGAGACTGAGTATTTCCTAGGATAAAATCACGGAGCCTCAAAGCAAGGCTTCTTTGTGAATGTGTGGGAGAGGTAGGAGCGTGCTCTTGGATAGATGGTCTATCCATGCACTGAAGTTCTAGATCTTTTGTTTCAAGGTCTGGAGTCCCTCATCACACACTTGGGTGGTCTTCACTTTCACTGGTACTGTCAAAGACAAGCATCGTTTGGCTCCACTCGGTATTGATCGATGGGTCCGACCTTACAAGAGAAGGAGCTTCTTGAGAGTTTGCTTCGCTGAAAATAGGGTTATTTTGCACCAATATACCCGCCAATCTACCCGATTGTAGGTGCATGGAAATATGAAACTACAGTGCAGAACCCCTCTGGAAAGAGGTTTGTTTTTTGGGAGGAATGGAACAACCGTACGCTTTGGAACGAATGGGTGTACACTTTCAAAATGTGAAACAAACGGGCGTATACTTCTTAGGGAGAGAAGGAACAGACGTTCACTTGAGAAATGGCATGACGTATGCTTTTCAGGGGGAGAAGGAATGGACGTTCACTTCTAGAATGAAAAGGGAACAGGCGCACACTTCTCAGGGAGAGAAGGAACATACATTTTCTTGAGGAATGGCACTGCATGCGCTTCAGAGATGAATGAACAGACGTTCGCTGAGGAGAAGAAGGAAACGGGCATTCAAATTTAGTCTAGAGTGGAACGAGCATTCACTTCAAGGTGAGAAGGGAATGGGCGTTCACGTCGTGTAAAAAGAAAAATGCAACGGACGTTCTAAGTTAAGTCCAGAGTGGAATAGGCATTCGCTTGGTAATGAGAAGGGAATGGGCGTTCACTTCCAAAAACCAAAATGGAAATGGATGTTCGCTCTCAGAGGAAGAAAGGAATGGGTGTTTGCTTGTGATGGAACTTTGGAAACGCGCATTCACTTTGCGGATGAGAAGCGAATGGGCATTGCACGTTCGGAATGGCCACGGCACTTCAAGAACGAACATGGAACTGTCAGCTCTAGGAATGTTTCAAAATTTGTCGGGGGATTTATGGGTGCAGAGCCCCCCTGAATATTCTCTGATGACACTACAGACACACCCCCTCGATTGAATGGCAGGAGGTGGCCCAAGTTTACCAAAGAGAGATGCTACTGGCTAAGGCCCATGAACGCCAAGTGTTTGAGGATCTATACCAGACCAACTTATAGTACATGCAAATGTAAGCAAAGTTTGACAAGAAGACTCAACAGTTGGGGCATGCCCTTTCTCACATAATTGAGCTCCAGCAAAAGCTCACTTAGGCCCATGAAGCTACTTAGAGAGCGCATCATGAGCTAACCATTGTTGCAATCCTGCACCAAGACGCCCAGAATCGGTGGGCTCAGACAATAGAAGATACCCTTGCCCGCACCCAAAGAGATTTTCTCAGACACCGAGAGATTTCAAAAGCAACCATCCGCACCTTGGAAGAGCACCTCGGAGAGACTGAGACCTAGGCAGCTCAACCCCCTTCCACCTCCTCTACTCCTTCTTCTTCCAGCACTCTTGACTGCAAGGTGGATGCCCTGCTGGACACAGACATAGAGCTCCCCATCTTAGCCCTCCCCCCACAAACACCCTATCAGCTCATCAACCTCTATTTTTGGAGCATCTGCCTTAACCTCTTACAACATAACCTTTATCTTGATGAGCCCCTCTCCCACCACAGCTTCACCTACCTCCTCACCAAGATCCCCATCTTGAGCATTACACTCATTCCCCCATTTATTTTTCCAGGGCCTTCTCTCTTTCCACCACCCTCATGATTTTTTTGAGCTCCCCCAACATCCTCTCCAGGCTACATTGATTGGCTGGTGCAAGCTTTTGCATTTTGTCTTTCCTTTTGACACTTAGCCACCAAGTTCATTGACTTATCTGTCCCCACGGCTTATTCCCCTATCCCTACCCCTCTCAGATCTCCACAAGGGCACTACATTATTTGGAGCATATCGGCTGGCACATCGTGAACAGTGCCTATCTTTCTGTCCGGGTGAACGCTCTCCCCCCTTACTCGGGCAAAGGCTTACTAATTTTGTACCATAGATGCTTTGAGCATCTTGAAGTGATGGTAGCCCCGTGGATGTTGCGGAAGCTGGCTTGGCCCCTGGCGGCGGATGATAATGATGGAGGTGATGATGGCTTCTCTTGTTTCTCTCTTGTGTTCAAGTTAGAATGTTATCCTTAACATGAAGTCAAAACAATCTTTGATAAAGGGGTTTGCATTAGCATCATATCCCCAAGGAGTGATGCAAAAAATGGGAATGTTGCCATCTCAAAAGATCAATGGGGATCTTGTAAGATACAATTTTTTTTCATGAGTTCTCATAACATCTTTAATGTGACAAATTTTACTTGATAGCCCTTCTCTTATAACATCATCCTTGGGAAATCATCCTATAGGGAACCTATACATGTGGAAAGACAGATTGGTCCATGGAGTAACAAACTATGAGCTATCAAAGGGCTATCAATCTTAAGTTCAAATCCCATGAACTCCTTACATAATGGAAGAATTAAAATACGAATGGGAGTAGAGGAGCACTCAAGTGAAAAAAGAGAAAATATGATACCTAAAGTGCCAATAAGAAATTTAGGTCACTAATTTCCTACTTTTAGATTGATGACATCAAAGTGGCACACTGACCTATCATTTACAGAGGATGTGAAGTCAAAACAATCTTTGATAAAGGGGTTGGTGCTAGCATCGTGTTACCAAGAACTAATGCAAAAAATGGGAATGGTGCCATTGTAAAAGATCAATGGGGCTCTTGTAAAATCTATAAATTACAGTTTTTGAGTTCTCATTACACCTTTATCATGACAAATTTTACTTCATAACCATGCTCTTATAACATCATCCTTGGGAAATCATCCTAGGTAACCTATAGGTGGTATTTTCTTTGTGGAAGGTCTATAAACATGTGGTTTACCCATAGCTAGTTTATAGATGGATGGTTTGTACATAGGTGGTTTCTCCATAGGTGGTTTGTACATAGGTGGTGGCTTCATGGACATCTTGTATATAGGTGGTTCATAATTTGGTAGTTTTTAGACGGGTGGTTTCTCCATGGATAGTATATAGATAGGTGGTTTGTGAAAAGATGCTGGGAGGAAGAGAGCTTGAGCTCTTACAAGCATACACACTGACACAAACCCTAGAAGAGAATACACAAGATGAGAGGCTGAAATGTTTTTGTTCTTCTTCTTCTCAACAAAAGAGTTCTACCAAAAGATAAGGGAAATACAACATAAGTACAAAATTACTATGTACATGTGGTCCATAATGTGAACACACTAAGTGAGTGAGCTTGTAAGATAAGTATGACATAACTCAGTGTGGTGAACTAGTAGCTGGTGTAGTCCAATTATAGAATCACTGGCAAAGATCTATCATGTCAGCATCCTACCAAACATGCAAGTGATGTAAGCAGGGGAAATGGTTACCCATGCATATCATAAGTGTTTGACGCTTGTGCTGAGCTTGACATCTCAACACTCCCTCTCAAGCTCAACTCCATCTCTAGGACTCTAGGCATAGTCCAGAATTTGTGAAGCTTCTCTGATCCTAGGGCTTTCATGAAAATGTCAGCTACTTGATCCTCTATGCTAACATACATAAGATCAATGTCTCTTGCTAATACCCTCTCTCTGATGAAGTGATAATGGACCTCTATGTGTTTGGTCTGCACATGAAAATGGGGTTTCTTGCCAACTGTATATTGCTAAGGTTGTCACAATAGATAACAGCCTATCTGTCAATCTATAGCCCCAAATCATCAAGTATCTTATGTAACCAAGCTACCTCTCACATGTTGCCATTGTAGCACCCCTATACTCTACCTCCATACTCAAGAAGGCAACTATTGACTGCTTCTTGTTGCTCCATTTCACAACACCAATCCCAAAGGAGAACATAAATCCACTAGTAGATCTCCTATCTACGATATTACCAGCCCAATCTACATCAATGTATCCAAACAACAACTCCGTACTAGCCTCATAAAAGAGACCAATGTTCTACATTCCCAACAACTTATTCAAGACATGTGGGCTCAACATCATACACAACTTTAGCCACATATATGCATAATGATGAGCCACATAACCATCATATGTCAACCTATCTCAACAAGTTTTCTAAGTCTCCCTAACCTACATTGTCCATGATTACTACTTGGAATTTTTGTAGCTTCTCTTGCCTTTCTTACACCAGGTGTTCTAATAGCTGGAATCCTAAGCTCATCATCAAGGCTCTGCTCCAAGCCACTAGACTCTCCCCATCAGCATAAGAATGCCCTGCCAAAATGTCGGGCGTACCAAGAGGTTCACCAATGCTCTCGTTGCCTTTTTGTGATGTACCAATTGCATCTTCAGGACTGGTATTTTGACGCAGGCTACCACTCCATGGTCTATCAATAGACCCAACACAAGAGGACTCTCTAGGTCCACTTTTAATGACTGTGATTACTGAGACTTGCATTTTGTGCAATCACATTTCCAGTTACATCAACCCTAACGTCATCTTTTCTAATAGCATACCACCTACTCATTTCATCAAACACAACATCTTTTCTTACCCTTAACTCACGTTGTCGTGACGTGGGCGGTGTCGCTGGGAAAGTGCAAGACTTCTGGCTGTGAGAGTCGTCTCGATATATCTCTTCAAAGGGCATCACCTGCAGAAGCTGGCACCATAATATTTACATACCAAATCTCATTTTTAAACTGAATTTTCAGACCATAATTTTATTTCTAAGAAATCAGTCCTCTTTACAAGCATGTAGCTCTTCACTGGCACTTAGTACAGGTCATACAATGACTGGAAGCAATTTCTCCTGACTGGGATAATCTTCTTGAGGTCGCCTACTTCCTGGCACTGTATACATGCAAAATCAGCTTAAACTACTCATGGAAATCAGGTCCACCACCAAACATGCAACATGGCCCTCCTTGATGAAGAGAAGAAATGCTTCCCCAAGCTCTCAACAGCATGCAGCAAAGGTGTTCACCAACGCTCCATCAGGAAGCTCCAAACAACAAAAAAAAGGGCACAGCCCAGCCAGTTCAGCATGCAGGTGATCACTTCATCTGAAGATATGTCCTTGTTCTTGTCTTCTATGCCCTCAGTCTGCACACACATTGCCTCATAGCATGCTTTAAATTGTCCGCTTCAGAGAAAGCAGAAAACGCTCCTACAGCATCCCCAGTACTGCAGTACTACATCCTGAACAAAACACCTCTCTCCTGTCTTCTGCTTCTCACACTTGCAAGCTATAAACCTCCAGTGAAAACAATACTGACCACCTTCGCAGAATCAAGGCCCTCCCTAATATTTGCCCTGCATTTTTACCCTTCCTCCTCTGTGCTGCTGGACAGCCCACGCTGCTCCTCGTGTGGCTCTTCAAACCCACACATGATCCGCGTAGCCTTCATCGAAAGAGTCCTGCACATACCTTGCCTCACGACCACATAACCAAAGGAAAACAAGACAGAACGTTGTCCTCTGAAGAATACCCAGCAGCATCATGATCGAGCCAACGCCCCAAAGTTGTCCTCTGTCTTTGCTTCTGTTGAACCAACCCCTAGCAGCTTATCTTCTGCATTCCTGGCGCATCACACATGGGTTCTCAAGAGAACAACCACCACACAGCCATTGGCCTTTCTCAGAAGGCTCCCTCTCAGCAGCAACTCGTCTCCTGTCCATCAGCCTTTCAGAAGGCTCTCTTCTTCTCTCAGTCGCCAAGAAACCACTCCGGCCTGAA
This sequence comes from Cibotium barometz, assembly GCF_041138505.1. NCBI lineage: Eukaryota > Viridiplantae > Streptophyta > Polypodiopsida > Cyatheales > Cibotiaceae > Cibotium > Cibotium barometz. Next base: position 53,315,942 of record NC_141063.1, on the reverse strand, counting down.
GGCTTTCAGCCTCCCAACTCCCTCTTTTTGTCTGGCCTTGCCAGCCACCTTGTGTTCACAGAGGCCTTCGCCCACACGTCGGCGTCTCCACCAGCACCTCTTCACAAGGGAGTCCCCCTTTCTCTGGTTGCCAGCTTTCCGCCAACTTCCAGAAGGTGCGCTGGCGGCCACCTAAAGACTATACACTTCCCATTTCACACCAATGCTAATTGCCACCTTGGCCCCTTCACCTATTAATTGCCCTTCATGCTTCCACACCCTTCAAATACAGCTTCCAGTGCCCTCTTATACTTTTGGATGCATACACATTTCAAGGCAACTGAGCAACTGATGTCATCCTAGCTGACCTCTCACCGGACAGGCCTGCAAAACAAGCTCAACACAAACCATTCCACCCTATACATCTGGCAACGCATTCCAAAGAAAAACTCTCCACATGCCATACATCCCATATGTACACAGGCACTTAATCCCATGCATCTGGATTTGCATTTAATGGCCTCACATGCATGGTTTCACACCATAGACGTGCCACAGCACGACAACGTGTAGTAGAGTTATATCATCTATATCCCTTTTTCTCAAGGGAATATCCAATAAAGATAAATTTTTATGCCTTTGAACCCAACTTCGTACGTAACTTATCTGGCACATGCACATAGGCAATGCATCTGAAAACCTTCAAATGAGACAAATCAGGTTTCTTGTCCTTGAGTTTCTCCTCTAGTGTTACATCATGTATGGCTATAGTAGGGGTCTTATTCATGATATAAACTATTGTAGAAATAGCTTCAGTCCAATAGCTATGCAGCATATTCTTCTCTGTCATCAATGCTCGTGCTATCTCTGCAATATGCCTATTTTTTTTGTCAGTAACTCCATTTTGCTGCAAAGTGTATCTACATGTAAACTATCTCTGAATGCCATTCTTCCACAAAAAATCAGAGAACTCATTGGAGAAATTCTCTCCCCCTCCATCTAACCTTAGGCACTTCACATGCTTTCCTGTCTGCTTTTTAGCCATCACTCTGAAATTTTGAAAATGAGTGAAAACTTCACTCTTCTCCTTCACGAAATACACCTACACTTTTCTCGTGTGATCATCAATGAATGTTACATAATACCTACAACCACCCATAGACTTAGTTTTTGTAGGACCCCATACATCTGAATTTACAACATCTAGTACATTCCTATTCACATCTCCTATCATGTGGAAATACATGCTTTTTTTTGCTTTCTAAATTGACTTGCTTCACATACTTTCTCCATACCATCAACCTTAAACTTGAGCAACCTTAACACAATTTCTTTAGTCTGCATAGAATTAATTCTTTGCACATTTACATGCCCAATTCTCTTATGCCAAAAATGTCTATATCTGCAAACAACTCTTAAACCCTATGCAAACATTGTAACTTTCACTTTAGGCATATTTACATCTAGTGTAAACATTATATGCCCACTCTATTGCCTTTTGTAGCCAACCTACACTTGTCTTTAAAGTCTTCGACATAACAACCTTCAAGGTTAAAGTGCACCTACAAACCCTGATCAATCATCTGGCCAACACAAACCATATTCTTTTTAATATTTGGAATGTGAAGTACATTTGCAAAGATATTTCACCTACCATCTTGCATAGACAATGGCACATTTTCAACATGGGCAATTGGATGAGTAGTATCATCCCTTGTTTTAATAAAACCTAGCTTTTTAGGATTTTTCATATCTTTAAAAACCATCTGCCTGACTGTTCATGTGGTTTGAAGCACTTGAATCCACATACCATATATCATCATTGCATGCAGATACATCATTTTTTGATGCACATGCTACATAAAAAATAACCTTTTATTGTCCTCACATCACTTCGGTTAGAGGACGCATAATTATTTTGCTACACTTTGCCACATCTCATGTCATTTTACTTCTTATAGCAATTTGCCTACACATGCCCATGTTTGCCACAATAAAAATAGCCTCATGTATCATTTTGCTTCCCGTGCCTACAATTTCCATGACCTCTAAATTGGCCTCTTTAACTCCCCTACCTCTAAATTGGCCTCTTCCACATGTATGTTGTTGTTGTGATTCATGGGACTGTTATTGTTGCTTACCATAATTTTAATTACATGTTTAGCCACCACCTTGGCCATGGCCATGGCCTCGACCTCTATCTCGTCCTCTACCTTCACTTGTGTAGATGGCTTGTTGCTCCAAACTGCCTTTGTTTTGTGAAGACTGGTCTTCACCCAACTTTTTTCTTCCCTTCTCCTTACCAAGGTGTCAAAATTGAATCACTATACCCAAAATATCTCATTTTTTTAGTAATACTCATAGTTTTTTACTAATAAACCTTGTCCTTAGTCAACTCTTTATCTTATGTGAGCATTTACTCATTTTTGGAAGATTTTTCTTTTATAAATTGGATTTATCTCCTCCTTACACTTGGATTGATCCTATTGGCCCATAGAAACCTTAATTGGACTATAATCCAAAAATTTCTGGAAATCTAGACCCTTAGGCTAAGGTCCTTTATACATAATTTCAATTGCACATTGGAAAGTTCTTTTTGAATTTCTATTTCAGGGGAACCCATTTCAGACACCAGGAGTATTTTTATATCCAAAAATATCTCAATTTTGGACTAGACATTTTCTCTCTCTAGGTCAAAACAGGGCAAAACAAAATCTTTCTTTTATTTTAGAGAGGGGAATAATTATAAGATCAAAAGGGGAGATTCTTACACCTGTACACCTCAAAAGCTGGAGGGAGGAATCTTACCAAATCCTTGGTTGAGAAGTAAAAAAGGCATCCAAATCAAATGTCTGAGATCAAATGGTGCGGGATAATATTTCTTCAATGAGTTTAGCGATTTCCTAAGGAAGTAGGGAATCAAGAGACAATTTATATATAGGTACACTCTGTTGAAGGCATAGTTCTCTTAGGTTGAATGTTGCTAAGTCGAATATTTAGTAAGTCGGATATGTGCTAAGTCAAAATTATAAGGTGGTAGGAATGTATGATGAATTTCTTGGGATCTTGGAAGTTAAGATAGGTAATGATTATTCAAGAATAATGTTTTGGGGAAAGAGTAATGTTTTTGAGCAAGGTAGAAAAGAAGGGGAAGCAATGTAATGTGAAGAAGAAAAGAATGAAGCAGAATTTTGAGTGTTTTATCTCTTGTGTGACCTTACTCTATCGAATCTCTGTTTATGCATTGCGTTTCTGCTGTGTCTGAATTTTTGTTTTCACCTAATCAACATGTCTCTTATTCAGCAATTATGTCTACATGTTATATTTCTATTTGTGTGGATGAACCCCAACACAATTGGCGATCCTGCTGTGTTCACGGTGGTTTCAACCACAATGGTTGATTAGGATGGAGCCTACAATAGGAGCATGCAAAGCAAGTGCTGCAGATTCAGGCACTGCTACAAATTCAGGTGCTGTTTGGAAATCAGATTCAAGAGGCAAAATCTGATTTAGGAGGGCGAAATCAGATTCCTGCTGCATTTTCAACCTTGTTAGGCTGCGATCTACGTGGTCGCTTGGAGCGGGCCCAACGATGGTGCAGTTTAAGCCATTCCAAAAATCAGAGTTCCACCTCTGAACCTATTGCAGACTGCTTTGAACCTGTTGCAAATTGCTCTGATTCTATAGACTGCTCTGATCTTGCAGCAGACTACTTAGAACCTGCAGGTGGAGCAGAATCAGAATATGCAACTGCAGCAAAATCAAAACCTGTAGGTGGAGCATAATCAAAATATGCAAGTGCAGCAGAATCAGAACCTGCAGGTGGAGCAGAATTAGAATCTGCAAGTGTAGCAGAATCAGAATCTGTAGGTGTAGTAGAATCAGAATCTGCATATCCTTGGATGGGATGGTGGAATTCCTTATTCAAAGTGCTACTTCACATTGGGGAGGTTGACATGTTCCATCATTCAAATTTTGCATAATCAACACCTCAAATTCTGATTTTAGAAAGTTTTTAGCAATGTTTGGCACCTATTTGTCATAAGGGGTGGATCTCGGTATAGCACCGCAGCTCTCCATTCCAAGCATACATATGGGCTCTATTTGGTGTGGTGCATTGAATATGAGAGCTCACATAGCTATCTAATTTCTAACTTCAAATATGGGTAAAAAGAGGAAAAAGAAGCGTTTGATTTGCATGAGGCATAACCATGCCACAAATGAATGCTCATACATGTGTGAGCCATGTTCAAAAGGAGATCAATGCATGAAATTTTGCATGGTTGGTTTGAGCGCCAAACTTCACAAAATCATTTCAAAGTTCAAATATGCATCCAAAAATGGGTCTTGTGAGAAGATGGAGAGAGCTAGAGAGAAGCTAGAAGCCTTTGAAGAGGTTCTTGATGATGCATATATATATTGTGAAAAGCATGAGGGTAGGAAGAAGAGAACTTGTTCAAGCCTTAAGCGGGTAGCTAGATTGCAAAAAGCATGTGAAGCATTGCATGAGAGTTATGAAGATGAGTTTGAGAGTGAATCAAGTGATGACGATGATAAGATCATGAAGATGGGGCTGAAATGCATCAAATTTCAAATCAGAAAAGTAACTCTGAATGTCCCAAAATTCAAATTTTATGAAAATTAGCAGATCATGACAAGGTGGATGTGCATGTTGATGTTGTTTTTGATGTTGAGGTTAATGTTCATGTGATGAAGATGATGTCATACATAGTTTTCTTCATTTTTGTGATGATGTTGATGCCAAAAGTGGGTATCTTGTTCATGATGATAATCATATGCATCAAATGCATGATTGTGATGAGCATGATGACATTGAGAAGTTTTTACTTTCAATTGATGAGGGATGTGATGATCTCTTTGATGTTGGAGAGCCCTCTGATGTTGCAAAACCCATCCTTTTTGTAAGTTTCCTTGACCTAATGATGCAAGATGATGAGAAAGTGATGAGCCATGCTCAATCTCAGCAAGTTGGGGCTAGAAATCAATAAAATTCAGATCAGGGTAGACACCTTGAATGCCAAAATTTTCCAATTTCATGCAAAACAAATGAAAACAAAGCTAACATGTTTGATGTTGATTCTTTGCAACATTCTATTCCAACTCTCATGGTTGAAAATGACTTTGAAAGTGATCCCATCGATCAAAATGGGGATTCTCTGATAGTTGAGGTGGATCAAAACCAATTTTCCACACTCTCTAATCCATGTTTTAGCATTCAAAAGAATTTTTATAGCAAGTAGGTGCAAATCTCATTCAAAGAGGCTGCTATGTCGGATTCTTGGTATGACCAATTATTGACGTTTCTGACTGAAGGCATTATCCCAGATTTTGAACAGAATGCTGTTATTTAAGAAGCACATTTTGGTGCAGCAGGTGGACATTTCTCAGGAGATATAACAGGAAAGAAAATTCTCCAGGCTAGATTGTGGTGGCCCACGGTTTTGAAGGATGCACATGAGTATGCTAAGAGGTGTGTCATATGCCAAAAGACTGGTCAGCCAGATAATAAGGATAGAATGTTAGATTATCCTATTCTGCCATTAGAGCCTTTCCAGAAGTGGGGGATGGAATTTGTGGGACCTGTTAAGCCTACAACAAGGAAAGGATGCAGGTATATTTTGGTTGCAATAGACTATTGTACTAAATGGGTAGAAGCTGTAGCTTTGAAGGATAATAAAGCTTCAAGTGTTGCAAGGTTCTTGTATCACAACATAATGACCAGGTATGGGTGTCCTGTGGAGCTTGTGAGTGATAGGGGATATCATTTCTTAAATGAGGTGATAGATGAATTAACTAAAACCCATATGATTATGCACAAAAAGTCTACAGCTTACCATCCTCAGGCTAATGGACAGGCTGAAAGTACTAACAAAACATTGGTTAGAATTTTGAAAAAAATAGTGGCACAGACAATCATAAGGATTGGGATGACAAATTGGACTCGGCATTATGGTCTTTTAGAACAGCCTTTAAGGTAACAACAGGGATGACGCCATTTAGATTGGTGTATGGATTAGAAGCTGTGGTGCCTATGGAGTTTGTGGTGCCAAGTCTTAGAATCACAGCTGAGAAGATGTCTCCTAAATTGTCAGTTCAGCACAGGAGTAAATATCTGATGCAGTTGGAAGAAGACAGGTTGGTCAGTTCATATATTACTGAGGTGATCCAAAAGAGACGACATGCATGGGTGAGTATGAATGTCAAATTTAAAGTGTTTCAGGTCGGTGACTGGGTGGTGTACAACTCTAGATTGGGAACTCATCCAGGGAAGTTGACACTTAGATTTAAAGGACCTTATCAGATTGTGGAGGATTTGGGTCAAATAACCTTTATTGTTGCAGATGTCTTTGGAACAAGGGTAGAGAAACCAATCAATGGTTTTAGGCTGAAGAAGTTTTAAGGGAAACCACCACATCTTGATTGGCCAGTTTAAGCTTTGGTGCATGTTGAGGAAGTCAGATCCGATTCACTAGAAGTTAACATAGCACAGAGTGAATGTTCTTAATTAAGGCAGAACATAGGTGTTGAGATGATGGCAAGAAGCTTAATTGTTGGCACAGGGTGTTTTGATCAGTTGTACAAAGAAGGAAATTTGCTGAAGCTTTTGTCAGGGTTGGTTTACTAGCTCGGAGTTTTTAAAAATAATATTTTTTCCACAAGACTCCAACTGGGGACTGCATGCCCAGTAAGAGTGATGATTACTTTATGGAGGTGTGTGCAGATATCTTACGTTGGCAGATTTGTCACGAGTGTGAGCCATCGCACCTTCTTGTCCCTCATGCATCGCCCTTTACAATTTTCGTCTGTGTTTTCAGAGCCCCTTCAATCTCCCATGCCTAAGGCGAAACCCCTTGCCACCATGCGACCTCTTCAAGATGATGAATCGCCAGAAGTGCTGAAGACGAGGCTGCGCCGCAAGGGAGCTAGCGTGAGGGTGGATGTGAATAGCTCTGAGGAAGACTTGGAGGGTTCGGGGGATGAAGAAGCTAGCATGCCTACAGCTATGTTAGTTGGCAAGATGATGCAGTCCTTAATGGACCCATTCATGGACTTCAAGGTGGAGATTGATATTCAGGCAGATAGGAATGCCACATGGTTGTAAAAAATTGGATTGCATGAATTTTCTACTTTGCCATGGGATGAATGGAGGAATAATCTCTATGAAAAGTCACAGGTGGAGATTTTGAGGAAAACAAAAGGATAGATTTCTTCAAAGGTAGTATTAACTCCTAAAATTGTTGCTGAAGTGTTTAAGTTGCCCTGTTTTTCACAAGGTCCTATACCTAAGTGCAGTGAGGACTCTTTGAAAAAGGAGTTTGGTCCTCGCGAGGGTGGAAGACAGTATTATATGCTGAAGAATGTCAGTTATGCAAGAAGGGAGCAACTTAAGTGGTATTTTGGAAAGGCTGTGTTTTCTTCTTAAATTTGATTATATTTCAAAAGAAAACTATGCTGCTCTATGTTGGGTTGAGAAGGGTGAATAGGTCAGTTGGGCACATTGGTTGTATGAGAGGATGTACAGTGAAGTATTTGTGTCTGACAAAAGGAAGACTTAGACTAACAGTAGGCTTTGTGCTTACTTGGCACCTTTGTTTTACTATGCTCAGAAAGTTGATGCAGGGGATGTGATTTTGCCAGACAAGGACAAATATTTGGGGGGTGAGCAATCTCAGCATGCAGAGCCATAGGTTTTGCAAAAATCAGAGATGTCTGATTTGTCTAAAGACAAAATGGAGGTTTTTCAGCACATGAGGAAAGTTGGATACAATGTAAAAGAGTCTTTACCATTAGTTGACTCACCACAATGTTCGCAGTATTTTGGGGAGTTGGAGGTACATTCTCCAAAGGAGGTGATGGAAGCACAAACACCAACTAAGTTGGGTAAGACTTTCACTTTGTCCAAGAGAAGAAAAGCTGATAGCAGCATCAAGAAATTGGTGACTAAGTTTGATTTTAGTGGTGATGAAACTGTTTTTACTCAGTCTGAGTTTCACGTAAAAGATGGAGTCATGGGCTAATAAGATGTTGACAGCTGTACAAGCTTTTATTGGTAAGCAACAGGTTCAGTTTGAACAACACAGGTAGCAGATGGTAGAATATGGTGTATCATCTGATGTGTTGCAAACAAAGGAGTTGTAGATACAGCAATTTCAGAATGAGCTGCAAACAGGTGAAGGAGAAGCATAAGGAAATGAAGGATATGTTGGAGCATCATACGCTTGAAATGGTACAGGTGAAGAGGTCTTTGGGAATGTTCAAGGAATGGACACAGAACCTGGAAGAGAAGGTTGGTTTGGAAATGCAACAGTTGGCCCAAAGGAATATAGAGTTACAAGTTCATAATGAGGACCAATGCCGATCCGCTCACGACGAAGACGCTCGAGCAGCATAGGCCGATTGATGGACTTTGTAAGGATGTCGGCATAATGTACAAGAGGTGTTGAGTTTATTTGGTGACCGAGTAGTCGGATGATGATGATTGGTTCAGATTCTAGTCTGTCATCATCATTACTGCTTGATGCAAAATTTCCACCACCATGTTGTGCATAATTTCCACAATGTTGTGCTCTACCCCCCTCTCAAATCATTCTGTTTGCGAAAACAATCTCTTGCCATATGACCAAATTTCCCACAGTAATGGCATTCCACATCTTGCATAGATGTTTGTTGACCTTGACAACGTCCTCTACCACGAGGATTACCTCTGCCTCTCTGAGGTGTATATCCACGACCACCTCTAGCACCATATGAAGGCTAAAAATTCTGTTGTGATGACCTATCCTGCCATCCACGACCATTACCACGGCCACGTGATGCGAATCTCCCCCTACCTCTAAATCCTCTTTGCGAGTAGAAAGCCTGATTTCTGTCATTATCATCATGGCTAGTAGATGCATCCTGAAATGAATCACTGAGTTTGATTTCCTCCACAAGCAAGAGTGAAACCAACTCATCAAAGTCTGGTAAACATGTACTCCGAACTGAGATGGATGTATCAAAAGATTTATATTCCTTGCCAAGACCACGCAAGGTAATGTCTACCAAATCATCATCACGCATGGGGGCATTTATTGTTGCCAATGCATCTGTAAACTTCTTTATCTCTTGCACATAATCATGGATGCTCCTTCTATTCCGCTTCACATTATGTATTTGTTGTCGCCTGAGACTTGCGAGCACTCATGTCTGTATCAAACAACTTCACCAATGTATCCCATGCATCCTTGGGATTCTCAGCATCATGTATGTGTATGAGCATAGCATCCGAAATACATATAGACAGATAATGCAACACTTTGAATGCTCTTTCTGTTGACCATTGCTTATGAGTTATAACCTGCTGCTATGTAGGTTGTCGGGGTAGTTCAGGCTCTGGTTCAGCACCTGTAATGAGATTCCAAAAACCTTTTCCTTTCAGAAAACTTTTGATCCTATACTTCCATGCCTGGAAGTTCTTCCTATCCAGTTTTTCACCAACAATCTGTACTAGATTATCCGACATATTTTCTCAATGCAATACACCTTCCGCACAAGTTTAAATCTGTAAACGAGCCTTCCTCAGCTCAACCACACTCCAATGAGTGTTCCAGATACTCCAAAGTAGTCAACAATCTTCAATTTTGATGTAGAAAATCAACCTGTATGCATCCAAAATGAACTGTCTCACGCAGTCCAAGATACCCTATTTTGATGCACTTTCCAAGGCTCCAAATTACAATGTAGTGGTTCAATAAAGTATGGGTAACTTGTATTGACACCTAAACAACCTCAATGTTGAGTATCAACACCAAACAACATGTGTACATATCAATTTTGTCAAACCCCTTTCTTTGTTTTGGAAAAAACCAAAAAAACCAGTAAAACCAGTAAAACCAGTAGTAATTTTGCTCTAATTTCTTCAATCTTTGTCCAAATTGAGCAACCATGCATTCATTAGCTTAGCAATGATGTCCACTAACTCCATGTAAAAGGAATTAGTCCAATTGTTTAAGACCAAAGAGTAATTGATCGATTAATCACACTCTGTTTCTCTCTGCAACCAGTAGGACAACCTGTTTAATCAGCTCATTTCCAGCTCAATTGATGATAATTGCTCAATCCAATCATATAGCCTCCTTCTCTAGTGTGTGTAGGAACCAATTGCTAAACCAATTTTTGAATTAATCAAGCACCCAAGTTGATTTTGGTCCTCCACTCAGTAAAAATAGTGAAAAATACTCTGTTTCTGCTATCTAGCTAGCGCTGCCTACTCCTGAGGGATTTGGCAGTGTTTATAATGTTAATTGATGATAGAATCAAGTGCCCAACACACCTAGGCAAGTGTGTAACCCATCAATGCTTTGAGTTTTGCCAAAAACATGCTCCAAATGCATCAAAATTTGAGTTCCTTTTCTCTGTTTTGTGAGAGCTCAAAAACCAGTAAATTCCACTCATTCAAATGCATCCAAATTGCTCCAAAAATCAGCTTAGGGCTTGCATATGAGTTGCCAATACATTCCTCCTTGTCGGATACATGTCTTTGCCAGATTTACATGTATTTCCACCATACATCATCGCTTCCAAGCTTTAATGGAAAGCTTTTAAAAACCAGAATTTTTCTTTGCTTTGGGTTGCCCTAATTTGCTTTGTTTCTGTCTGAATCACCTGCAATCCGCTCAAGGATGTTTAGAAGACCTTACCCGGTAGGCCAAGCTCTTAGATCTGATAGTAATCAGTGTGCTCCAAGCTTCACAATATCACTGGCAAGCTTCACAGCTTCTTCTCCCTCTTCTCTCACTCACTCATAAACCCTAATAAACAGCACAAGGCTCTGATACCATGTTGAAAAATAGGTAGAGGGAGAGGAGACACACACACAGGAGCAAATCCTAATGTATATTACAAACCCTAACCATAGAGGGAAGCCATCTCCCTTCTCACACAATGCATCAAGCCATAATCCATAATACACACAACACACTATGAGTTGTGTCCACACACATCTAACCCTAACTAATGTCCACACACTATGACCAGCTGGACGTGGTCATTTATGTCTCACACATGTTCCTACCTAACATGCCAGCACATAGCATAGCTGGCTCACACTGACATCGAGCTTGAATCTCAACAGCCCCTCTCAAGCTCATGATGTACTGCCATAGATGAAGATGTAGATGAGCTTGGGATATCAAGGCTCTCAACAACATCAACACTTCTTACATCTAGATCTTCTTTTGCCTTCATTGCGGCTGTATACCAGCTACTCATCTCGTTAAAGATAGCATTTGCGTCTTTTTTTACCTTCATTGATGGTGCATACCAACTACTCATCTCATTAAAGATAACATCTTTTCTTACTCACATCTCACAAGAGGGTTATAACATCTATAACCTTTTTGCTCCATAGGATAACCAATAAAGATGCATTTCTCTGCCTTTGGATCCAAATTTTTCTCACTTCATCTCAAGAACATGCACATATGCAATACACCCAAACACTTTTAGGTGAGACACATCCGGTCTTATTCCTATAAACTTCTATCCTCAAGCTTCATACCATGAATAACTGCAGTGGGTGTCCTGTTCATAATGTACACAACAGTAGCTGCTAGTGCGTCTGCCCCAAAATAACGCGGCATATTATTTTCACCCATCAAGTCACGTGTCGCTTCTGCAATGTTCTTGTTTTTTCTTTTTGCAACACCATTATGTTATGGAGTGTGTTGGGGTTCATCAACACAAACATAAATATAACAAGCAGACACAATTGCTCAATAAGAGACATGTTGATTAGGCGAAAATAGAAATTTAGATACAGCAGAAACGCAAAATGCACAGACAGAGATTCGATAGAGTAAGGTCACACAAGAGATAAAACACTCAAAATTCTGCTTCATTCTTTTCTTCTTCACATTACATTGCTTCCCCTTCTTTTCTACCTTGCTCAAAAACGTTACTCTTTTCCCAAAACGTTATTCTTGAATAACCGTTAATTATCTTAACTTCCAAGATCCCAAGAAATTCATCATACATTCCTACCACCTTATAATTCTAACTTAGCACATATCCGACTTACTAAATATCCGACTTATTACATATTCGACTTAGCAACATTCAACCTAAGAGAACTATGCCTTCAACACATGGCACGTCCCGGTGGTAGATTTCAAAGAAATCTGACTCGGATCCACATATCCCTTGATCAGCTGAAAATGTCAGACAAAAGTAAAATCATGCTGCTACATCAAACATTTGTAGCAACATCAAAAGTCTAGTCCACCTCCTTCATAACATCAGGTTCAGCAACCTGAACATCCTTGTCTGTTGCTCCGGTCGAATCGAGTTGTCCACCTTAGCTTTTATTTTAGCCAATCTGGACACTGCGGTTAGTCTCATCTTGGTGGGTGTTGCTTCATGATTACTAGACATGATGGCTCTTAAACAAATCCGTACAAAACACCATCCAAGGTACCCTCCTTCTCCTCTTTTCTCCCTCTGTGTTGGTTGTGGGTAGGTGATGCATAGTATCAATGGTGCCCAAGTCCAAGGAAGTCACCCCTAAGCAGAGGCAGAGCAGATGGCTCTCAAGACTACCAAATCCAGAAAGAAGCCTGTCGGGGAAAGAAGCCAATGGTGTCGGATAGCCTATTGGTGGCCAAGGACAGAATGCCGAATCTTGTAAGGTTCTTCCTCAGCCCTAAAAGATGTATAATCTCTCCTCTTAGTCCCATGTAATCATCCCCTATTTCAGAATGCAAGAAAACATTGTTTTCCTTTGTTTTTGGTCTAGAGAGAGAAAATATTCTAGAGAGAGGTAATACAATTTTGAGATATTTTTTGACATAAAGTTATTCCTTTTATTTAAGATGAATTCCCCTGAAATAGAAGTTCAAAAAGAGTTTTCTAATATGCATTGGAAATTAATTGAATATGTGTATTAAACACCTTAGCCTAAGGATCCACATTTTCAGAAATTTTTGATTAAGGTCCATCCAAAGATTGTTCTAAAGGACCAATAGGATTAATCCAAGTGTTGGAATAACAAAAATGCAAAGAATAAAGGAAAATCTCCCAAAAATGAGTAAATTCTCACATAAGATGAAGAGTTGACTAGTACTAGGATTTATTAGTAAAAAATGAGGCTTATTAGTAAAAAAATAAAATTTTGACACCTCAAGAATGGGGGAGGGGGCTCATGAAGGAGGCGCCTAAAAATTATCATTACTTCACATTTTTAATTCAAAAAAATGAGATATTTTTATCTCTCCTCTCTCTCCTCTTTCAAGCTAGATCAGAAATGTGAGATCCCATTCTCCACCACGTAACAGATTCGGGGTACTAGCAGCGGAAGTAGCACATCGTGCGCGGGTAGGGGTCTCACACTCGGGGCCTCGCCCACAGATATCCAGACAAGAGACTAATCCGTCGGTTTGTCCAAAATCGAAACCGGAAAAACTCCCTTTACCCGGAAAGCACGGGCGATTCCACCAGATAACTTTGTACTCTAACGTAGTCAAGATCATTACCGATCACGCTGATCCGACTGCACCTATAAAGATACTCGGTCGGATCAAGGAAGAAACTTGCACTTGGATCATTGAGATCAACGCTTTTTTCCCCATCAAGAGGCACAGCCGTTGATTCCTATCCATAGAACAATTACTATCCGGGATTTACTTTATCTATCGTAATAACAGAAATTAAAATCTCGATTTACGGATCCATCAGTCCAGCCTAACCCCATCCGATCCCATGGGTTAGCCAACCGCCCAACCACTGTAGTGATGGGATCCAATTTGGAATTTGGTTAGGTTTTGTCCCGGGTACCAAGGAAAAGAGTTCCAAGGCCCCCTAGCCGGAAGTTCATGCAAACATAAAACTAGTCATACCACTTACACACCCAATATGAAATTGCCTTTTTCTTAGCATCAACTAGCTTTAAAACAATCCTTTAATAAAACCATTATGTCACTGATGACAATCCTCAAAGTCTCTGGTTGAATCCTTATTTCCAGTCATTCTTTCATCGGTGTACTTATGGCATCATTGGCAACCAGAACGCTCACCACCTGTTCTCTCAGGGGCCTTTTCCATAGTTCCTAGCTCATAGTAACCGGCAATACATTCATATAATAGAATGGAATCTCTGTGGAAGATCAACAAGATCAACCCACAGATCCATATAAAAGAGCCATGGACTCATCTGTTGAGGACCAGCAAGGTCAATCAACCAGATCCATGCCCGGTTTTAGAAAACAACTCTTACTCCTTGTTCCAATATCTTCCACGACGCACGTGTGGGTATCTTCGGCGACCCAGAGCCCGAGCACCGTATGGTCAACACCCTCTAGGATCCTTCGCAGGTGACCTAGCGCTTCACTCATAGGCCGCTTCCTTGGTCCCTCATCCACCGTATACCGGAAGCTCACCATCTAAATCGAGCCGAGGCTGGTCAAGACCTCGATCGACCTTGCTACCATTGACTCTCCGTCAGCAGTTGCAACTTTATCAGTTCAGTCTTCATGACCTTAATCCTTAAGACGGTCAAAATGCTTCTCCAGCATTCTTGACATAAAACAGTCATTTACAAAGAGTCACAATTACAGTTTCTATAACGAACTCTTGTCTTTCCATATTATCCACTCTCGGACCACATTACTTATTCCACATTCCATTCAGTGTTCTCATCCATTCACTCATATAGACTACATTATCTCACATACATCTTCATATTCATTATTCTACATACATATCCATGTTCGTACGTCCACATCATACATACAATTTCACATTCATACATACGCATCTATATGCATACATCCACATCTACATTCATACATCCATACCTCCATTTCCACATCCACACATCCACATTCATATTCATACATCCACATTCACATGCATACATCCATTTTCACATCCTCATTCATACATCCACATTCACATACATACATCCACATCCGTATCTACATCCATACATCCACATCCACCTCTTCATTCACAATCACATCCATACATCCACATCTACATACATACATCCATTTTCACATCCTCATTCATACATACACATCCACATACATACATACACATCCGTATCTACATCCATACATCCACATCCACATCAACATTCACATTCATACATATACATCTACATGTATACATCCACATCACATTCATACAACCATATTACACCCATTCTCGTCCTAACACATCCCATATACATCTTAACACATCCTAACTCATCTTAACACATTCTATCACATCTCATACACATCTTATCACATCTTTTTACATCTCATACACCTCTTATCACATCCTATCACTTTCCATACGCATCTTATCAAATCTTATCACATGTCATACACATCTTATCACATCTTTTTACATCTCATACACCTCTTATCACATCCTATCACTTTTCATACGCATCTTATCAATTCTTATCACATCTCATACACCTTTTATCACATCCTATTACTTTCCATACACATCTTATCAATTCTTATCACATCTCATCAACCTCTTATCACATCTTATCACATTTCATATCTTTAAAAAAAAAAAAAAGAGAATTCTTATATTTGATATAAGATTTCTCTACACATTTATTTATACATAAATTCCATTTAAGGAGACTAACACTTTCGAAATTAAAATCAATCTTTTATGCATCTTCTTATCCATAAATTCAATTTGGTAAAAAATTACACTTTTAGAATAAAAGAATTTCTCTTATGCATCTAAGTCAAGCATAAAATCCATTTATGAGGAAAATCACACTTTTAGTATAAAAAGAATATCTTTTATGCATACCTATATGCATGAAATCCAATATGATAAAAGTAACACTCTTACAATAAAATAATCAACTTTTATGCATACCTCTATGCATGAAATTCAATTATGATAAAAGTCACTCTTTTATAATAAAATAATCAACTTTTATGCATACCTCTATGTATGAAATCCAATATGATAAAAGTAACACTTTTGATATAAACATTTTCCTTTATGCATACTTCTATGCATGAAAATTAAAAATGATAAAAGTAACACTTTTGATAAAAAATTTTCCTTTATGCATACTTCTATGCATGAAAATTAAAAATGATAAAAGTAACACCTTTGATATAAAAAATTTTCCTTTATGCATACTTCTATGCATGAAAATTAAAAATGATAAAAGTAACACCTTTGATATAAAAATTTTTCCTTTATGTATACTTCTATGCATGAAAATTAAAAATGATAAAAGTAACACTTTTGATATAAAATTTTTTCCTTTATGCATACTTCTATGCATGAAAATTAAAAATGATAAAAGTAATACTTTTGATATAAAAATTTTTCCTTTATGCATACTTCTATGCATGAAAATTAAAAATGATAAAAGTAACACTTTTGATATAAAAAATTTTCTTTTATGCATACTTCTATGCATGAAAATTAAAAATGATAAAAGTAACACCTTTGATATAAAAAATTTTCCTTTATGCATACTTCTATGCATGAAAATTAAAAATGATAAAAGTAACACTTTTGATATAAAAAATTTTCCTTTATGCATACTTCTATGCATGAAAATTAAAAATGATAAAAGTAACACTTTTGATATAAAAAATTTTCCTTTATGCATACTTCTATGCATAAAAATTAAAAATGATAAAAGTAACACTTTTGATATAAAAAAATTTCCTTTATGCATACTTCTATGCATGAAAATAAAAAATGATAAAAGTAACACTTTTTATATAAAAATTTATCCATTATGCATACTTCTATGCATGAAAATAAAAATGGTAAAAATAACACTTTTTATATAAAAATTTATCCATTATGCATACTTCTATGCATGAAAATAAAAATGGTAAAAATAACACTTTTGATATAAAAATTTATCCATTATGCATACTTCTATGCATGAAAATAAAAATGGTAAAAATAACACTTTTTATATAAAAATTTATCCATTATGCATACTTCTATGCATGAAAATAAAAATGGTAAAAATAACACTTTTTATATAAAAATTTATCCATTATGCATACTTCTATGCATGAAAATAAAAATGGTAAAAATAACACTTTTGATATAAAAACTTATCCTTTATGCATGATATTAAAATTCAATTTCTCCATGATTATAATGAAATTCTTTCAATTAATCTAGGATGATAATTCCTAGAATATGGTAGGAAGTCCTCTTTTTATGCTTTGAATGAAATTATTTTATGCATAATTTTTATAAAAATTTTGCCATAGATCCGCTGCTATGACTGATAAATCTCAATTTTTTCTAAGGGATAATACTTATCATTAAGGAAATAATTAAAATGATCTCTAATTGGATTATTAATCCATAATGGATTGAATCATCAATATACATAAACTAAAAGCATAGAAAATAGCCATTAATTTGGCCTCAAGTATAGCTTAATCTTGGGTTAAGGAAAAGCTTTATGAAAAGCTTGATTTGGATTGAGAATGGGTCATGAGTATGACCATTTCTTGAGTGAGAGAGAGAAATTACATAAAAATCATTAGAATTTAAACATAAATGGAAATTAACTTCAATAGCATTTATTAAATTATGTAACTCTTCACTACTATTCACCAATTAACTTCAATAGCATTTAAAAAACCATACCAATTAAGCTTCTCAAGCTTGAGAGGGGTTGAGAAGAGAGAAACATTGAGAAATTATAGAAAAGATCAATATTCACTAATTACCTTACAAATAGCTTGATTCTTTGTGCACGGTAGAGGCCCCCAACCAATCAATTGGTTAAGTATGTTGATGGAGCCACTAATTGGGATTGAAGAAAGAGGGAAGCTCCAAAAACTAGTGAGTTATTAAATGAATTCACAGTTCTTGGCTTAGGTGGAGTAGAGTAACGATGCGTAAACACTATCTATTTTTCAACAAGGGGGAGGCTTCTATTTATAGGAAAAATTGAGCTCCTAACCAAACAAACTGATTCTAGAATTTTCTAAATCAGTTTGGTCAATATTTGACCATTTTTAGGTCAGTTAAGCTAACTTTTTGGAACTAGACTTGAATGAGGAGAGAGGAGAGATGAAATATCTCAATTTTTATGAGTTTAAAACTCATTCAAGCATGTGAAATATGCACCTCCTTTAAAGAACTCCCCTTCCTTACATATGTGTCATAATGGAATCATTTTAATATTGCTCATAGTTTTTTTTTACTAATAAACCTTGTACATTTTCAACTCTTCATCTTATGTGAGCATTTACTCATTTTTGGATACCCAAAATATCTCATATTTTTAATATTGCTCATAGTTTTTTACTAATAAACCTTGTACATTTTCAACTCTTTATCTTATGTGAGCATTTACTCATTTTTGGGTATCTTCTTTTACAAATTGGATTTATCTCCTCCCTACACATGGATTGATGCTATTGGCCCATAGGAACCTTAATTGGACCATAATCCAAAAATTTCTGAAAATCTAGACCCCTAGGCTAAGGTCCTTTATACCCATTTTCAATTAATTCCAATTGCACATTGGAAAGTTCTTTTTGAATTTCTGTTTCAGGGGAACTTATTTTAATAAGATGAGATAATTTTCTATCCAAAAATATTAAAAATCTGAATATTCTCTCTCTAGAATATTTTCTCTCTCTAGATTAAAACAGTTAGAAACAAGGTCTTTTATATTTCTGAAGAGGGATTGATTATAGGGGAAGATGCTGGACATTTTGAGAGACTGGGGAGGAATCTTACATTCTCTCCCACTTGAAAAACACAAGATGCCCTCATCTCGCAAACTGGGGGTAATTTCGCAAGATGCACAAGTATGAGACCGGAAGAAATTTTTTAATTAAGATTAATCACCAATTAAAAAAGTCTCAAAGAGAGTAAGGGTCAAGACAAAAACAAGATTTAAACTTTATTCATTCTTTGAACACATACAGTAAAGATAGAAGAACTCATTACACTTCCATAAGCCCGTCCATCATATGATCACAAGAGCAGCACTCACAAGCTGCGCACGTATAAGGTAACTCATCTATGGGAATGATTCTGTTGGTTATTGCTGCGCCTATCTCAGTGGTATGAGGTGTTCTAACAAAAGGACCTCTGAGAGGCAAGCCAAAAACGGGGTAAAGACATATCTTCTCATGAGGAAGAAAACACGCCAGTAAGAAGACCCGCTCAGAAAACCCAAGATGTCTTGATCTCATGACGCAGTAGTATCGAGGACCCAAACCCAAGGCTTCGATAACCATGGCCAAGCGGACATTGTTACGAAAGTGCTGCTGACCCCAGGGTGTTACCCTAGTTATGTCTTGATAGGTCCGCCATTTGGTCTGCACTACAGAAGTTCCTAGGTGAGGAAAAAGTGAGCGCTCATACTGTTCTATAAAATCCTTCTTCACAGACTCACTTGCGTCTTGAAGGTGAGGAATCATTATGGATAAAACTAATTCTTGTTGCCAAGCCATGAAGGAGATTAAGAAAGAAAGGAGATCGATGGGAGTAAGATTACTGTGAATGACAAGTAAAAGTTACGACTTATATAAAGGAAGGAGCTAGCGTAACTTAGAAGCCAACGGTAACTTGCCACTGAAGTTTTACCGTCTTTCCATGATTTGGGTTTGGCACATTTTTCTATAGAAGGCATTCAGAACTTTGAGATGAGGAGATAAAAGAAGTTCGTAAGCTAAATCACCTACTTTCTTTGGTCCACAATATCTGGGAGATAATTTCTTATACTTCCCAAGAGATAAAGAACTTCTTTTGGGCCGTACTCGAATGAAGACCAAAACCTTGATATCCACAACATCGATTCTCACTTCTGAACTCATTGTTCTGAATCCTTAAAACAGGTGGGACTCTTGAGAAGTATTCAGGGAAAAGGTTCTTCCTTTTTTAAACAGAATCTTTCTTTTATTTTAGAGAGAGAATAATTATAAGATCAGAAAGGGAGATTCTTACTCCTGTATACCTACCCCACTTAAAAGGTGCAAGATGTCCTCATCTCGCAAGTAGAGGACAACTCTTTTGCTTAAGATCCAATTTATTCTGGGGTTCCTTATATTCTGGTCAACCCAACAGAATATGGGGATAAATATCCCTTATATAGAACTCATCATTAAATAACAATTCATTCATATCATATCATTCATATCTTTAACACGATATGGTCCATTAGACCGAAAAATTTCCTTCTGAACATTCCTCCATGGAATTTAAGTTAAGCAAGTTCTCAATTTGTCATCCCTTAACTTGATCTACCGTCTCAAGTATTAACAGTAGCAAATTGACAGCACAATCCACTAATCTCATAGTGATTTGCTGAATCATTTTCATCATTTATCATTACAGGGACTCGTCCCAATCATCCACATTGTGGTTTCGCTTAGCTTATTACATTTCAACCCATTTTCAGGGATCATCATTTTTCAATCAGAATCCAAATCAATTCATCAGTTCCCAAACAGAATTAAAAATCATATCAACCACATTCGAAATCATCATCTGGATAGCATTAACGCTTATAATTTCAAGTCTTAGATTTACTCGTATATACTGTCGGTAAAGAGCTGCAGTTATACCCTCGGTATATACGGATAGTCATGATACTCGAAACTATAAGGTAGATACCATCATGTCTAGGTCTCAAGCAAGTCAGGATTCCATACAATTGCGGTACTTCCAATTGAAGACCCAGTTACTAATTTACGAATTTCAATTTGAATTAACAATTTGTATGAATTATATCAAACAATTACAACCTTTTTGTGCGTCTTGATAAACTTTTGACATAATTGGCTCCTCAGTTGATCTTATTGGAGATCTATGACTTAAGTCTGATAAATAGATTTTTCTTTATCCGATCGTCCGTAAAAAAAACATTTGTATATTTATATACAAGTTACAATAATTACATAGAGTGGCTCGGCTCCAAAATTCAAAATCTCCTCGAGAGACGCATAAGACGACGGTACTGGGCCATAGTCATGCCCTGTTACATAAGTTCTCTAACTGCGAAGGGAGTTATTATTTTCTCCTTAGGGATAAATCGACTAAGGAGTCTATAAATTCGACATGAAAGTCTGAAATTTCGAGGTGTCGAATGATATAGAATGACACCACGCACCATTTTTAGCTTTAACAGGATCATAGTCAATGAGAGATTCTGCCACAGCATTGTACAGCGGTTGCAATGGGCGTGGACATATTGCCCTGCAAACCACTTATGTTGTATTCTCTCCGCTGGGGTAGGAAAATATAAATCCGCGAAATGGCGTGTGAGTCTTGCTCGGCTTGTTTGAGTTGAAGCGGAAGAGATGAGATGCTCGAAGGCAAATGCAATCATATCTTGAGACTGGGTGAGGTCGGGAATACCAGATAAATGTGGAACTTCCATCTATAAAAACAATTTCTTTGATTAAAATTTCTTCATTAAAGAAGCTTACGGAATGAAAATACATTATGAAAATGCTGTTTCTGAATTCTTATTACCAATTTCAGATAAGAATTTAATTATCTTTATTAGCTTTCAAAACCTGCTCTGATACCAACTGTGAGATCCCATTCTCCACCACGCAACAGATTCGGGGTACTAGCAGCGGAAGTAGCACATCGTGCACGGGTAGGGGTCTCACACTCGGGGCCTCGCCCACCACGGATATCCGGACAAGAGACTAATCCATCGGTTTGTCCAAAATCGAAACCGGAAAAACTCCCTTTACCCGGAAAGCACGGGCGATTCCACCAGATAACTTTGTACTCTAACGTAGTCAAGATCATTACCGATCACGCTGATCCGACTGCACCTATAAAGATACTCGGTCGGATCAAGGAAGAAACTTGCACTTGGATCATTGAGATCAACGCTTTTTTCCCCATCAAGAGGCACAGCCATTGATTCCTATCCATAGAACAATTACTATCCGGGATTTACTTTATCTATCGTAATAACAGAAATTAAAATCTCGATTTACGGATCCATTAGTCCAGCCTAACCCCATCCGATCCCATGGGTTAGCCAACCGCCCAACCATTGTAGTGATGGGATCCAATTTGGAATTTGGTTAGGTTTTGTCCCGGGTACCAAGGAAAAGAGTTCCAAGGCCCCCTAGCCGGAAGTTCATGCAAACATAAAACTAGTCATACCACTTACACACCCAATATGAAATCGCCTTTTTCTTAGCATCAACTAGCTTTAAAACAATCCTTTAATAAAACCATTATGTCACTAATGACAATCCTCAAAGTCTCTGGTTGAATCCTTATTTCCAATCATTCTTTCATCAGTGTACTTATGGCATCATTGGCAACCAGAACGCTCACCACCTGTTCTCTCAGGGGCCTTTTCCATAGTTCCTAGGTCATAGTAACCGGCAATATATTCATATAATAGAATGGAATCTCTGTGGAAGATCAACAAGATCAACCCACAGATCCATATAAAAGAGCCATGGACTCATCTGTTGAGGACCAGCAAGGTCAATCAACCAGATCCATGCCCGGTTTCAGAAAACAACTCTTACTCCTTGTTCCAATATCTTCCACGACGCACGTGTGGGTATCTTCGGCGACTTAGAGCCCAAGCACCGTATGGTCAGCACCCTCTAGGATCCTTCGCAGGTGACCTAGCGCTTCACTCATAGGCCGCTTCCTTGGTCCCTCATCCACCGTACCGGAAGCTCACCATTTAAATCAAGCCGAGGCTGGTCAAGACCTCGATCGACCTTGCTACGCGAGACATCCTCCATTGACTCTCCGTCAGCAGTTGCAACTTTATCAGTTCAGTCTTCATGACCTTAATCCTCAAGACGGTCAAAATGCTTCTCCAGCATTCTTGACATAAAACAGTCATTTACAAACAGTCACAAATACAGTTTCTATAACGAACTCTTGTCTTTCCATATTATCCACTCTCGGACCACATTACTTATTCCACATTCCATTCAGTGTTCTCATCCATTCACTCATATAGACTACATTATCTCACATACATCTTCATATTCATTATTCTACATACATATCCATGTTTGTACGTCCACATCATACATCCAATTTCACATTCATACATACGCATCTATATGCATACATCCACATCTACATTCATACATCCATACCTCCATTTCCACATCCACACATCCACATTCATATTCATACATCCACATTCACATGCATACATCCATTTTCACATCCTCATTCATACATCCACATTCACATACATACATCCACATCCGTATCTACATCCATACATCCACATCCACCTCTTCATTCACAATCACATCCATACATCCACATCTACATACATACATCCATTTTCACATCCTCATTCATACATACACATCCGTATCTACATCCATACATCCACATCCACATCAACATTCACATTCATACATATACATCTACATGTATACATCCACATCACATTCATACAACCATATTACACTCATTCTCGTCCTAACACATCCCATATACATCTTAACACATCCTAACTCATCTTAACACATTCTATCACATCTCATACACATCTTATCACATCTTTTTACATCTCATACACCTCTTATCACATCCTATCACTTTTCATACGCATCTTATCAATTCTTATCACATCTCATACACCTTTTATCACATCCTATTACTTTCCATACGCATCTTATTAATTCTTATCACATCTCATACACCTCTTATCACATCTTATCACATTTCATATCTTTAAAAAAAAAAGAGAGAATTCTTATATTTGATATAAGATTTCTCTACACATTTATTTATACATAAATTCCATTTAAGGAGACTAACACTTTCGAAATTAAAATCAATCTTTTATGCATCTTCTTATGCATAAATTTAATTTGGTAGAAAATTACACTTTTAGAATAAAAGAATTTCTCTTATGCATCTAAGTCAAGCATAAAATCCATTTATGAGGAAAATCACACTTTTAGTATAAAAAGAATATCTTTTATGCATACCTATATGCATGAAATCCAATATGATAAAAGTAACACTCTTACAATAAAATAATCAACTTTTATGCATACCTCTATGCATGAAATTCAATTATGATAAAAGTCACTCTTTTATAATAAAATAATCAACTTTTATGCATACCTCTATGTATGAAATCCAATATGATAAAAGTAACACTTTTGATATAAAAATTTTCCTTTATGCATACTTCTATGCATGAAAATTAAAAATGATAAAAGTAACACTTTTGATAAAAAATTTTCCTTTATGCATACTTCTATGCATGAAAATTAAAAATGATAAAAGTAACACCTTTGATATAAAAAATTTTCCTTTATGCATACTTCTATGCATGAAAATTAAAAATGATAAAAGTAACACTTTTGATATAAAATTTTTTCCTTTATGCATACTTCTATGCATGAAAATTAAAAATGATAAAAGTAATACTTTTGATATAAAATTTTTTCCTTTATGCATACTTCTATGCATGAAAATTAAAAATGATAAAAGTAATACTTTTGATATAAAAAATTTTTCTTTATGCATACTTCTATGCATGAAAATTAAAAATGATAAAAGTAACACTTTTGATATAAAATTTTTTCCTTTATGCATACTTCTATGCATGAAAATTAAAAATGATAAAAGTAACACCTTTGATATAAAAAATTTTCCTTTATGCATACTTCTATGCATGAAAATTAAAAATGATAAAAGTAACACTTTTGATATAAAAAATTTTCCTTTATGCATACTTCTATGCATGAAAATTAAAAATGATAAAAGTAACACTTTTGATATAAAAATTTTTCCTTTATGCATACTTCTATGCATAAAAATTAAAAATGATAAAAGTAACACTTTTGATATAAAAAAATTTCCTTTATGCATACTTCTATGCATGAAAATTAAAAATGATAAAAGTAACACTTTTTATATAAAAATTTATCCATTATGCATACTTCTATGCATGAAAATAAAAATGGTAACAATAACACTTTTTATATTAAAATTTATCCATTATGCATACTTCTATGCATGAAAATAAAAATGGTAAAAATAACACTTTTGATATAAAAATTTATCCATTATGCATACTTCTATGCATGAAAATAAAAATGGTAAAAATAACACTTTTTATATAAAAATTTATCCATTATGCATACTTCTATGCATGAAAATAAAAATGGTAAAAATAACACTTTTTATATAAAAATTTATCCATTATGCATACTTCTATGCATGAAAATAAAAATGGTAAAAATAACACTTTTGATATAAAAACTTATCCTTTATGCATGATATTAAAATTCAATTTCTCCATGATTATAATGAAATTCTTTCAATTAATCTAGGATGATAATTCCTAGAATATGGTAGGAAGTCCTCTTTTTATGCTTTGAATGAAATTATTTTATGCATAGTTTTTATAAAAATTTTGCCATAGGTCCGCTGCTATGACTGATAAATCTCAATTTTTTCTAAGGGATAATACTTATCATTAAGGAAATAATTAAAATGATCTCTAATTGGATTATTAATCCATAATGGATTGAATCATCAATATACATAAACTAAAAGCATAGAAAATAGCCATTAATTTGGCCTCAAGTATAGCTTAATCTTGGGTTAAGGAAAAGCTTTATGAAAAGCTTGATTTGGATTGAGAATGGGTCATGAGTATGACCATTTCTTGAGTGAGAGAGAGAAATTACATAAAAATCATTAGAATTTAAACATAAATGGAAATTAACTTCAATAGCATTTATTAAATTATGTAACTTTTCACTACTATTCACCAATTAACTTCAATAGCATTTAAAAAACCATACCAATTAAGCTTCTCAAGCTTGAGAGGGGTTGAGAAGAGAGAAACATTGAGAAATTATAGAAAAGATCAATATTCACTAATTACCTTACAAATAGCTTGATTCTTTGTTCACGGTAGAGGCCCCCAACCAATCAATTGGTTAAGTATGTTGATGGAGCCACTAATTGGGATTGAAGAAAGAGGGAAGCTCCAAAAACTAGTGAATTATTAAATGAATTCACAGTTCTTGGCTTAGGTGGAGTAGAGTAACAATGCGTAAACACTATCTATTTTTCAACAAGGGGGAGGCTTCTATTTATAGGAAAAATTGAGCTCCTAACCAAACAAACTGATTCTAGAATTTTCTAAATCAGTTTGGTCAATATTTGACCATTTTTAGGTCAGTTAAGCTAACTTTTTGGAACTAGACTTGAATGAGGAGAGTGGAGAGATGAAATATCTCAATTTTTATGAGTTTAAAACTCATTCAAGCATGTGAAATATGCACCTCCTTTAAAGAACTCCCCTTCCTTACATATGTGTCATAATGGAATCATTTTAATATTGCTCATAGTTTTTTTTTACTAATAAACCTTGTTCATTTTCAACTCTTCATCTTATGTGAGCATTTACTCATTTTTGGATACCCAAAATATCTCATATTTTTAATATTGCTCATAGTTTTTTACTAATAAACCTTGTACATTTTCAACTCTTTATCTTATGTGAGCATTTACTCATTTTTGGGTATCTTCTTTTACAAATTGGATTTATCTCCTCCCTACACATGGATTGATGCTATTGGCCCATAGGAACCTTAATTGGACCATAATCCAAAAATTTCTGAAAATCTAGACCCTTAGGCTAAGGTCCTTTATACCCATTTTCAATTAATTCCAATTGCACATTGGAAAGTTCTTTTTGAATTTCTGTTTCAGGGGAACTTATTTTAATAAGATGAGATAATTTTCTATCCAAAAATATTAAAAATCTGAATATTCTCTCTCTAGAATATTTTCTCTCTCTAGATCAAAACAGTTAGAAACAAGGTCATTTATATTTCTGAAGAGGGATTGATTATAGGGGAAGATGCTGGACATTTTGAGAGGCTGGGGAGGAATCTTACAAGAAAGTGAGCCAAACTAGTCCAAAATGGATCAAACTAAAGTTGGAAGCCTGTGGATCCTAGTTGGACTTGGTTGGTGGCCTCCCTCACCTATAAATAGACCCTCATTCCTTTGTATTTTTATCTTTGTGTATTTATATGCCAGTATAATCTTCAATTTAGTGTAATTTTATTATCCCTCTATTTTGCCTCTCCTTTGGGAAGCTTTGGAGCTTCACTAATCTTCATCCTCTCTTAGAGATTACCCTCTTCATCTTGGTGGCCAAGCTTTCTCTTGGGGGCTTCACTTCTTCTTAAAGAATCAAGCCAAAAACCAAGGGTAAGCCTTGAATCAATGGTGTTTTTCTCTTTTTTGGAATGGTAATCTTCTTCCCAACCTCTCTAATTCTTGGGAATTGTTTTAATCAATGGTTTTCTCTTAAAACCAAGCTTTTAGTGATTCCAATTGTTTAAATGGATTAATTCTAATCTTTTATGCTTAAATATAATATTTTTGATTAGTAAATCTCTCTTTTTGTAAGAATACTCACCTTTTTTGATTAGTAAATCTCACTTTTCGTAAGAATACTCACCTTTATAGATTAATCCTTCTTGGAAGGATGGATATTAGTATTAATCTCATTTTCTTAACCAAAACTCTAGGCTTAACAAGCTAGAGATAGAGATTAAGTATTTTTATGATTTTTATTCTAACTAAAATGAGGATTAATTCATTCAAGCTTGTTTTATGATTAGAAAATTCATAATTATTCATTTTAAGTTAAAAGAGAGTTTTTGCTAACATTTTTGTAATTATTTTCATATGGGAATGATAATGGGATATTTTTAAAAATAAACAAGAGGTTTAAATATAATTATGCTTATAATTATGCTTAGGTATGCATAATGAATTTTTAGATTAAAAGAGGAAATCCCACCATATTCCAGATAATTAGGAGTAAATATTAAAAGTAAAATTTTGATTATTCTTAGAAAATGCAACGAAGCTATGGCAAAATTTTGAGTATTCTCAGAAAATGCAGCAAAGCTATGGCAAAATTTTTACCCTTTAAAAAATGAATTTAATTGTATGCATAAAATTGATAATGCAAAAAGAGGAATTCTCATCATATTCTATGCATAAGCATTTTAATGCTAAAAGAAGGATTTTTGTTACATTTTTTAAAAATACTTTTATAGTATTTATACATAAATGTTTAAATGAAGAAAAGAGGAATTTTTGTTATATTTATTTTTATATGTGCATGCATAAAAATCTAGATACAAAAAGAGAAATTTTCATGATATTCTATGAACAAACATTTTAAATATTAAAAGAGAAATTTTTGTCATATTTCAAAATAGGTATATTCATGGTATATACATGTATATTTGTATTTATCAAAAAGTAGAATTTTCATCGTACCTTTAATTACAAAAAATGCATAAATTAATTTTGTTATCAAGAGAAAGTTTCATCATAATTCTATGTAGATAATTTAGGGAATGTTAATGCCTAGGTGCCTAGGTCCAAATGGAAAAAAAAAAGAATATTTTTTTATGTGAGTATTCTAAATAAATGAGGTATGCATATTCACAAAAAGGATCATTGGAAAAAGAAATATCCTTGTTAAGTTCCATTATATTTTACGAATAGAATTATTTAAAGTTCTATTATGTCCAAGGAAGAATGAATTTTCATAATTTTGGATATTTACCCTTATGACTAGAAATCACAATTAATTTATCAGATAAATGGAGAATTATCTTTAGAAAATATCTTTAGGAATAAATTCGAGTAATTGGGTGCTAGACATGAGAGAAAGGTGGGTTAGTAAGATGCCTTCCCATCTCTTGAATCAAGACTTGTGACCAATCCCAAGTCTTCAGTACACGAAGAATGGATAACCGATTCATCTAGAGAAGTTTTCCCTAAGACCCAAAATCGTCTAGAAACAAGTTAGAAATTCGTTGTAATTGAGGGATGGATCGCCAAGATACGTGATTCGTGATTTTCATTGAGAAATCTTGGGTTGAAAATAAGGGAGTCTTGTGAAACCAAACTCAATGGGAAATTCTTACTTGCATAGAAACTTTGTTTTTTTTAAGGACTATCTTACGCCAGAATGTTGGAGGAAGCATTTGGCTTATGGTTTAATCTAAGGAAAGTTATGTTGCAACAACTGGCAAGGAATCATCAAAGGATATCTCCCACAGGCAAAGCCTGCCAAGGTCTTGACCAGCCTCGGTATGGTTGAAAATGGTGCGCTTTCAGTACGATGGGCGAGGGCCAACGAAGCGGACCCTGAGGGAAGTACTAGGACACCTAAGGAGGATCCTAGAGGGTTCTGACTAGGCGATGCATGGGCTTGTGGCGGCTGCTAGGATACCCATGCGTATGTCAAGGAAGATATTCATGGATTTGTGAGAAATTACCTAAGTGAACTGGAAACTTGAAATTGGATCTCGTTGGTTGACTAGTTGGTCTTCAACGGAGAGTCCGGATGACATTTTGATTGTAAAACAATGGAACTAGAATTTTGAGGATTATGATGGAAACATTGTGGTTTTATTCCAATCCTGTTTGAAGATAGTTGATTCCAAGAAAAGGCAATTTCATATTGGGTGCGTAAGTGGTGTGTCTATTTTGTATTTTGCAGGCTATGGGGCCTGGGAACTCTTTTCCCAGGTACCCGGAACAAAACACAACCAAATTTTTATAAAAAGGAATCCCACCAATACAGTGGTTGGGTGGTTGGCTACCTATTGGGGTTAGGCTAGATAGATGGATTCCTACAACTAAGTTTAGTTAAGATTAAGTTACGATAGTTAAAGTAAGTCCCAGGGAGATTTTGTCCTATGGGAAAGAATCAACGACTGTGCCTCGCTTCAAGGGAAAAAAACGATGATTTCTATGAACCAAGTGCAAGTTCCTCCTTGATTCGGCCATGTGACCCGCCGCAGGTTTGGTTGGAATACAAAGGATAGATAAGGCCCTTGACTACATTAGAAGATTTTCTCAAAGGAATCGCCTATGCTTTTTGGGCGAGGGAAGTTTTTTTCGGGTTCAGGTTTGGAAGAACCGCCGGATTAGTCTCTTGTCTGGACATTCATGGGCAAGGCCCCGAGTGGGAAGCTCTACCCTGCACGCAAGGTTGCTACTTCCACTGCCAACACTTCAGAGTTCGATGCATAGAGGGGGCAGGGATCTCACAGATCTGCCTTTCAGATTCTCTAAGCGGAATACCTATGCACCGTCCGGGTCAACAAGCAAAATAATTATCCGCTTTTTGGATTTTGTAGGTGGCATGGCTGATGCAGAGTCAAGGTGGCACAGAAGTCGAGAATTGGAATATGGGTGTGGTGTGGAATCATCAATCCAAATGACTGAGCAATCCGGGTGGCTGGCGGTGGTGTGTCTAGAATTTAGAGGTTGCCATTGGAGATAGCAGGTTGCCTCCTACATTAAGACTAAGAACTATTACCAGTTGCACAACATCTCCAGACTGGAGAGAATCTAATCCTGGAAAGTCTAGACCCTGCTTAAGGTAGAATCCATCAACACAGTTAGTCCAAGTCCAATCAAAATATATATCCTTTCAGGTGTAACCAAATGGGGTTCTATGTCTTGGGA
This sequence comes from Cibotium barometz, assembly GCF_041138505.1. NCBI lineage: Eukaryota > Viridiplantae > Streptophyta > Polypodiopsida > Cyatheales > Cibotiaceae > Cibotium > Cibotium barometz. Next base: position 53,285,441 of record NC_141063.1, on the reverse strand, counting down.
GTTTCCCTTCGATCTTCTCTATTAAAAGACCATCACCGTTCCTGCTTGACATCAAACGAAGAATCTGCCTTCGTATACAGAAAACTCTTTCAGAGAGTGTAGAAGACCCCATCACACCTTTTACACATGGCTACAAAAAGAGAATCCTCCACTGAGAGTAATTAAAGGGATTGCACATGAGCTAAAGAGTCTTGATGATAGCTTCGTCGCTCTGCTATCACATTGGAGGCATAGATGAGCAAAAAGCAAGGAGTCACTGGTCTCATTACTCCCCTACACCAGCCTCCACTGATGTCTCTCATGAGGACAGTCTCCACAACGCTTCTTGCACTCATCTCTAGATGGGGTTTGCTACATCATGGGTCACCAAATGTGTCAGTAGCTCTTGCCCTAATATAGAAACAATAACAAAAGAGAAGGGAAAACACAGAAAAGCCAAAAAAGAAGAAGAAGAAGAGAAAAGCGCTAGGTTTTCATTGAAGTTACCCTTGCTCAAGGAGAGCGTGATACAGTCATGTGATATCTTCAAAAAAGTGCTTGTGCCTTGATTCCCACCCCGCCAATAGGCATATAGTAGGTGAACACCAACCAACCCTGGTGTGAGGTCCCTGTTCCCACCGAGCAATGGATTCGGGGTACTAGCAGCGGAAGTAGCACTTCTCGCGCGGGACAGGGGTCCCACACTCGGGGCCTCGCCCACGGATATCCGGACAAGAGACTAATCCGTCGGTTTGTCCAAAACCGAAATCGGAAAAACTTCCTTTACCCGGAAAGCACGGGCGATTCCACCAGGATAAATCTTTACTCTAACGTAGTCAAGATCATTATCAAACTGATCTGACTGCACCTTTAACGGTACTTGGTCAAATCAAGGAAGAACTTGCACTTGGATCATTGGGATCAACGCTTTTTTCCCCATCAAGAGGCACAGCCGTTGATTCCTATCCATAGAACAATTTCTATCCGGGATTTACTTTATCTATCGTAATAATAGAAATTAAATCTCGATTTACGGATCCATCAGTCCAGCCTAACCCCATCCGATCCCATGGGTTAGCCAACCGCCCAACCACTGTAGTGATGGGATCTAATTTGGAATTTGGTTAGGTTTTGTCCCGGGTACCAAGGAAAAGAGTTCCAAGGCCCCCTAGCCGGAAGTTCATGCAAACATAAAACTAGTCATACCACTTACACACCCAATATGAAATTGCCTTTTTTCTTAGCATCAACTAGCTTTAAAACAATCCTTTAATAAAACCATTATGTCACTGATGACAATCCTCAAAGTCTCTGGTTGAATCCTTATTTCCAGTCATTCTTTCATCGGTATACTTATGGCATCATTGGCAACCAAAACGCTCACCACCTGTTCTCTCAGGGGCCTTTTCCATGGTTCCTAGCTCATAGTAACCGGCAATATATTCATATAATAGAATGGAGTCTCCGTGGAAGATCAGCAAGATCAACCCACAGATCCATATAAAAGAGCCATGGACTCATCTGTTGAGGACCAGCAAGGTCAATCAACCAGATCCATGCCCGGTTTCAGAAAACAACTCTTACTCCTTATTCCAATATCTTCCACGACGCACGTGTGGGTATCTTCGGCGACCCAGAGCCCGAGCACCGTATGGTCAGCACCCTCTAGGATCCTTCGCAGGTGACCTAGCGCTTCACTCATAGGCCGCTTCCTTGGTCCCTCATCCACCGTACCGGAAGTTCACCATTTAAATCGAGCCGAGGCTGGTCAAGACCTCGATCGACCTTGCTACGCGAGACGTCCTCCATTGACTCTCCATCAGCAGTTGCAACTTTATCAGTTCAGTCTTCATGACCTTCTCAAGACGGTCAAAATGCTTCTCCAGCATTCTTGACATAAAACAGTCATTTACAAACAGTCACAAATACAGTTTCTATAACGAACTCTTGTCTTTCCATATTATCCACTCTCGGACCACATTACTTATTCCACATTCCATTCAGTGTGTGCTCGTTCTCATCCATTCACTCATATAGACTACATTATCTCACATACATCTTCGTATTCATTATTCTACATACATATCCATGTTCGTACATCCACATCATACATCCAATTTCACATTCATACATACGCATCTACATGCATACATCCACATCTACATTCATACATTCATACCTCCATTTCCACATATCCGTATCTACATCCATACATTCACATCCACCTCTTCATTCACAATCACATCCATACATCCACATCTACATACACACATCCACATCTGTATCTACATCCATACATTCACATCCACCTCTTCATTCACAATCACATCCATACATCCACATCTACATACATACATCCACATCTACATACATACATCCATACATCCACATCTATATACATACGTCCATTTTTACATCCTCATTCATACATACACATCCATATACATACATACACATCTGTATCTACATCCATACATCCACATCCACATCAACATTCACATTCATACATATACATCTACATGTATACATCCACATCACACTCATACAACCATATTACATCCATTCTCGTCCTAACACATCCCATATACATCTTAACACATCCTAACTCATCTTAACACATTCTATCACATCTCATACACATCTTATCACATCTTTTTACATCTCATACACCTCTTATCACATCCTATCACTTTCCATACGCATCTTATCAAATCTTATCACATCTCATACACATCTTATCACATCTTTTTACATCTCATACACCTCTTATCAGATCCTATCACTTTCCATACGCATCTTATCAATTCTTATCACATCTCATACACCTCTTATCACATCTTATCACATTTCATATCTTTTTTTTAAAAAAGAGAATTCTTATATTTGATATAAGATTTCTCTACACATTTATTTATACATAAATTCCATTTAAGGAGACTAACACTTTCGAAATTAAAATCAATCTTTTATGCATAATTTCAATTTGGTAGGGAATTACACTTTTAGAATAAAAGAATTTCTCTTATGCATCTAAGTTAAGCATAAAATCCATTTATGAGGAAAATCACACTTTTAGTATAAAAAGAATATCTTTTATGCATACCTATATGCATGAAATCCAATATGATAAAAGTAACACTTTTGATATAAAATTTTTTCCTTTATGCATACTTCTATGCATGAAAATTAAAAATGATAAAAGTAACACTTTTGATATAAAAAATTTTCCTTTATGCATACTTCTATGCATGAAAATTAAAAATGATAAAAGTAACACTTTTGATATAAAAATTTTCTTTTATGCATACTTTTATGCATGAAAATTAAAAATGATAAAAGTAACACTTTTGATATAAAAAATTTTCTTTTATGCATACTTCTATGCATGAAAATTAAAAATGATAAAAGTAACACTTTTGATATAAAAATTTTCTTTTATGCATACTTCTATGCATGAAAATTAAAAATGATAAAAGTAACACTTTTGATATAAAAATTTTCTTTTATGCATACTTCTATGCATGAAAATTAAAAATGATAAAAGTAACACCTTTGATATAAAAAAATTTTCTTTTATGCATACTTCTATGCATGAAAATTAAAAATGATAAAAGTAACACCTTTGATATAAAAAATTTTCTTTTATGCATACTTCTATGCATGAAAATTAAAAATGATAAAAGTAACACTTTTGATATAAAAATTTTCTTTTATGCATACTTCTATGCATGAAAATTAAAAATGATAAAAGTAACACTTTTGATATAAAAATTTTCTTTTATGCATACTTTTATGCATGAAAATTAAAAATGATAAAAGTAACACTTTTGATATAAAAAATTTTCTTTTATGCATACTTCTATGCATGAAAATTAAAAATGATAAAAGTAACACTTTTGATATAAAAAATTTTCCTTTATGCATACTTCTATGCATGAAAATTAAAAATGATAAAAATAACACTTTTGATATAAAAATTTATCCACTATGCATACTTCTATGCATGAAATAAAAATGGTAAAAATAACACTTTTGATATAAAAATTTATCCATTATGCATACTTCTATGCATGAAATAAAAATGGTAAAAATAACACTTTTGATATAAAAATTTATCCATTATGCATACTTCTATGATGAAATAAAAATGGTAAAAATAACACTTTTGATATAAAAATTTATCCATTATGCATACTTCTATGCATGAAATAAAAATGGTAAAAATAACACTTTTGATATAAAAACTTATCCTTTATGCATGATATTAAAATTCAATTTCTCCATGATTGTAATGAAATTCTTTCAATTAATCTAGGATGATAATTCCTAGGATATGGTAGGAAGTCCTCTTTTTATGCTTTGAATGAAATTATTTTATGCATAATTTTTATAAAAATTTTGCCATAGCTCCGCTGCTATGACTGATAAATCTCAATTTTTCTAAGGGATAATGCTTATCATTAAGGAAATAATTAAAATGATCTCTAATTAGATTATTAATCCATAATGGATTGAATCATCAATATACTAAAAGCATAGAAAAAAGTCATTAATTTGACCTCAAGCATAGCTTAATCTTGGGTTAAGGAAAAGCTTTATGAAAAGCTTGATTTGGATTGAGAACGGGTCATGAGTATGACCATTTCTTGAGTGAGAGAGAGAAATTACATAAAAATCATTAGAATTTAAACATAAATGGAAATTAACTTCAATAGCATTTATTAAATTATGTAACTTTTCACTACTATTCACCAATTAACTTCAATAGCATTTAAAAAACCATACCAATTAAACTTCTCAAGCTTGAGAGGGGTTGAGAAGAGAGAAACATTGAGAAATTATAAAAAGATCAATATTCACTAATTACCTTACAACTTGCTTGATTCTTTGTTCACGGTAGAGGCCCCCAACCAATCAATTGGTTAAGTATGTTGATGGAGCCACTAATGGGGATTGAAGAAAGAGGGAAGCTCCAAAAACTAGTGAATTATTAAATGAATTCACAGTTCTTGGCTTAGGTGGAGTAGAGTAACGATGCATAAACACTATATATTTTTCAACAAGGGGGAGGCTTCTATTTATAGGAAAAATTGAGCTCCTAACCAAACAAACTGATTCTAGAATTTTCTAAATCAGTTTGGTCAATATTTGACCATTTTTAGGTCAGTTAAGCTAACTTTTAGAAACTAGACTTGAATGAGGAGAGAGGAGAGATGAAATATCTCAATTTTTTATGAGTTTAAAACTCATTCAAGCATGTGAAATATGCACCTCCTTTAAAGAACTCCCCTTCCTTACATATGTGTCATAATGGAATCATTTTAATATTGCTCATAGTTTTTTTACTAATAAACCTTGTACATTTTCAACTCTTCATCTTATGTGAAATATGCACCTCCTTTAAAGAATTCCCCTTCCTTACATATGTGTCATAATGGAATCATTTTAATATTGCTCATAGTTTTTTACCAATAAACCTTGTACATTTTCAACTCTTCATCTTATGTGAAATATGCACCTCCTTTAAAGAATTCCCCTTCCTTACATATGTGTCATAATGGAATCATTTTAATATTGCTCATAGTTTTTTACTAATAAACCTTGTACATTTTCAACTCTTCATCTTATGTGAAATATGCACCTCCTTTAAAGAATTCCCCTTCCTTACATATGTGTCATAATGGAATCATTTTAATATTGCTCATAGTTTTTTACTAATAAACCTTGTACATTTTCAACTCTTCATCTTATGTGAGCATTTACTCATTTTTGGATACCCAAAATATCTCATATTTTTAATATTGCTCATAGTTTTTTACTGATAAACCTTGTACATTTTCAACTCTTCACCTTATGTGAGCATTTACTCATTTTTGGGTATCTTCTTTTTACAAATTTGGATTTATCTCTTCCCTACACATGGATTGATGCTATTGGCCCATAGGAACCTTAATTGGACCATAGTCTAAAGATTTCTGAAAATCTAGACCCTTAGACTAAGGTTCTTTATACCTATTTCCAATTAATTCCAATTGCACATTGGAAAATTCTTTTTGAATTTCTGTTTCAGGGGAACTTATCTGAATTATAAGAGATATTTTTCTATCCAAAAATATTCAAAATCTGAATATTCTCTCTCTAGAATAATTTTCCTCTCTCTAGGCTAAAATAGTTAGCAACAGGGTCTTTATATTTCTGAAGAGGGTTGATTACAGGGGAAGATACTAGACATCAAAAAGGTGTTGGGGGAGGAATCTTACACCTGGCATGCCCGGCTCTATAATAAAGTGCGTCGGCTCACCGGCTCTGACATCCAGCTCGGCAGAGGTAATAGGTTAGCTTACCGGCTGTGGCTGTCCGGCCACCAACACTTGGCTTACTCAACTCACTCCTTTTACATCTTCCTTGTGCTCTTTGGCACAACATTTCTCAACATCCCCCCTTGGTACCAAATATTTGGGCTACTCAAGGTGGTCGGATGCGAGGTTTACATGTCATCCCCCCTCATTTCTAGGCTTTTTGGCTTGGTTACTCTCTAGCTCAGAGGTTTGTAGAGGTGGTCGGGTGTGAATTACAATAATCATTACCCCCTAGGTGCTCAACTAGCTACTCTCAGGTGGTCGGATATGAGTTACAACCATGATCATTACCTCCCAGGTTCTCGACTGGCTACTCTCACGTTGTCAAGTAGATTTACAATTGCATCACTTCCCCTAGGTGCTCTTTGGCTACTCAGGTGGTCAATTGTGCTCAAAACATACAAATTTTCCTACTGATTTGGTGGCTTTTATGACATGATTGTAGCTCGATGTTATGCTATTGAGATCTCCTTGCTTTTGCTTGATGAAGATCCCTTGTTGTTTCCTTTGTTCTTTATGTCAATGTTGTTTCCTTCTTCACCTTGTTAACTGCTTCTTGGCCCTTGGTCTTCGCTATTTGGCTTGACTCTTGGTTCTTTAATAGCTTCTTTGGTGTGGACGTCGTTCTTCTTGTTTACCACTTAGTGCTTGGTTCTTTGATGCTTCCTTTAATGCATTTATAGTGTGGATGACATGCTCTATGCTATGGTCAGATTGGGTGCTCATAAGCACATAGCTAGCATCACTATTTTAACAAGAATTGGACATGTAAATGTGCAAAGAATGAAGTCTATGCAAACATTGGAGAAATCAGGAAGCTTTAAGACTGGGGCAGAAGTAATAATGACTTTCAACTGATCAAAGCTCTTTTGTTGGATTGGCAGCCACACTATTTTGCAATCCTTCTTAAGAAGATCTGTCAAGGGTGCAGCTACCAAGGCATAATCTTTGATAAAAATCCTATACCAACCCGTGATTCCCAAGAATCCACGAACTTCACGAACTGATTTAGGGGGTGGCCATTCTAGAATATCCTTGACTTTGGCAGGGTCTACTGAGATGCCATCTTTGGAGACGATGAATCCAAGATACTCAATTTGATGAGTAAAGAAGGTACATTTGCTCTTCTTTGATAAAAAACAGAAGCAGGAGACGGCACACATAAGAGAAGCAAACCCTAATCCATAACCATCAATCATAAAGAAGGAGAGAAGCCATAGTCACCATCTCTCTCACACACACAAAGGAGAACACAACATAGTGTTATGTCCACACTACAAAGTAAACCTAATGTAATGTCCACACCACACATGACCAGCTGGACGCGGTCATAAACACACCACATGATATCTATCTACCATACTGTCACTCTGTCAGCACCCATGTGCTATCCTCCAGCTGTATACGAGCTTGACATTTCAACACTCCCCCTCAAGCTCGACATGTCCATCTCTAGGACTCCCAATCTAGTACGGAAATACTCGAACTTATCCTTACCAAGTGCTTTGGTAAAGATATCTGCAACCTGCTCATCTGTCTGCACATATGTCAAATCAACATGCCCATCTAGCACCTTCTCTCTGATGAAATGATAGTGGACCTCAATATGTTTGGTCCTGGCATGATAAACTGGGTTGCTAGCAAGCTGAATACTACTCATGTTGTCACAATGAATGACAACTCTCATATCACTCTGTAACCTGACATCATCTAGCAACTTCTTCAACCACATAGCCTCACATGCAGCTATGGTTGCTCCACGATACTCTATCTCTGTGGTAGATAAAGCAACTGTAGGTTGCTTTTTACTGCTCTAACTCACAGCTCCACTACCAAGGCTGAAAACATAGCCACTGGTAGATCTCCTGTCATATGCACTACCGGCCCAATCTGCATCTGTATATCCATAGACATGCATGTCTTTTCCTGCCTCATAGAAAAGACCATAATGCACGGTAGTTTTGACGTATCTCAAAATACGTCTCACAGCATCCAAGTGAGGTTTACGAGGACTGTGCATAAACTGACTCACCAAACCAACTGCATAACTGAGATCTGGCCTCGTAATGGTCATGTAGATAAGGCTACCAACCATTTTCCTGTACATGGTGATATCATCAAGCTCATCACCCAAATCAGCCCTAAGCTTCACGTTTTGCTCTAATGGTGTCAACATTGGTTTGCATGCTGTCATACCGTACTTTGCCAGCATGTCAAGTGCATATTGCCTTTGCACCAACCATATACCCTTGCCTGTTCTAATCACCTCAATGCCAAGAAAGAACCTCAAATCACCAAGGTCTTTCATATCAAACTCTTTGCATAAAGAGGCCTTAACCTCATCAATGCCTTTCCCACAATCACCTATGATAATCAGATCATCAACATAAATGACTATCATCACGATACCATCATGTGTCTTCTTCACATAAAGTGAAGAGTCTGCATTTCCAACCACAAATCCAATACTGACAAGATATCTGCTGATCTTGTCACTCCAAGCACGAGGTGCTTGCTTCAAACCATAGATTGCTTTCTTTAACCTGCAAACAAAAGTAGGATATTTTGGATGTACATATCCTTCTGGCTATTCCATGTACACCTCTTCTTGTAGTTCACCATTCAAGAAAGCATTTTTGACATCCATTTGATGTAAAGCCCAACCTTTTTGTGCTGCTAATGCAATGATAGACCTCACTGTAGCCATCTTAGCCACTGGGCTGAAAGTTTCATCATAATCAAGACCATAAGTTTGTGCATATCCTTTAGCGACCAGCCTTGCCTTATGTCTCTCTAGGCTGCCATCTGACTTGCACTTTACCTTATACACCCATTTGCAACCAATTGCATTCTTTCCTTGAGGTAACTCAGCCGATTCCCATGTATCATTTTTTTCCAAAGCATCCATCTCTTCATCCATGGCTTTCTGCCATTCATGCTCTCCAATAGCCTCTGTATAGCATGTAGATTCCACATGCTTTACCATAGATGTCATGTATGCATAGTGCATAGCAAAATCTCTATATGTCAATCTCTCCACTGGATATCTGACTCTCTGGGATCTCTGCAATGCATGCGGGTCACTCTGTACACCTGTAACTCTGGCATGTGGTGGCACATATCTGTCCTGCCTAGCACCAGGTGTGCGTACAACAGGTATCCCGACCTCCTCATCCAAACTCTCTGAGCTAGAGGACTCATAGCTTGTGATTCCAATTCCTTCGACTTTCTTCTTGCCTTTATCCATAGCACTACTCCCAGTGCTCACACTCTCATGCCTCAATCGTCCTGACCATGGACGTACACTGCTACTACTCAGCTTCTGCTGCTGGCCCAGACATAGTAGTAGAACTAGAACTTGCTTGTGATGGCAAGCTCACAGGCACATTAGCCTCAAGTGTGTCAATGACTCCCTCATCTCTTGCTTTGTACCAACTAGCAAGCTCATCAAACACCACATCACGTGAGATGACTACTTGTCTAATTTGAGGGTTATAACATTTGTAGGCCTTTCGATCCTGTGCATATCCAACAAATACACATTTCTCTGCCTTAGTATCCAATTTCCGTCTTCTTTCATCAGGCACATGGACATAAGCTACGCATCCAAAGACTTTGAGATGTCCAATGTCTGGCCTGTAACCTGTAAGTCGCATCTGTGGCGTGCTTCCATGAATAGCTGCTGTAGGTGTTTTGTTCAGGATATACACTGCAGTAGCACATGCTTCTGCCCAATAGTAATCTGGCATGCTCTTTTCATTGAGCATTGCCCTTGCCACTTCACATATGACTCGATTCTTTCTCTCAGCCACACCATTCTGCTGAGGTGTATACCTGCATGTCAACAATCTCCTTATCCCATGCTTCCGCAAGAAATGCTCAAAAGCTTTTGAGGTGTATTCACCACCTCCATCTGCTCTCAGACACTTAATCCAACAGCCATATTGTTTTTCTACAAGAGCTTTGAAATCCATGAATTTTTCCAGCACTTCACTCTTCTCTCTCAAAAAATATATCCATGTCATCCTGCTGAAATCATCTATAAATAGACTGCCTTTGATAGATGGGTTTTGTGCTGGGCCCCATACATCACTGTGCACTATCTCAAGTGTTGTATGACTCATGTTTCCTTCTCTAGGAAACCTCAACCTTGCCTGCTTTCCAAACTGACAGGCTTCACAAACATGCATATGTCCATCATATTTGAATCGAGGCAATCCACTGACAATGCCTCTTGTTTGCATGTTCTTTAATCTCTGTATATTGACATGTCCAATCCTCTTGTGCCACATGTCAATGTCCTGCACAATCCCATTGCTCTTTGAAAACATGGCTGAGCTCAATTCTGGTATGCCTGCATCCAATTTGAACAACCTTCCTTCCTTCTTGCCCTTGGCAATCAATCTACAGCCATGCTTAAAATCTTCCACAAAACAGCCTTTCTCATTGAATCTAACTTGTAGTCCCTGCTCAACCATTTGTCCTACTGATGCCAAACTCTTTGTGATGGATGGTACATATAACACTTCTGACATATTCTTCACATTTCCATCATGCATCCTCAAAGGCACACTGCCAACATGTGTTATAAGATGCTGAGTATCATCTCCTGTGACCACATAACCATTTGTATCCAATGGTTGCATCTTCTCAAACCACTCACCATGACATGTCATGTGGTTTGAGGCACCTGAATCCATATACCATGACTCATCTCCAGCATTCTGAGAATCCATTGTCCCCATAACATGCTTCATTGCAAAAAGATGATTCAAACTCCCATCATTGTTACTGGTAGATGCATAATTTCCATGTTGTGGTCTTCCATTCCTCACATCATTCTGCTTTTTGTAACAATCTTTTGCCAAATGTCCAAGTTTGCCACAATAGTAACATTCAATCCCATTCAAATTTTGTTGAGGACCTTGCCATCGTCCTCTACCACGAGTACCTGTTCCAAATCTCCCCCTATGGGATTGAAATCCACGACCTCCACGTGATCCAAATGATGACTGTGAATTCTGAAAATTCTGATTTGATTGTGGTTGAGTAGACCTGTCATTCCAACCAGTCCTCCACGGCCTCGAGGGGTAAATCTCCCCCTGCCTCGAAAGCCTCTAGATGAGTAAAAAGCCTGATTCCTTGCATGTTCATCATTGCTTGACGAGGATGCACCACCTGTAACACTCATACCACCAAGGCCAAGCTTCAATTCTTCCACAATGAGCAATGACACAAGCTCATTAAAGTCTGGCATTCCTCCCAACCTTACTGAGATGGAAGTATCAAAAGATTTGTATTCTTTGCCTAAACCACGCAATGTGAGAGCAACCAAATCATCATCATCCATTGGTGCATGGATTGATGACAAGGAATCTGCATAACCCTTGATTTCCTAAACATACTCATGTATACTCCGATTCCTTCGTGTTACACTGTGAATCTGTTGCTTTAGTTGTATCTTCCTTGCACCAGTGTCTGTCTCATACATTCGGTATAATATACCCCATGCTTCTTTCGGTGTATCTGCATCTTGGATGTGAATAAGCAAGGCATCTGTTACACATATGGAAAAATAATGCAACACCTTCGAAGACCGCTCTACCCATTGCTTGTGAGCCAGTAAACTGAGCATTATTTGGTTGAGGAGGTAGATATGGCTCCGGGTCTTCCTCCGAGACGAGACTCCATAAACCTTTGCCTTTCAAAAAACTCTTCATTCGAAACTTCCACACTTGAAAGTTAGTGCGATCAAGCTTCTCTCCAACAATCTGTATCGGACCATCTCCCATTGTTGTAAAAAAATTGTAGTAGATGTACCCCGTCGATCACAATGTATGAAGTACCTGTAATGCTCCAAATCTCTCCAAATCACATCAAATGCTTGCAAATTGTGTGCATTTACATCCCACAATGATTCATCAACAATGTACACTTGATCAAAGTTGAAACCAAATGATACTCCTTCACAAAAAAAAATTCTGGTTTTTTTCTCGCCAATAATTTCTCGCCAGTAACCAGTCAAGATTATGCTCTAAATCCTTCAAATCTTGTCCAAATTCAATGATTCAACTTGCATTGGCTTCCAAACACATTTCTCCAACATATCCTCTCTACGACCTCATTCACAAGACGGTCAAAATGCTTCCCCAGCATTCTTGACATAAAACAGTCATTTAAAAATAGGTCATAAATACAGTTTCTATAATGAACTCTCATCTTTCCACATTGTTCCACATCAATCCACATTACTCAATCCAAGTCCAATCATATGTATTCCCATCGTCCTTCATCAACCCTCATCCAATCACATCATTTTCCATCTCATCACATCTTTCCACATTTATACTCATCTCATCCACTCGCATCTACCCATATCCACATCTCATCACATCACATTCATTCACATCTCATCCATTCGATCCACATCACATCACATTGAGGCTAGTCAAGACCTCGGTCGACCTTGCTAACGCGAGACGTCCTCCATTGACTCTCCGTCAGCTGTTGCAACTTTATCAGATTAGGTCTCCACGACCTCATTCATAGGACGGTCAAAATGCTTCCCCATCATTCTTGACATAAAACAGTCATTTCAATACATGTCATAAATACAATTTCTATAACGAACTCTCATCTTTCCATACTGTTCCACATCAATTCTCATTTATTTCATATGTATTCCCATTCTCATCACATCATTTTTCATCTCATCACATCTTTTCTTATTTATCCGCATCAGATCTCATCCACTCTCATCTACCCATATCCACATCTCATCACATCATATTCATTCATATCACATATCACATCTATCCCAATTTACATCACATCTCATTCACTCACATCTCAATTCACATAACATCACATCTCATTCATTCACATCCTGATTCACATCACATCACATCTATTCGTATCCATCACATTCATTTACATCACATCCATCACATCACATTCATTCATATCCATCACATTCATTCACTCATCTCCACCACATTCATTCTCATAACCATCCCATAACATGTATTCTATCCACATTATATCACATCACTTCTATCCACATTATATCTCATTCATACACATCTCATCTCATTCATCCACATCCATCCAATCGTTCACGTGGGACTACTTACATCTATCCATACATTCATATCTATCACTTCACATCCACATATATTCATATCACATCACATTCTTTCACATACACATCCACATCCATTATTTCACATACATCCACATCCATTCTTTCACATATATCCACATCCATTCTTTCTTACACATCCTCATCCATTCTTTCACATACATCCTCATCCATTCTTTCACATACATCCTCATCCATTCTTTCACATACTCATTCACATCCATTCTTCACATGTATACACATCCATTCTTCACATACACATCCACATCCATTCTTCACATACACATTCACTTCCATTTTTCACATACACATTCACATCCATTCTTCACATTCACATCCATTCTTCACATATACATTCACATCCATTTTCATCACATATACATTCACATCCATTTTCATCACATATCATCCACTCATATCCCATATCATTCATTTACATCCTGATTCACATGACATCACATCTCATCCATTCATTCACATCAATCTGATTCACATGACATCACATCTCATCCATTCATTCACATCAATCTGATTCACATCACATCCATTCATTCATTCATTCATATCTATCTGATTCACATCAGATCTCATTACATCTATTCGCATCACATCTCATCACCTCTATTCACATCACATCCATCCATCCATTCATTCACATCTATCTGATTCACATCACATCTATCTGATTCACATCACATCTCATTACATCTATTCACATCACATCCTATCCATCCATTCATTCACATCTATCTGATTCACATCACATCTATTCATAGAATTTAAGCATAGAACTTAAGAGAATTCTAATTTTGATATAAACATTCTTTATGCATCTATTTATGCATAAAAATCATCTTTAAAATGAGAATAACACTTTTGAAATAAAAATAAATCCTTTATGTATCTTTCTGCATAAAAATCAATTTTAATGAGAATAACGCTTTTGAAAAAAAAATCCTTTATGCATCTTTCTATGCATAAAAGTCAATTTTTATGTAGAATAACACTTTTGAAATAAAATAAGTCCTTTATGCATCTTTCTATGCATAAAAATAAATTTTAATGAGAATAACACTTTTGAAATAAAAATAAATCCTTTATGCATCTTTCTATGCATAAAAATCAATTTTAATGAGAATAACACTTTTGAAATAAAAATAAATCCTTTATGCATCTTTCTATGCATAAAAATCAATTTTAATAATTAATATCAGTGATATTCATGCATATTCATAGGTGAATATGTACATGGAGTAATCAGAATATTTCTTTTAGATGCAAACATGGTGGGAATTACTCTTTTGGAATAACATAAAAACAATAAGTTTCTTTTCCACAAAATTCTAGAAAATTTTACCATAACCTCCTTTGTATGGCTGACCATTTCTCATTTCTATCATTCTTTAATTGACTTAAATTAACCCAAATTAGATTCATAGAATTCCAAAACCGAACTCGGAAAAACTTCCCTCACCCGGAAAGCACGGGAAATTCCTCCAAGATAATTTTACTCTAACGTAGTCAAAAGCCTTAACTAACTGAACTGATCTGACTGCACCCGTAAGTCCTATAGTCAGATCAAGGAAAAGATTGCACTTGTATCATAGAGACCGACACTTTTTTCCTCATTGAGAGGCACAGCCATTGATTCTTTTCCATAGAGTAATTTTTTATCCAGGATTTACTTCATCTATCATACCATAACAGAATTGAGTCTCATTTTAAGGATCCATCAGTCTAGTCTAACCCCATCCAATCCTGTGGGTTAGCCAACTGCCCAACCACTGTAGTGATGGGATCCATTCAAGAACTTGGTTAGGTTTTGTCTAGGGTACCAAGAAAAAGAGTTACCAGGCCCCCTAGTTGGATATTCATGCAAACTTAAAACTAGACACACCACTTACACACCCAATATGAAATTGCCTTTTTCACAGATTCAGCTGTCTTCAAAACAATCATTTAATGAAACTATAGTATCACTAATCATAATCCTTCAAAATATCCAGTTCAATCCTAATTTCCAATTTTTCCTTCATTGGTGTACCTATGGCATCATTGGCAACCAGAACGCTCACAACCTCTCCACTAAGGGGCCTTTTCGATAGTTCCTAGCTCATAGAGTAACCGGCAATATTTTCGCTTATAAAAATCAAAATGGAATCTCCATTGAAGATCAGCAAGATCAACCAACAGATCCATATAAAAGAGCTATGGACTCATCTGTTGAGGACCAGCAAGGTCAATCAACCAGATCCATGCCCGAATTCAGAAAACAACTCTTACTCCTTGTTCCAATATCTTCCCCGACGCACGTGTGGGTATCTTTGGCGACCCAGAGCTCGAGAACCGTATGGTCAGCACCCTTTAGGATCCTTCGCAGGGGTCACCTCATAGGCCGCTTCCTTGGTCCCTCATCCACCGTACCGGAAGCTCACCATTTGGTCAAGACCTCGGCCGACTTTGCTATGTAAGATGTCCTCCATTGACTCTCCGTTAGCTGTTGCAACTTTATCAGATTAGGTCTCCATGACCTAATTCACAAGACGGTCAAAATGCTTCCCCAACATTCTTAGCATATCAGATTAGGTCTCCACGACCTAATTCACAAGACGGTCAAAATGCTTCCCCAGCATTCTTAGCATAAAACAGTCATTTAAAAACATGTCATAAATACAGTTGCTATAACAAACTCTCGTCTTTCCATGTTGTTCCACATCAATTCTCATTTATTTCATATGTATTCCCATTCTCATCACATCATTTTCCATCTCATCACATCTTTTCTCATTTATCCGCATCAGATCTCATCACATCTTTTCTCATTTATCCGCATCAGATCTCATCCACTCGCATCTACCCATATCCACATCTCATCACATCATATTCGTTCATATCACATATCACATCTATCCCAATTTACATCACATCTCATTCACTTACATCCCGATTCACATGACATCACATCTCATTCATTCACATCCTAATTCACATCACATCACATCTCATTCATTCACATCCTGATTCACATCACATCACATCTATTTGCATCCATCACATTCATTTACATCACATTACATTCATTCATATCCATCACGTTCATTCATTCATCTCCACCACATTCATTCTCATAACCATCCCATCACATGTATTCTATCAACATTATATCACATTACTTCTATCCACATCATATCTCATTCATACACATCTCATCTCATTCATCCACATCCATCCAATCGTTCACATGTACGACTACTCATATCTATCCATACATTCATATCTATCACTTCACATCCACATATATTTATGTCACATCACATTCTTTCACATACACATCCACATCTATTCTTTCACATACATCTACATCGATTCTTCACATACATCCTCATCCATTATTTCACATACTCATCCACATCCATTCTTCACATACACATCACATCCATTCTTCACATACACATTCACATCCATTCTTTACATACACGAATACTTCCATTTCTCACATACACATTCACATCCATTCTTCACATACACATTCACATCCATTCTTCATATATACATTCATATCCATTCTTCACATATACATTCACATCCATTTTTCACATATACATTCACTTCCATTTTCATCACACATATCATCCCCTCATATACCATATCATTCATTTACATCCTGATTCACATGGCATCACATCTCATCCATTCATTCACATCTATCTGATTCACATCACATCTCATCACATATTCGCATCACACCTCACCACCTCTGTTCACATCACATCCATCCATCCATTCATTCACATCTATATGATTCACATCACATCTCATTACATCTATTCACATCACATCTCATCACCTCTATTCACATCACATCCATCCATCCATTCATTCACATCTATCTGATTCACATCACATCTCATTACATCTATTCACATCACATCTCATCACCTCTATTTACATCACATCTCATTACCTCTATTTACATCACATCGCATCACCTCTATTTACATCACATCCATCCATCCATCCATTCATTTACATCTATCTGATTCACATCACATCTCAATATATCTATTCACATCACATCCTATCCATCCATCCATTCACATCTATCTGATTCACATCACATCTATTCATAGAATTTAAACATATAATTTAAGAGAATTCTAATCTTGATATAATTAAAAGATTCTTTATGCATCTTTCTATGCATAAAAATCCATTTTAATGAGAATAACACTTTTGAAATAAAAATAAATCCTTTATGCATCTTTCTATGCATATAAATCAATTTTAATGAGAATAACACTTTGAAATAAAAATAAATCCTTTATGCATCTTTCTACACCTAAAAATCAATTCTAACGAGAATAACACTTTTGAAATAAAATAATTCCTTTATGCATCTTTCTATGCATAAAAATCAATTTTAATGAGAATAACACTTTTGAAATAAAATAAATCCTTTATGCAATAACAATTAATTTTAATGAGAATAACACTTTTAAAATAAAAATAAATTGTTCATGCATCTTTCTAAAAGCATAAAAATCAATTTTAATGAGAATAACACTTTTGAAATAAAAATAAATCCTTTATGCATCTTTCTATGCATAAAAATCAATTTTAATGAGAATAACACTTTTGAAATAAAAATAAATCCTTTATACATCTTTCTATGCATAAAAATCAATTTTAATGAGAATAACACTTTTGAAAAAACAATAAATCCTTTATGCATCTTTATATGCATAAAAGTCAATTTTAATGAGAATAAAACTTTTGAAATAAAAATAATTCCTTTATGCATCTTTCTATGCATAAAAATCAATTTTAATGAGAATAACACTTCTAAAATAAAAATAAATCCTTTATGCATCTTTCTATGCATAAAAATCAATTTTAATAATTAATATCAATGATATCCATGCATATTCATAGGTGAATATGTACATGGAGTAATCAGAATATTTCTTTTAGATGCAAAAATGGTGGGAATTACTCTTTTGGAATAACATAAAAACAATCTTTCTTTTCCACAAAATTCTAGAAAATTTTGCCATAACCTCCTTTGTATGGCTAACCATTTCTCATTTTTATCATTCTTTAATTGACTTAAATTAACCCAAATTAGATTCATAGAACTCTAATCTACACAATTTTCTAAATTCAAGAGAGTAAACAATAAGAAGAGTTTAATTAATCCTTTAGTTAATCTTTCTAGGATTAAGAAAGGCTAGAATGTAAAGAAGAGAAGGGGGTGGCCTTTGCATCAAGGCATAGCATTTGAATTTAATTCAATTAACTGTAAAACATAAAAATCAAGAAAACCATAGATTTAAAATTAAACAAGTAAGAAAATTAACTTACATAGAGCTTGTAAGCTCTCCTTTGGCTTGAGGTATTGAGGATTCTACTCTTGTTTGAAGCAAGAGTGACCACCAATTCACTTTGGAGAGGATTAGGCCAAAAACAATTGAATTATTAAAAAATTCAATGTAAATGGCTCAGGACAGCACGAGCAGAGTAACAGTGCATAAACACCATTAAGCTTTTACAAAGGGGGAGGCTCACTTTTTTCTATTTATAGAAAAAAGTGAGCCTCTAACCAAGCAACCTGATTCTAGAATTTTTTAGATCAGTTTGGTCAATTTTTGACCATTTTTGGGTCAGTCCTCCACCATTGACTCTCCGTTCAGCAGAAGCAGCTGTTGCAACTTTATCAGATTAGGTCTCCGCGACCTCATTCACAAGATGATCAAAATGCTTCCCCAGCATTCTTGACGTAAAACAGTCATTTAAAAACATATTATAAATACAGTTTCTATAACAAACTCTCATCTTTCCATATTGTTCCTTCCATATTGTTCCACATCAATTCTCATTTATTTCATATGTATTCCCATTCTCATCACATCATTTTCCATCTCATCACATCTTTTCTTATTTATCCACATCAGATCTCATCCACTCGCATCTACCCATATCCACATCTTATCACATCATATTCGTTCATATGACAAATCACATCTATTCCAATTTACATCACATCTCATTCACTCACATCCCGATTCACATGACATCACATCTCATTCATTCACATTCTGATTCACATAACATCACATCTATTCGCATCCATCACATTCATTTACATCACATCCATCACATCACATTCATTCATTCATCTCCATCACATTCATTCTCATAACCATCCCATCACATGTATTCTATCCACATTATATATCACATCACTTCTATCCACATCATATCTCATTCATACACATCTCATCTCATTCATCCACATCCATCCAATCGTTCACATGTACGACTACTCACATCTATCCATACATTCATATCTATCACTTCACATCCACATATATTCATGTCACATCACATTCTTTCACATACACATCCACATCCTTTCTTTCACATACATCCACATCCATTCTTTCACATACATCCTCATCCATTCTTTCCATACTCATCCACATCCATTCTTCACATACACATTCACATCCATTCTTCACATACACATTCACATCCATTCTTCATATATACATTCACATCCATTCTTCACATATACATTCACTTCCATTTTCATCACATGATATCATCCACTCATATCACATATCATTCATTTACATCCTGATTCACATGACATCACATCTCATCCATTCATTCACATCTATCTGATTCATATCACATCTCATCACATCTATTCACCACACATCTCAATACCTCTATTCACATCACATCCATCCATCCATTCATTCACATCTATTTGATTCACATCACATCTCATTACATCTATTCACATCACCCCTCACCACCTCTATTCACATCACATCCATCCATCCATTCATTCACATCTATCGAATTCCAATCACATCTCATTACATCTATTCGCATCACATCTCATCACCTCTATTTACATCACATCCATCCATCCATTCATTCACATCTATCTGATTCACATCACATCTCATTTCATCTATTCACATCACATCCTATTCATCCATTCATTCACATCTATCTAATTCACATTACATCTCATCACATCTATCTAATTCACATTTTATAGGAGAAAGTGAGCCTCTAACCAAGCAAATTGATTCTAGAATTTTCCAGATCAGTTTGGTCAATTTTTGACCATTTTTGGGTCAGTTTAGCCTACTTTTTGGATCTAGTTGAAACAGGAGAGATTAAAATATCTCATTATTTTTTAGTTTAAAACTCCTCCACACATGTGAAATAGGTGCCTCCTTCATGAGGGCAGATCCCCACACTGAGGTGTCAAAAATGCATCATTTCCTCTAAATATCTCTTAATTTTTAACTAATAAACCTTGTATGCAGTCAACTCTTCATCTTATGTGAGAATTTACTCATTTTTGGGGGCTTTTCTTTTATTCTTCAATTTATCTCCTCCCTACATTTGGATTAATCTTATTGTTCTACAGGAACCTTAATTGGACCATAATCTAAAAATTTCTGAAAATCTGGACCCTCAAGCTAAGGTCCTTTTCACCTATTTTCAATTAATTCCAATTGCACATTGGAAAGTTATTTTTTGAATTTTTGTTTCAAGGGAAACCATTTTAGACACTAGGAGGATTTTTATATCAAAAAATATCTTAATTTTGAATTACCTCCCTCTAGACATTCTCTCTCTAGGCCAAAACAGGGTAAAACAGGATCTTTCTTCTATTTCAGAGAGGGGAATATCAGAAGGGGAGGTTCTTATACCTGCACACCTCAAAAGCTAGAGGGAGGAATCTTACATACCCACTTAGTGCAATAGTCCATAGCTATTATTTATCTATCTTCAGTGTATTTGGTTGTAGGATTGATGGGTCCAATGAAATCTATAGCCCATTTCTCAAATGGTTGTAGGGACACAATTGGGTTTAGGGGCATGTGGTCTTTGAATTGAGGAATTGTTATACGCTGGCACTTGTCGCACCACTGTTTGCTACTGTATGCGCCATTAGAGTGGGCCACCATAACCCAGCCATGAGGATGTTACGAGCAGTGATATCTGCTGCAAAGTTTCCCCTAGCATAGGTAGAGTGAGCTTGTTCGAGGAAGAAGACATACTCGTCTTCCCAGACACAGCAGCGTAGAATTTTATCTTTTTCCTTTTTTATAAAGCTGGTCATCGAACCATTGTTTTTGCCTTAGCTCATATTGTATACTGCTAAGAGGCGTGTTTCATTGATCTTTTGAAGCTCATATAGGCGACAACCTATCCAGTGAGCTTTTCTTGTACTGTGACACGCAAACTATAGAGACTCAGAACTCCATGGGCATGACAGCTTCAGTGCCATAGGTTAAATTGAAGGGGGGTGGCATTACTTATTGTCTTATAGTAGGAAGTTTGATAAGCACAAAGTGCAGCTGGAAACTTTGGTTCCCAATCCCGGCTGGCGTGCATTGTTTTAGTCAGAATGGCACACAAAATTTTGTTCATGCATTTGGCTTGGCCATTTGCTTGTGGGTATTAGGGGGAGGACTTTTTGTGTGAGTAACAAAAGGAACTCTTGTAGGAGGAATTGCATTACCTCTTACCCAGAAATGTGTTCCATTGTCTCTGACGACCTCGAGGGGGAAACCGAAACATGAAATGAGTGATTCAAACAAGAATTTAGCAGTCGATCACGCATCAGTGTTGCGGATTGCCTGAGCTTCCACTTAGTGCAATAGTCCGTAGCTATTATAAATCTATCTGGAGTGTATTTGGTTGTAGGGCTGATGGGACCAATAAAATCTATACCCATTTCTCAAATGGTTGTAGGGACACAATTGGCTTTAGGGGCATGTGGTCTTTGAATTGGGGAATTGCTATACACTAGCACCCGTCGCATCGTTTGACGTATTCTGCTGTGTGAGCCATTAGAGTGTCCCACCATAACCCAGCCATGAGGATCTTATGAGCTCCCTGCAAAGTGCCCCCTAGCATAGGCAGAGTGAGCTTCTTCGAGGAGGAACACATACTCGTCTTCTCGAACATAGCGGTATAGAATTTTATCTTTTCCCTACTTATAAAGCTAGTCATCGAAGCATTGTTTGCACCTTAGCTTCTCAACAATCATATTGTATACTTCTAAGAGGCACGTTTCATTGATCTTTTGAAGCTCATATAGACAACAACCTAAGACATTTCCATTGATACTTTCTTGTACTGCGACACGAGAACTCCATGGGGCATGATAGCTTCAGTGCCCTAGGATAAACTGAAGGGGGTGGCATTGCTTGTTGTGTCTTATAGGAAGTTTGATATAAGCCCAAAGTGTAGCTACAACTGCGGGTGCTTGAGATTCTACCCACTTAAAGCAATAGTCTGTAGCTATTATTTGTCTATCTTGAGTGTATTTGGTTATAGTACTGATGGGTCCAGTGAAATCTATACCCCATTTCTCAAATGTTTGTAGGGACACAATTGGGTTTAGGGGCATGTGGTCTTTGAAATCAAGGAATTACTGTATGCTGGCACTCGTCGCACCGTTTGACATACTCTACTATATGAGCCATTAGAGTGGGCCACCATAACCCAACCATGAGGATCTTACGAGTAGTGATATCTGATGTGCAAAGTTCCCCCTAGCATAGGCAGAGTGAGCTTGTTCGAGGAGGAAGACATACTCATCGAACCATTGTTTGCACCTTAGCTTCTCAACAATCATATTGTATACTGCTAAGAGGCATGTTTCATTGATATTTTGAAGCTCATATAGGCGACAACCTAGGATATTTCCAGTGAGTGTTTCTTGTACTACGACACGCAAACTAGACGCTGAGAACTCCATGGGCATGACAGCTTCAGTGCCATAGGTTAAACTGAAGGGGGTGGCATTGCTTGTTGTCTTATAGGAAGTTTGATAATCCCAAAGTGCAACTGACAACTTTTGTTCCCAATCGTTGTGGCTGGCCTCCACTGTTTTAGTCAAAATGGCACAAAAACGTTTGTTCGTGCATTCTCCTTGGCCATTTGCATGTGGGTAATAGGGGGAGGACTTTCTGTGAGTGACAAGGAAATCTTGTAGGAGGATTTGGATTACCTCATTAATGAAATGTGTTCCATTGTCTTTGACAACCTTGAGGGGGAAACCGAAACGTGAAATGAGTGACTCATATTGGAATTCAGCAATCGATCATGCATCAGCCTTGCGGCGGCGGACGGGTTGCCCGAGCTTCTACTACCCACTTAGTGCAATAGTCCATAGCTATTTTGTATCTATCTTAATTGTATTTGGTTGTAGGAGTGATGGGTCCAATAAAATCTATACCCCATTTCTCAAATGGTTGTAGGGACACAATTGGGTTTACGGGCATGTGGTCTTTGAATCAGGGAATTTCTATACGCTGGCACTCATCTCACGGTTTGACATATTTTGCTGTGTGAGCCATTAGAGTGGGCCACCATAACCCAGCCATGAGGATCTTACGAGTAGTGAGCTACAACTGCGGGTGCTTGAGCTTCTACCCACTTAAAGCAATAGTTTGTAGCTACAACTGCGGGTGCTTGAGCTTCTACCCACTTAAAGCAATAGTCTGTAGCTATTATTTGTCTATCTTGAGTGTATTTGGTTATAGTACTGATGGGTCCAATGAAATCTATACCCCATTTCTCAAATGTTTGTAGGGACACAATTGGGTTTAGGGGCATGTGGTCTTTGAAATCGAGGAATTACTATATGCTGGCACTCGTCGCACCGTTTGACATACTCTACTATATGAGCCATTAGAGTGGGCCACCATAACCCAACCATGAGGATCTTACGAGTAGTGATATCTGATGTGCAAAGTTCCCCCTAGCATAGGCAGAGTGAGCTTGTTCGAGGAGGAAGACATACTCATCGAACCATTGTTTGCACCTTAGCTTCTCAACAATCATATTGTATACTCTAAGAGGCATGTTTCATTGATATTTTGAAGCTCATATAGGCGACAACCTAAGATATTTCCAGTGAGTGTTTCTTGTACTACGACACGCAAACTAGACGCTGAGAACTCCATGGGCATGACAGCTTCAGTGCCATAGGTTAAACTGAAGGGGGTGGCATTGCTTGTTGTCTTATAGGAAGTTTGATAATCCCAAAGTGCAACTGACAACTTTTGTTCCCAATCGTTGTGGCTGGCCTCCACTGTTTTAGTCAGAATGGCACAAAAACATTTGTTCGTGCATTCTCCTTGGCCATTTGCATGTGGGTAATAGGGGGAGGACTTTCTGTGGTGAGTGACAAGGAAATCTTGTAGGAGGATTTGGATTACCTCATTAATGAAATGTGTTCCATTGTCTTTGACAACCTTGAGGGGGAAACCGAAACGTGAAATGAGTGACTCATATTGGAATTCAGCAATCGATCATGCATCAGCAGCCTTGCGGCGGCGGACGGGTTGCCCGAGCTTCTACTACCCACTTAGTGCAATAGTCCATAGCTATTTTGTATCTATCTTAATTGTATTTGGTTGTAGGAGTGATGGGTCCAATAAAATCTATACCCCATTTCTCAAATGGTTGTAGGGACACAATTGGGTTTACAGGCATGTGGTCTTTGAATCAGGGAATTTCTATACGCTGGCACTCATCTCACGGTTTGACATATTTTGCTGTGTGAGCCATTAGAGTGGGTTACCATAACCCAGCCATGAGGATCTTACGAGTAGTGATATCTACTGCAAAGTGCCCCCTCGCATAGGTAGAGTGAGCGTGTTCGAGGAGGAAGACATACTTGTCTTCCCAAACACAGCGGTGTAGAATTTTATGTTTTCCCTGCTTATAAAGCTGGTCGTCAAACCATTGTTTGCGCCTTAACTTCTCAACAATCATACTGTATACTACTAAGAGGCGTGTTTCATCGATCTTTTAAAGCTCATATAGGTGACAACCTAAGACATTTCCATTGAGCTTTTCTTGTACTGCAACACACAAACTAGGGACTGAGAACTCCATGGGCATGACAACTTCAGTTGCATAGGTTAAATTGAAGGGGATGGCATTTCTTGGTGTCTTATAGGAAGTTTGATAAGCCCAAAGTATACTCGCCAACTTTTGTTCCCAATTGTTTTGCGGCTAGCCTCCACTGTTTTCGTCAGAATGGCACATAAAACTTTGTTTGTGCATTTCGCTTGGCCATTTGCTTGTGGGTAATAGGGGGAGGACTTTCTGTGAGTGACAATGAACTCTTGCAAGAGCAATTAGATTACCTCATTAATGAAATGTGTTCCATTGTCTCTGACGATGACCTCGAGGGGGAAACCGAGATGTGTAATGAGTGAGTCATATAGGAATTGAGCAATCGATCATGCATCAGCCTTGCGGGTTGAAAGATCCCTCTCCCCACCGCGAAACAAATTCAGGGGTGCTAGCAGCAGCAGAAGCAGCAGTTCTTGCGGGTTGAAAGATCCCTCTCCCCACCGCGAAACAAATTCAGGGGTGCTAGCAGCAGCGGAAGCAACAGTTCTTGCGCAGGCCAGGGTCCCTCACTCGAGGCCTCGCCCCCACGGATATCCGAACAAGAGACTAATCCATCGGTTCTTCCAAAACCAAACCCGAAAAACTTCCTTCGCCCAAAATGCACGGGCGATTCCTCCAGGATAAATTTACTCTAATGTAGTCAAAAGCCTTAACTAACTGAACTGATCTGACCGACCCGTCAGTCCCATAGTCAGATCAAGGAAAAGATTGCACTTGGATCATAGAGACTGATGCTTTTTTCCTCATTGAGAGGCACAACCGTTGATTCTTTTCCATAGAATAATTTTTATCCGCGATTTACTTCATCTATCGTACCATAATGGAATTGAGTCTTATTTTCAACAGATCCATCAGTCCAACCTAACCCCATTCAGTCCTGTGGGTTAAAAAATAGCCCAACCACTGTAGTGATGGGATCCATTTTAAGAATTTGGTTAGGTTTTGTCCTGGGTATCGAGGAAAAGAGTTCCCAGGTCCCCTAGCCGGATATTCATGCAAACTTAAAACTAGACACACCACTTACACACCCAATATGAAATTGACTTTTTCAAAGATTCAGCTGTCTTTAAAATAATCATTTAATGAAAGTATAGTATCACTGATCATAATCCTCCAGAATATCCGGTTGAATCCTAATTTCTAATTTTTCCTTCATCGGTTTACCTATGGTATCATTGGCAACCAGAATGCTCACCACTTGTCCACTCAGGGGCCTTTTCGATAGTTCTCAGCTGATAGTAATCGGCAATATTTTCACTTATAAAAATTAAAATGGAATCTCCATTGAAGATCAGCAAGATCAACCAACAGACTCATAGGCCGCTTCCTTGGTGCCTCATCCATCGTACCCAAAGCTCACCATTTAAATCAAACTGAGGCTGGTCAAGACCTCGGCCGCGACCTTGCTACGCGAGACATCCTCCATTGACTCTCCGTCAGCTGTTGCAACTTATCAGATAAGGTCTCCACGACCTCAATCACAAGACGGTCAAAATGCTTCCCCAGCATTCTTGACATAAAACAGTCATTTAAAAATATGTCATAAATATAGTTTCTATAACAAACTCTCGTCTTTCCATATTGTTCCACATCAATTCTTGTTTATTTCATATTGCAACTGCCAACTTTTGTTCCCAATTTGCTGGCCTCCACTATTTTAGTTAGAATGGCACATAAAATTTTGTTCATGCATTTCGCTTGGCCATTTGCTTGTACGTAATAGGGGGAGGACTTTTTGTGAGTGACAAGGAACTCTTGCAGGAGGAATTGGATTACCTCATTAATGAAATGAGTTCCAATGTCTTTGACGACCTCGAGGGGGAACCCAAAACGTGTAATGAGTGATTCATAAAGGAATTTAGTAGTCGATCATGCATTAGCCTTGCGGGTTGCCCGCGCTTCTACCCACTTAGTGCAATAGTCCATAGCTATTATATATCTATCTTGAGTGTATTTGGTTATAGGCTTCATAGGTCCAATGAAATCTATACCCCATTTCTCAAATGGTTGTATGGACACAATTGGGTTTAGGGGCATGTGGTCTTTGAATCATGGAATTGCTATACGCTGGCATTCGTTGCACCGTTTGAGGTATTCTACTGTATGAGCCATTAAGAGTGGGCAAGCACAACCCAGCCACCATGAGGATGTTACGAGCAGTGATATTTGCTACAAAGTGCCCCCTAGCATAGGCAGAGTGAGCTGGTTCGAGGAGGAAGACATACTCATCTTCCCGAACATAGCGGCATAGAATTTTATCTTTTCCCTGCTTATAAATCTCATCGTCGAACCATTGTTTGCACCTTAGCTTCTCAGCAATCATATTGTATACTACTAAGAGGTGTGTTTCATTGATCTTTTGAAGCTCATATAGGCGAGAACCTAAGATATTTCCAGTGAGCTTTTCTTGTACCATTGTTTGCACCTTAGCTTCTCAGCAATCATATTGTATACTACTAAGAGGTGTGTTTCATCGATCTTTTGAAGCTCATATAGGCAACAACCTAAGATATTTCCAGTGAGCTTTTCTTGTACTGTGACACGCAAACTAGGAACACTGAGAACTCCATGGGCATGATAGCTTCAGTGCCATAGGTTAAACTGCAGGGGGTGGCATTGCTTGTTGTCTTATAGGAAGTTCGATAAGCCCAAAGTGCAGCCGACAACTTTTGTTCCCAATCATTGTGGCTGGCCTCCATTGTTTTAGTTAGAATGGCACACAAAATTTTGTTCGTGCATTTCGCTTGGCCATTTGCTTGGGGGTAATAGGGGGAGGACTCTGTGAGTGACCAAGGATCTCTTGCAGGAGGAATTGGATTACCTCATTAATGAAATGTGTTCCATTTTCTTTGACGACCTCGAGGGGGAAACCGAAACGTGTAATGAGTGATTCATACAGGAATTTAGCAATCGATCATGCATCAACCTTGTAGGTTTCTCGAGCTTCTACCGACTTAGTGCAATAGTCCGTACCTATTATGTATCTATCTTGAGTGTATTTGGTTGTAGGAATGATGGATCCAATGAGATCTATATCCCATTTCTCAAATGGTTTTAGGGACACAATTGGGTTTAGGGGCATGTGGTCTTTGAATCGAGGAATTTCTATACACTGGTACTCGTCGCACCATTTGAGTACGTATTCTGCTGTGGGAGCCATTAGAGTGGTCCACCATAACCAACCTTGAGGATCTTATGAGAAGTGATATCTCCTCTACAAAGTGCCCCCTAGCATAGGCAGAGTAAGCTTGTTCGAGGAGGAAGACATACTCGTCTTTCCAAACACAGCAGCGTAAACTTTTATCTTTTCCCTACTTATATAAAGTTGGTCATCGAAGCATTGTTTACGCCTTAGCTTCTCAACAATCATATTGTATACTTGTAAGAGGCGTGTTTCATCAATCTTTTGAAGCTCATATAGGCAACAACCTAAGACATTTCTAGTGAGCTTTTCTTGTATTGCGACATGCAAACTAGGGAGGACTAAGAACTCCATGGGCATGACAGCTTTAGTGCCATAGGTTAAACTGAAGGGGGTGGCATTTCTTTTGTTATATAGGAAGTTTGATAAGCCCAAAGTGCAGCCGGAAACTTTTGTTCCCAATTGTTGCCGGTTGACCTCGACTTTTTAGTCAAAATGGCACTCAAAATTTTATTCGTGCATTCAGCTTGGCCATTTGCTTGTGGGTAATAGGGGGAGGACTTTCTGTGAGTGACAAGGAACTCTTGCAGGAGGAATTGGATTACCTTATTAAAATGAAATGTGCTCCATTGTCTCTAACGATCTCGAGGGGAAAACCGAAACGTGCAATGAGAAATTCATTTAGGAATTTAGCAGTCGATCACGCATTAGCCTTGCAGGTTGCCCGAGCTTCTACCCACTTAGTGCAATAGTCCATAGCTATTATGTATCTATCTTGAGTGTATTTGGTTGTAGAACTGATGGGTCCACCAATGAAATCTATACCCTATTTCTCAAATGGTTGTAGGGACATAATCGGGTTTAGGGGCATGTGGTCTTTGAATCGGGGAGTTGCTATATGCTGGCACTCGTTGCATCGTTTGACGTATTCTATTGTGTGAGCCATTAGAGTGGGCCACCATAACCCAAGCCATGAGGATCTTATGAGCAGTGATATCTGCTGTGTGCCCCCTAGCATAGGCAGGTGAGCTTGTTCGAGGAGGAAGACATACTCGTCTTCCCGAAAAAAGCAGCGCATAATCTTATCTTTTCCTTGCTTATAAAGTTGGCTTCAATGAGTTAGTAGGGGGCTATCTGTTTCATTAGACGGCGGGCTTGGTCTCATTTGAAGAGGGGATCTATAGGTAAGCCATTGGCTAAGAATCAAGCGTAGTTGGAATAGGGCGGCATCTGGTAATTCATCTTCTACTCCCACTGGTGGTTCATCTCGTTAGGGATCCTTGACATGAACTTGCTAAGAGCCTTTTCTTACCATGAAAGTGAAGTCAAACTCGAGAAATATAAGTAGCCACTTGGTGATTTTGCCTGTCATACAAGGCTTGTTTACCAAGTACAGAAGATCTTGATTGTTTACAAAGAAAACAAACTTAGTTGCCAAAAGATAATGGAAAAACTTCTTGATGGTGTAGACCATGGCTAATCCTTCTCTCTCAATCATGGTGTAATTTCTCTCTGCTTTATTGAGTTGGTGAGCGACTGGCAAAGCTAATGGGAAAATCCATCTTGTTTTCTCCTAGTTGGTGGGCTAGCACACAGCCAACAGCAAAAGCTAGGGCATTGATGTGGACGTAAAATGATGCCGATACCAAACCATCAATATGCATGTGGGTATGTATGTTGCGCACCAAAGTGCATACATACCAACATGAATATTGACGCTGGTTATTATCAAACCGTCAGTAATAATGCACTAGACATTGATGTTTATACTAAGACTTATGCCAACATTGGTTAATATAGATGATTATATGTCTTTGTTTGGTCAAGATGATGCGACACTTCGGACCACCTAAAGAGCAACGACTATCTCAACTGTGCCCAATGCAATAAGAAGCCAATGCCAAGCATTAAGCCACTAGTATGTTCATGCTTAGGGGATTTAATCATGCCTACGCGTAGGTTAGTTCTTACATCCTTCATGTTTCTAGATAGGAGTTAACACAGAGACATGCATGCAATTGGCAGTGAATAGATAGAACTATGTAGCACAAAATAGAGATATGATAGAGACCAACCCACAAGACATTCTTAAATATTAGCTTAGACTCTTAATAGTACATCAATCTGATATCCTGATCTCCTATCTTCTTGTAGAACATCCTCTCTCTGGAGAGTTCCCCACTTTTGCTACTTACATCTAGTTGGGTACTACCTATTTGCAAGAGGCCATTTTTACAAAGTTGTTGCAAAACAAGAAGGCTTAGCCCATAATAAGTTTGGGTACTACCCCCACTTTTGCTACTTACATCTAGTTACATCTAGTTACATCTAGTTGGGTACTACCTATTTGCAAGAGGCCATTTTTACAAAGTTGTTGCAAAACAAGAAGGCTTAGCCCATAATAAGTTTGTTACAAAAAGGGAAGGAACTTGGTTGGCTGATTGGCCACCACCGACACTTGGCGATCATGGTGAACGCCTGCATCAATAGGTGAAGCCCACTTTTCCTACTAGTACTCTTTAAAAATTCCATATCAATACTGTGTTTCTGACTCTATACCATGTTGTCTAGACTCTTTATGGCTTATTTCATCCTCCTTCCTATGGTTCGGGTGGTTGAGCAGTGGTACTCCCCCTAATACAAATTGAATTGTTAGCTTACAGAGGCATGGCCTAGCCCCATTCTCTCATTAGCTCTTCTGAATTGCATGTTAATGGGTTGTGTATTCGGATACTTAGCCTTGGCTCTTGTCATTGCAAAACCACCACCATGACGGGGGCTGCGCATGAGGTTCTATTTTCTACACAGATGGCATCATCTTCAAAAATTGCCTGCTCCAATTCTCTAGCCCCCTTCTGCTACCTCAGCTCCACTGCCACCCGTAGGGTTGTATTCTAAACTGGTCTAGCCTTGACACCCCCTTTTGTGTGTCTGCCAACTTAATCTGTTTTGGTGAGGGACACTGACACTATCGCTCTTTGATTGAGCCATTGCGCTTTCCACTACTTCCCTGCACAACCCTGAAAAGAGAGATGAAATAGACACAAGTATAGAGAAGCAAACCCTAATTATCTCTCATTATCTCAAACCATCAACATCTACATGATAGAGAATCTCCATATCTTTCCTTCATTTCACACCATAAAACATGGCACGCTACTCTAATGATAAGTTCACACTGAAATAACCTAAGTGTAATGTCCACACTTGGCCAGCTTGACACAGCCATTATCGTCCACACACACACTACTAGACTAGTGTCCACATGCTACTGCTATCCACGAGATCCCGATGATCTTGCATTCTCAACACTCCCCCTCAAGTCACCATATCCATCTCATGTACTCCAAGCCTGTCTCTAAAGTACTCAAACTTCTCTTTACCAAGTCGTTTGTTGGTAAAGATATCTGTAACTTGCTCTTCAGTCTTCACATATGTCAACTCTATCAGTCCATCCAACACTTTCTCCCTGATGAAGTGATAGTGGACCTCAATGTGTTTGGTCCTTGCATGGTAGACCGGATTACTTTTGCCAACTATATGCTGATCATGTTATCACAATGTATGACAACTTATCCATCACATTGTTGTCCCAAATCTTCAAGTAGCTTTTTCAGCCTACCACCTCACATGTAGCCATAGCTTCTCCTCTATACTCTGCCTCTGCGCTAGATAAAGTATTTGTGGGTTTCTTTTTGCTACTCCAACTCACCACTACACTTCCCAATGTGAAATCATAGCCACCACTAGTAGATCTTCTATCATAAGAACTACCTGCCCAATCTGCGTTTGGCACCAAAAAACTGTCGGGAGGCCGGGAAAAGAAGAAATGCCTCTACAGCTACCTACTCAGCAGCCTTGGAAGACACAACAAACACAAGGGGTACCACCAGCACAATGCTAGAAACAGAAATCTCTCACTCTTCACCACCCACCCATGCCAGAAAGAATAGCACAAAACAGGGGCATCTTAATCCAGTAAACACCCAGCAACACATACACTTCCATCGTGTGCGTGATGAGGTAATCAAAGGCTGGCACAAAGTGCATTGTGAGAGTGTAACCCGTGGACTACAGCACCAAACACGTCAATCACGCCTTCTCCTGCAAATCAACACACACAGGATACCAACACAACAACATAACCAGACACATCACTAGTGTCTTTCATCTTTGATTCCCAATCAACACTTCATAGAGCTTCTTTCTGACACAAAAGCTTCACTCACACAACCTTCTCACATACACGACCCTCACTGTTACCATATTATAGTAGTGATGTGTGTGAACACACTTAGGACCGCCGGGGCACTTTTTCCCTCACTAGGAGGTTTTTTCCCCCGTGCATTGTATATACGCCCATTATCTTCTAGGGCTGGTTATCTTTCATTTTTGGCACTCATAATACACTACTGTGTTGTGCTCAAGCTTCCTCATCTTCTTGAAGTTGTGTGTGCATTCCTGCAACCCTAATTCCAACAATTGGTATCAGAGCAGGCTTCCTCCTCCCGGGCAGCATCACCGGCACCTGCCGCTTCATCTCCTCCGATTGCGACGAGGTTTCACGAGCGTCTGCAGGTTAGTATATGCCGTGGGAGAGCCCGTAAGGCTCAGTCGTTTCAGAATTTTGATCTGAGGTCATTTCGCCCTCTGTTTTTGCATTACAAGTACTGCGCAGGCAAAATCGTCCTACTGTGCAGATTTTCTGTCAAGATTAAAATCTGCAGGACAGGTGCCCATTCGTCTGTTTTGGGCTGTGCTACATAGCACAGGTCGATTTTATACAGGTTTACCTCTTACAGACAGCATTTACATCTAGTAGTACAGTCATTGGCCATGGCTGACAACAATGATGTATTCCGCATGTTGGCTGCTGAGGATAAGTTGGATGGCACCAACTATCCATTGTGGGCATATATGATGCGACATGTATTGGTAGCAAAGGGGTTATGGAACATTGTGCAGGGTATTGATGCACGTCCTATTGTGGCTGGGAATGCTGCAAACACATCAGAAACAGGTACTGTTGATGATGGTGCAGGCACAAGTGCTGCAGCAGCTGTTCGAGAACCACCACTTTCAGCAGAGCAGATTCGTTGGGATGGTAGAGATGCGCAGGCTCATGCCTTGATTGCGCTGTCTGTCAAACGTACCATTATCCCACATATTCGCTCTTGCAGGACTTCTAAGGATGCTTGGGATGTACTTGCCACATTGTATCAGGCAAGAAATGAGGCTCGTGTTGCTTATCTCCGAAAACAGTTGGAGAGTGAGCATATGAACGAAGGTGATTCTATGGATAGCTTTTTGACAAAGATCAAGGATTTCAAAGAGCAGCTCATTTCTGCAGATGAAATCCTGTCAGACAGTTCACTTGTGCAGACTGTTTTGAATGGTCTACCAGATTCTTATCAGGGTTTTGCTTCCACTCTTCGCTTGATGATGAAAGGCAATCCCAATGCCTTATCATTTGAGGAGTTAGTTTCTGTTTTGCTGCAAGAAGACCAGTCAAGGCAAAACAGGAATATTATGCGTGTCGCAGATCAAGCTTTTGTTGCTAGTCAGAGAAGCGGGAAAGGTAAAGCTGGCTTTTCTTCTAGTAAGCAGAAATCTGCAAATGC
Organism: Cibotium barometz; assembly: GCF_041138505.1. Lineage (NCBI taxonomy): Eukaryota > Viridiplantae > Streptophyta > Polypodiopsida > Cyatheales > Cibotiaceae > Cibotium > Cibotium barometz. Next base: position 53,251,232 of record NC_141063.1, on the reverse strand, counting down.
TGCGCAACCAAAGAAGGAAGACAAAGATGAGAAGAAGGGTGACAAACAGAAGACATTTTGCAAGTACTGTAAGGGAAATGATCATGTCATCAAAGCGTGTCCTAAGCTGGCTGCGAAAGAGGCTAAGAAGAAAGAGGCTGGTATGGCTGTTGCAGATGCCTCTCCTTCTAACAATGAATCTGCTAATGTTGTGCTAGATACAGAATGGGCATTCAATGCGCAGTGCAGTTATGACCCATCTTTGCATGACACATGTATGTCTGCAGTAGATTCAGATGTATGGTACTTTGACAGTGGTGCCACTAAGCATATCACCTCGCAGCGCAGTTTATTCACTTTCCTTGAGTCTGCTCCCACAGGGAATACTGTCACTTGTGCCAATAACTCCTCTTATCCCGTTCAAGGAGTTGGACAGATTGTGCTGAATGTTGCAAATGGCAACACCTTTACACTTTTTGATGCATTGTATGTGCCAGGGATCAAAAAGAATCTGCTGTCAGTTTCCGCATTTGCCAAAACAGGTTTGGTTGTAAAATTTGTGGATGACAGATGTACTGTTCATGATCTCTCTTGTGGTGACATCATTGTAGCATCTGGTTCACTATGTCGAGGGCTGTATAAGCTCAATATGGATGGCAAATGTGTAGAGGATTCAGCATGTGCTATTATGGATACGCAGGCTATTTCAAATGCAAAACTGTGGCATGCACGTTTTGGTCATCTGAATTTTGCAAGTTTGCTGCGCCTGCAGAAATCTGAAATGGTGTCTTCTTTGCCTAAGCTTGAGGCACCTGTCAAGCATGTTTGTGAGGGCTGCATATTGGGTAAAATGCAGCGTGCTTCCTTTCCCAAAGATGGATCAGTGAGAGCTGAACGCAGATTGCAGCTTGTTCACAGTGATGTTTGTGGTCCCATGCAAACTCCATCATTTGGAAACTACCTTTACTTCGTAACTTTCATTGATGATTTTACCAGGCATGCATGGGTATATCCTTTGAAGGCAAAGTCCGAAGTGTTTTTGTGCTTCAAACAGTTTTTGGTTATGGCTGAAAATGTGTCAGAAAGAAAGATGGGCACCCTCCGTTCAGATCGAGGGGGGGAGTATATGTCTTCAGAATTTAATGCATTTCTGGCTGAGCGTGGGATAAAACACCAATGTACAGTGCCGTATACACCACAGCAAAATGGTGTGGCTGAGAGAAAAAACAGGTCTCTCATGGAAATGGCAAGATGTATGGTTAAGAGTCAAAGTCTACCACATGGTTTTTGGCTTGAGGCTGTCATGTGTGCCACTTATGTACTAAACAGGTGTCCCACCAAAGCATTACAGGTTGTCACTCCATATGAGGCTTGGCATGGCCGCAAGCCATCTGTTGGCCATTTACGTGTTTTTGGTTGCCTGGCATATGCATTAGTGCCTGTGCAACATCGCAGAAAATTGGATGACAAAGCTGTCAAATGTATTTTTGTTGGATATAGTGCTGAGAGCAAAGGCTATCGTTTGTATCATCCACAGACAAAGCGCATTTTGGTTAGCCGTGATGTTGTATTTGTGGAAGATGCAGTTCAGCCCTTGGTTTCATGTACTAAGGAGACAGATATCAGCTCACGTGATGTCTATGATACATTGTTGCCTCTTTTCAGTGGTGCACAGTCAAGTGCAATACCTCATGAGGCAGTTTTTCAGCCTATGCAGGTTTTAAATGATGGCACAGATCAGCCTATATCTGATGCAGATGTGCATGATGCACTTGAGGATGAGAGACAAGAGATTGAGGGCTCTAGGAACATGCCTAGATGGCTGGTGCAGACTTTGCGTGACAGCAAGTTGGATGCCCCTTTGTCTAGTCGCACTCGTTCTGGCTCTCATGGTGCCTCTTATGCGTCAGATTGTTATGCATTGGCTGTTTCTAGTATGTGCGATGAAAGTGAGCCTGTTTCATTTGATGAGGCACAAAGTTCAGAAAATTGGATGGCTGCTATGCAAGCAGAATACGATGCTATTATGAAGAATGGTACATGGTCTTTATGTGACTTGCCCCCTGGCAAGAAGGCCATTGGCACTAAGTGGGTATACAAATTGAAGCGTAAGCCTGATGGCACAGTGGATCGCCATAAGGCTAGGCTTGTTGCAAAAGGTTATGCTCAAGAGAAGGGCATTGATTTTGATGAGACTTTTGCTCCCACATGTCGTATGACCACTGTTCGTAGCATCTGTGCATTAGCAGCTCATAATGGTTGGAATGTACATCAGCTGGACATAAAGACTGCGTTCTTAAATGGAGATTTGCATGAGGAGGTGTATGTATCGCAGCCTCGTGGTTTTGTTCAAAGAGGGCAGGAAAACAAAGTGTGCAGGTTAAATAAGGCTTTATATGGTTTAAAGCAAGCTCCACGAGCTTGGTATGAAAAAATACATGCATATTTGACTGCACATGGGTTTCAGAATAGTCCAACAGAAAGCACTTTGTATGCTAAACGTGTGGATGGTGTACATCTAATCATTGCTCTCTATGTCGATGACATGCTGCTCACAGGACCAAATGAGAGTCATATTGCTGATTTTAAGGCTGATTTGAATGCCTCTTTTGAGATGTCAGATTTGGGGCATTTGCATCATTATTTGGGGATACAATTTAAGCAGTGTGATGGAGGTATTGCTTTGTGTCAGACAAAGTATATTGAAACATTGTTGCGGAGATTTGGCCTTGAAGACTGCAAGCCTATTGCTACTCCAATGGAGACAGGTTTGAAGTTGAGTCTTCATGATGCTAAAGATCACTTTGATGTCACACTCTATCAGACAGCTGTTGGTTGCCTCATTTATGTATGCATTACGAGGCCAGACATTCAGTTTGCAGTCTCACAGGTGAGCAGATTTATGCATAGCCCAGGCATTAAGCATTGGCAGGCAGTGAAGCGTATATTTCGCTATTTGAGTGGTACTCGGCATCTTGGGTTGTTTTATCCCAAGGGGGGATCATTGCCGCCAGATTTACATGCTTTTTCAGATTCTGACTGGGCTGGTTGTTATGACACACGCGTGTCCACGAGTGGTTTTTGCTTCATGCTTGGAAGCTCATGCATATCATGGTTGAGCAAGAAGCAGCCTACTGTGGCCACCTCTAGTTGTGAAGCTGAGTACAGGGCAGCTTTCACAGCTACGGTTGAGTGTGTGTGGCTCAGACGCCTTATGGCTGATTTGGGTGTTGGGCAGCCATCTGCCACCACCATCTTCACTGACAGTCAGAGCGCATTGGCAGTTGCGCGGAACCCAGTGTTCCATGCTCGTACGAAGCACATTGAGGTGCACTACCATTATGTCAGGGAGAGACTCTCTGCAGGAGAGATCAGTTTGGCTTATGTGCCAACACAGGATAACCTTGCAGACCTTTTCACAAAGGCTCTGCCTCGTGAGAAGTTCGAAGCTTTTCGCAAAGCTTTGGGCTTACTCCCTTTTGTGGATTCGTCCACATAGCTAGACACTTCCCTATACATGAGTGCTAGCTCTTGTTCACCGCATCACTCCAGGGGGGATTTGTTACCATATTATAGTAGTGATGTGTGTGAACACACTTAGGACCGCCGGGGCACTTTTTCCCTCACTAGGAGGTTTTTTCCCCCGTGCATTGTATATACGCCCATTATCTTCTAGGGCTGGTTATCTTTCATTTTTGGCACTCATAATACACTACTGTGTTGTGCTCAAGCTTCCTCATCTTCTTGAAGTTGTGTGTGCATTCCTGCAACCCTAATTCCAACACTCACATCAACACAAGGATGCATACTCACCAAGCTGTCCCCATTAATCTTGGCTAATCCCTGTCACCTTTCCTTTCCATTTCACACCAATTGCTTTATGGCCATGTTAATATTATAATTTTCTTATTTTGTTTTAAGCCTAATGGATGGCCACCTTTCCTTTCCATTTCACACCAATTGCTCAAGGCTACACTGGCACTTGAATCATTAATTGCTCCCCATACCTTCATACACTTCAAACACAGCTTCGAGTGCCCGTTCATTTAAAGGGATGCGCACACATTCAGAACTATAGCAGCTGATACCACCTCCAGAAGACCTCTCACTGGACAAGCCTGCAACAACAAGCCCAAAACCAAAAGCATCCACCCTGAGCATCTGGCAACGCATTCAAAGCCAACCTCTTCACACACGTCATGCACACGTACATACACAAGCCAAAAATGCCTTTCAGAAAATGCCTAACACATGTATGTATGATTTGATAAGCTACTTTGATGACCCAATTTAATTTTGATCAGATTCTGTCGATCTGTTTTTGAGGCCATGGGATTGCAGAGAATAGTTCACAGCGCGTGAAGTGTTAGAGAATAGTTCATGGCATGAAGTGTCAAAAAACAATTCACATCATCGTGAACATTTTTCTACAGTTTCACGTGTTCAAAAATTTTTGCTCTTAGGGTCAGAACCCCTCGTCCTTGTTGTAGGTGTCCCTCCTTTACCGACCTTCATAGCCTTAGCCTGACTGTGCATTGGATTAGACTAAACTGTGAGTTTACAGAAAAAGTTCACGTCGTGAACAAAAAAGGGTTCACACCGTGAAATTCTTCTAAAATGGCTCATGTCGTGAAGGGTTCTGAAAAAGTTCACGGCGTGAATGGATTTCTGAGCTTTCACGATTCTCAATCTTGTCAGACCTCGTGGTGTCAAAGGTTTCAGGATAAGGTTACCTATTTTCACTACAAGACAATGCTGTCATACACGCGTTTCATACATGCGATAAATTACGAGCGCGTGTATGGTCACGCATGTATTTGAATAGAATCGGGCACGTGTATTTTGGCATTTACATTCGCGTGTATATTTGCATTTATCAACGCGTGTATAAGCGCGTTTAAATACACGCAATAATACACGCTACCATACACGCATTAATACACGCTTGGCAAAAAAAACTGAAGAAAAACTGAATTTCTTTACAAAATTAAGAATTATTTTCTTTAAACCATCTCATAGTACATTACAATATATATCATTACACAATCCCACTACATGCATTTACAACAATGAAATATATTCAAAAATAAATCATGCATATGAGATGATAATTAAAAGACAACACATACAATAGAAATGTCATCAATTTAGAACGATACAGTGACGGATTGGTTAGGGTTCGATCTCATCTTCAATAAGATCCATCCTTGCCAAACGATCAACATCAATATCCATTTGATCAATTTATAAGGCTACGATTAAATTTATTCCACTATCGATATTCTGTACTCCATTGATAATGGTATCGATGTCCTGATCATCCTCATCAACATCACCATCATCCTCAATGGTAGGGTCATTCTCATGATCATGAGAAATGGCACGCTCATCCTCATTATCATGATCATCTCTTATTTCTTGATCATCGATCACAACATCTTCATTGGCATGTTCGACATCATCTTCATTGCGGCTTGTTACATCCTCCATATGCTCCATATCAATGAATGTATTATACATCACTTTGGAACGTGGTGTAATAGGGATGACGTACCACCATTTAATGTCATGCACCATTGGTAGATAGATAACCTACTCAAATACACATACTACAGTAATTAATTAGCATATCAAAAGTCAAGGGGTACGCAAGCTTAGATATATATGTACATGAAACACATTAGTAAAAAAATGCATACCTGCTCACATTGTTGTGGCAATACGAGCCTATCTTTCTTTGTTTGCCAAAACTTTGTAGAGTCAATAGTTACATAGCCACTTGCATGGCGTTTATCATTGCATCAGGCCCTTTTTCCACCACGTTCATTTGCCATTTGACATCCAAAACATACACAAAGAAGCGACGAAAGTCAAGCCTAAATATGTCTTGGATTATGCCACAATAATCATCCATTTTTCCATTAGCTCTCTCAAAGCTACTAATGACACCGCAATCTTGTGTATTCCTCTTTTCATCAATCCAGCACCCAATAACACTCTCTGGATTTTTTTTTGTGCATTAGACCATCCACGAAGAACATATCCACGAGGAAGATTAAGACAAGAACGACATGAATGCATACATTGTCAATACACGATTCAAGACAGACATGAATGTAATACTATCGATTCACGATTCAATATTACTATCAAAATTTCACACATATATACAAGGGAGTCCATATCTCGAAGTAGCCCATGTCTTCAGTTTACAAAAAAAAATATACAACCACATCCTCAATATGGAATGTGATACTATAAGTCTGAGTACTACTCAGACCCAGATGATGACTCGGTGCTCCCTCCATGCTCAGATGAGCTCACATCGGTCGGAATGTCTGATGAGTAGTGCTCACGTCCACCCTCTGCAGTGGCGGCGGGTGGATCATCAGCAGCTTGTGCCTGTTCAAGTAATATATAGTATATAAGTATATATATATGTAATTCAATAAACCAAAATCATTCGTTTAGAATTTTCAAGTACCTGTCGACCGTATGGTCTCATGGCTATCTCAAACTGCGCGTCCGTAATATGTCCCTCGGCTTTGAAGATGGCCCACGTGTCACGTCTGCTATGCCGGCGAGCATACACAATATCGTGGGTTGTGGGCTTCCTCCCCATAACCCGTCGCTGTATCATAATCAACACAATTTGTAAGATTAAAACAATCATAGAATCAATTAATTAAGTAAACAATCAAATAAAGTGGCAAGATACTTACGAACTCTGCCTCCCATGACTCGATGCCGCCAGATCCGAAATGCGAAGATCCAATGGTCTCCATCTGGATCCGTCGTGCCTCCACATGCTGCCTGCTCTTCACGCCACCCTCTGCTCGTTTCTTTGCCTCCTTCCACTCGCGTTTGTGCACAGTGGCAGGTTTCTCGGTAGAATAGCCACCCGCAGCTACATTTAGCCGGTCATCGTACGCGAGTTTTTTAAGGTGAGATCTTTTATTACTTAAGATCTCCCTTATTCGCGTCCTTCCCCATACATCCGAGAATGTAGCATGTGGGGGATTGGGGTACCGACTATGTAAAACCTCTATCACCTCCCCAACTATTTGGCTATTTTGATCTTTAAATTTAATAAAACAATTTCTATACAAGTTTGATACTACCCCACGCATGTACTCCATTACCTCCCTCCCCCTCGCATCCATCACTATCCCGCCCCTATCCGTCACATCATAGCAGATCACTCTCTCCACCTCTCTCCACCTCTCTCATCTCCTCCTCTTCCAAATTGTCCCCTCTATCTTCTCTCTCACCGCGTGCCCTACTACCTCCCCCACCTCCCCCACCAAAGCACCCACCGCATCCTCCACTCCCACTCTTTCTACTGTTGCGGGTGGAGTCACGACTGGGGGATTGTCTACGTGACGGTGGCTGTGAGCCCTGACGGGACGGTGGCTCTGAGGGAGCACGTGATGGTGGCTGTGAGGGTGTGCGTGAGTGTGTGGGACGAGGTATGTCTCCTCGGTGGACATGGAAGAGGAGAAGCTGCATGCCGTCTTGTCGGACTCGTAGGCATAGACGGCACTGGAGTGCCCTGGATACTCGCGGTAGGGGTATAGACACCAGGCATGGAAGAAGGGGGATGGGCATACATGTACTCTGTAAGCTCAACTGGACCAGGATGGCGCCCAAAATGATTTAGCATCTCCATCAGCCAATTGCTGTACGCAAATGGATCGGATGAAGAACCTGGAATATCCATAAAGAATCTGCAAAAATAATCCTCATGTACATCATGGGCTGTCTCTTGACTCACACAAATATCATCATTCAAGTCACCTATGAGCCTGCAAACCATAGAAACAGGAAACGCAGCGCCCAGAAACGCGTGTATACACCCATCAAAAAACGCGTGTATACACCCGTCCAGAAATGAGTGTATATCCACGTGAACAGACTTTGCAGACAGGATACACGCGTTTCTACACGCGACCTGCGCAAAAAAAATTTGAAAGGGACCGACTCCGACAATGTGTCCTTATAAAAGGCCCATTGTCGCCCCTGTCAGAATCGTTCACCCAAAATCGTGTGCACAGAAGCAAAAGGACGGAGACAAACCCAAAAAGCAAAGAGAAAATAGCATAAACAAATCTGAGGAAGGAGACAAGGCAAAGGACAAACTGACTCACCTCTGAAAAAGTGAGTCTTCTTTCTTGGTCAGCTTCCTCTCGCGTGTGCTCCTTCTCTTCTCCCTCCTTGCACTTAGGTTTCGTTTCTATTGGAAGAGGCGAAAATGAAAAAGAACAGTATTGGAGGAGAGAGGAGAGATGAAATATCTCTTTCTTTTCCCCAATTTGAGGTGTCAAAAATTTCATTTAAAATCCTATTTTTTAACTGATAAACTCAGTACTAGTCAACTCTGTTGAGAAAACGTGGTGCTCATGCTAGATCAAGTGTGTGGAGGAAAAGAACTCACAAAATACAAGAAAACTATCTTGCTTATTATTAAGTTGTTTATGAATACAACTAGGCCTTGCTCAATACAAGAAAACTATCTTGCTTCTTATTAAGTTGTTTATGAATACAACTAGGCCTTGCTCAATACAAAATGCCTCCTAGCTTCACCTTTAAATAGGTGAGCTATTGGACCTTAAGTCCCTTCACACACATCCTTCTCCTACCCTTTTACATGACCTTAGTCTTCTAACACCCTCCCTCAATACCAACTATGAAAGAATTGGAATAGGTGGTATTGGACATAGGTTGCCTTTATAACATTAGGCATACAAGGTTTAGGAATATAGGTGTTGTGACATTAAGATTTAAAACAGGTGCTCAGAGGAGTTAGAGGTTGATACAAAGTTAGCCTCTATCTCTTTGTTAGGACATTTAGAAGTGATATGTCCCGTTTGTTTACACTTGTTACATTTCATTTTGTTGGGATATTTGATCCAACAATTGTTTGCCAAATGACCCATCTTTTTGAAATGGGCACATCTTACTTTGACCACTTGATGTGATAAAGCTTGTTCGATAGTCGATGAAGTGGTTGCATTTGAAGATTCAGCTCCTCCCTTTGGCCTCTTTTCTTCATCACAAGACAAAGATGCAGATGTTTCAGATGTTTACTATGTATATGCAACAGCAGCAAGCTGCTGAGAGGGGACAAATTTCCACGACCAAAGCATTGCAATCAATTGTGAAAAAGGTGGATCAATTTGATGGTAAGGATATCACAAAGTACCTGCGCAATTACACAAAGGAAATGGAGCTAAACAGGGTGACTGAGGAGGATATGGTTCGAAGTTTTGAGCTGGTATGTGTTCCTGAAATAAGAGAGCGCATAAGAGGATTGCAGACAGCACATGGTGGCAGAAATTGGGAGGAGTTCAAGCTTGCTTTGAAGGATGAATATTTCATGGAGGATTCTGAGCGAGTGACCAAACGAACTTTCTTGGAATGGGTCACAAAACCCAAAATGGGAATTTCTGCCACAGAGCTGCTAAGAGAGTTTGAGAAGCGCTATGCCCAGCTGTCAAGGATAGAGCGCACAACTTTGGACAGAGAAAAACAGAGCTCTTCTTACAAGCAGCTCGGAAAGATCTCCAAGAAAAACTGGAAATCCTCCTTGAGGATAAGGATACAGAGCAGGGACTAAAGAGTGATTGGAATGATGTTGAGGATGCGGTCACCATGCTAGCAAAGCGGCAGCGAAGGAGGGATAAAATGGTGATGAGCTCGGTAACTCCTATAACTGCTGTTATCCCTGAGAATCTACCAAAACCAGCTGCTACAATCCCAAAGGTAGAAGGACCGATGGATGAGCTTATTAAGGGTATGCGAGACCTAAAATTGAAGATGTCCAGGATTGAAGAAAAGGGGCTACCATTAGGGCAGGCTTCTATACAAAGGCCTCAAAGCAAAGAAGGGTTTACATACAGATGCATATGGTGTGATGACCCAGAACATGCAAAGAAAGATTGTGCTAGCTATAAAGAAGCCCTCAGAAATCAACTTGTGTTTTTCAAAGATGGGAAAATCCACCTTACAGAGACTGGTCTTCCATTAAGCACAAACTTTGGGAAAGGAGGCTCGTAAAAGGGCTATGTGAATGATGTAAATGGCTACCCATGTGCATGATATGGACTTCCCTCAATGTGGATGAAGATCCTTTTCCACTTCCAAATCAATGTGACATGGAACTCATGCATAATTTTCAAGAAAGGTACTATAGATGAAGCCCATGATCATCATGAAGAAGCTCCCAAAGTTGCAAAACAATGGGTGATGTAGTGTCTTGAAGCACATACATGATGTTGAAGGTCCCACAAGTTATGCATGTGAAGGTCTCAGTAGACTGATTTGAACATGATATTTGATGCTGATAAGAGAAGTAGATATATTATGGGTATAGAAGGTATATGAAGCTTATGAGGGCAGCTTGCGTGGCAGCAAAAGAAGAAATATTCGAAAAAAACAATAAAAAAAAGAAAGGTGGCGCATGAGTATTTTCGAACTGAGGAAATACATGAAAATAGCTGCAAAAGTGGGGGGGCGCCTGATTTCCTTGCGGGGAAAGTGATGAAAAACCAGAGAAAACGAGGGGGGGCGCATATCAGAGTACAGCGTTTGCAAAAAGGGGGAACCAGAGGCGCCTTCGACCAGAGGTTCTAATTTCAAACTGGCAGCTACTGTTCAAGGCTTGTTGGAGTTAGAATTGAAGAGCAAATTGAGTATTACCCAGTGATAGGATTTTCATTTTATACATGTACTCTGCCTTTTGTGGTCTGTAGCGAAGCGATAATATGGGAATTAGCAAAAATCAAGAAAAACTCGCGTTTTTTTCACTTTCAGATAAGCGATGTTTTTTTATTATTTTTGTTCACTAAAATCCATGATTCAGAAAATCGTGTTGTTTATAAACCTTTAAAGGTTTGGAGAATGAGAATATTTTGGGACTTGTGGAATTGTGGAATAAAAGTATCAAAAACACAATAAGGCTCCTGAAAGTTGGTTTTATTTTCTACTCGATCGGACTTTGGAATTCAAGTCATGGAGTTTTCTAAATCTCATGAGCATGTTATAGTTATGCCGTATGCCATCTTTTGTTTGTGAGATGTTAGAATTTAAAAGCAGGTTTTCAGGTGATAAAGAACATCTTGAAATGATGGAATTGATGACACTTGATGTATGGAATGTAAATGGTCACATGTATGTGGGAAATATTTGAAGATTATGTTATGCCTACATGTGATTGGTTTGAGGGATTTGGAAAAAGGAGCCAGTAAATCTATGATTGGAAAGGGATAATCACTTGATACACAATTTATGTGCAATCATCAGGCTGAATTCATGGATGTATTGAGGTGAATTTGTACATGTTTATGATATCAAAAATGGAGATGCCTTGTGATCCTTGAAGAGTTATGTGTTTGAGTTTCCTTGTGGGAATCAGAAGCAACTCTCACAGCTAGAAGTCTCGTACTTTCCCAGCGACATCGTCCACGTCACGACAGCGTGTACTTGTGTGTGTGAGTTTGTGTATGTGTGTATATACTTATGTGCGTGCATGTATATGTGTGTGTAAGCTCAAGTGTGTGTGTGTGTGTGTGTGCATGAATACATGTACGTTCATGTGTGTGCATGTATATGTGTGTGTGTCTCTCTCTCTCTCACAAAGACACAATCTCCCACGCACGCACGCACAGACATCCTATCTTCTCACATGCATGCACATACACGTGCAATATACCTCTCTCTCTCTCTCTTTCTCTCTCTCTCTCATACACACACACACACCCCTCTCTTATGCATACACATGCACATGCACTCTCTCTTCACACCCCCTCACACACGCATAGAAACACACACACACATTCTCTGTCTGTCTGTCTCTCTCTCTCTCTCTCTATCTCTCTTCACACACACACACACACACACACTTGCACGCATATGTGCGTGACTATGTGTGCACATATATACATGTGTGTGATTGTGTAATCTCGACTTCATGCGTCGTGCAAGTGTCTTGATTGTGCGTATGGCTAGTGTATGTATGTGTACATGGTGTGTATGTTTATGTTTATGTTTATGTGTATCCATGTGCGAGTGTGTGAACATGTGAATATGTCTGTATGTACATCTTTGGGTCTATGTGTGTGCACGCGTGTGTGTGTGTGCATGTAGCACGTGCGAATGTGTATGCGTTTTCATCTATGTATACATGTTTGCATGCATGTACTTGTGTATGTGAGCGTATGTATGTGCTTGTGTGCATATATACACATGTATGTGTATGTGTAAGCTTGTGTGTGTGTGTGTACATATCTCTGTGTGCACGTGTGTCCATGCATGTGAGTATGTATGTGTGTATTTGTGTGCGTGTGTGCACATATCACGTGCCGCGTGTTTGTGTGGTGTGCATGTGTGTATAGATCTATCTATATATACATGCTTACATACCTATAGATACATACATACATAATATATATGTGTGCGTATGTATGTATGTTTTTATGTGTGTGTGTGTGTGTGTGTGTGTGTGTGTGTGTGTGTGTGTATGTATATATTTATCTATATATGTATAGGTATGTATATTATCTCACTTACACATGCACATAATATAATATTAGAAGATATATGTGTGTGTGCATGTGAAGGAGGGGGGGTTGCTTTCTAATGTATTATATATATATACATATATATATATATATATATATGCTTACATACCTATAGATACATGCATACATACATAATATGTGTGTGTGTGTGTATTTATCTATGCATGCATTGGTTTTTTATATTCTCTTACACATGTACATAATATAATAATAGAAGATATATATGTGTATGTATGTGGAAGGGTGGGCAATTTGCTTTCAAATGTATTATATATATATATATATATGTATAAGAAACTCATTCAATGAGCAAATGGATTTTGACAATTAATTGTGAGACCCAATGCATCTAGGTGTGTGGAAAAGAAAAACCCCCAAAGAGTGTCTTCTCTTCTCCTTTCTCCTTTTAAAAATTCTCCCCCTCCTTTCTTCACTTAAAAAGGGTAGTAGATAGATAGATTTGAATAAATGTCTCGTCCATTGCCCACTTGGAGGGAGGGCCAGCCGTTCTTTATCTTGAATAGATTTTTCTAAAATTATATAACCCTAGGCTAAGACATCTAATACACATTCAATTAATTTCTAATTCACATTGGAAAACTCTTTTTAAGATTCTGTTTCAGGGGATTCCTTCCTATTGACTAAGAAAAAATACTTATCCAAAAATATTTCAAAAATATATTACCTCTCTCTAAAATATTCTATTTCTAAACCAAAAACAAAAGAAAACAATGTTTTCTTGCATTCTGAAATATGGGATCATTACAAAGACTGAAGGAAAGATTCTTATACTTCTTCTACATCTCAAAAGCTGGAAGGTGAAATCTTAGGGAGGAGACCATCCACAAGGTAGATTATATTCATTTATACCAATAAGAAAATTAGTATTGTAATCACTTGAAAGATAAAATATTATCATTTTTTATATATTTCTACCAAATGTGAATCCATATGAATTTTTGTCATGAAAATTAAAAATATCTATAATTTAATTATAGTTGTGCTCTTTAATTATAGTTGTGCTCTTTCTAAAAGGTGAGTGATTATTTTTTCCTGAATAGTTAACTGAATATACTCTTTACGCTCACCAGTTTGGTGGAGACTCGCAAAAGTTTAGTAGATGGCTTAGTTTTACTAAAGCTAGCAGTAGACCTTTGAATGCTAAAGTTGACGGACCCACAAAACGCTCGTAACTGACAAATTAACGGTGACAAGTTATTATCTATTATTCTTACACTATTCTCTTTAAATTCACATCTTAAAAATCAGCAATTTTTATTTGCCATCTTTCCCTCCCTCCTTGCAAACTCAATTAACAGAGTTTTTTAGAGCAGTTGAATAAGGTATTTCAAACACGATTAGAAAATAATCCTCCAATTCGCACTGTACCATTTCCGCCTAAACCTGAAGCACATTTGTCGCCCTCCCGTCCTTAACATGGTAAACTTCAATGTATACCACCAACATATGTTCGTTTGCGTCTCGTGTCCACAGTAAAATTTAGTAAACAGTCGGTTTTATATAGTCTAGCATTTAAAGATTCCAACGGTTAAAATTTTAGTTAAAACTCAGATTCTTGGTTTTCACTCGGTAGGTGAGGAGGGGACAAAATGTTGAAACAACCATACGATATAGATTATTTTCAAATTCGTTCTTATAGTAAAAGCTATCAAAGCCCACATGATTCGCAGCGTTACAATGCTGTTGCAGAGGGCCGCTACTGCTTTATGTACAGCCACATCTTGCTAGAATCAGAAAAGAGAGTACATCTAGATTACAGGCAGCGGGCAATGTGTTGCTTGCCACTGCTGCTGGAATGAAGCTAATTAAAACTTGTAAGAATGGAAGTGACCCAAGGTAGCGTCAAAACAGGCTAACCTAAGGTCACCAAAAAATTAAGGCTGGCACCGTACGATATTTTAAATTAACCTCTAAAACTGATCCCCAACGAAGGTTTGCCCGAACTGCCAGTGAGAGGGGGCAACGTTGAAGGAGGTGAGGGTACGGCCGTCGCTGGTGGTGATAAGGAAGGAGAGGGATTGACCGTCGAGCATACTGTTGCTTTGCCAGTTCTGACCCCAGTTGCGGTTCATGGGTTGCCAGCCAGTGCGGGAGCCCTTCACAGACACAGCGTGGACGTCACCGGCACCTCCCACGTTGGTAATCAGCACGAGGTTAAAATAAGAGTGGCCATTCATTGTAAAGTGAATGCCTCCCGCCTTGACGCATGGCACCCTGCGACCCACACGCCGTCAGCCACGTGGAGCACTAACACCAACACCCTTTCATCGGCAGACACGTCGAAACTTAGCAATAGATGGTGGGAGTAAATTATACCTGCGGTACAGCACCGGCACAATGCCTCCACTGTAAACGCCGATCTTCTGAAACGCCGGCTGGGCCATGTCGAAATGTTGTAGTGGGGGGTTGCACCAGCCCCCGTTGTCGCTAGGTAAAGCATTGTTGGGTGGGCAGAAATTCGTCGCCGTCACTACCACCGACCCGTCGCTTAAACACCATTTGGGATCTCCAGATGAGTCGCACTTGATCTCAAAGCAGGCACCGCAGCTCAGCCCCGCGTTAAAGAGCGCCGTGCTAAGAGCAGCTGTGTTGGTTCCATAGCCGGACGAGTAGAGGTCTCCATAGCCGCAAGCGCCACCTACGGGAGAAATCCGATAAACACGTGAATTTTCCGGAACAACACTGTTTAGGCAAAATTATTAGAGCGAACGCCTATGTGGTCAGCTTCACTCAAGCGCAGGATAAAGAGCAAACACGTACCCATGGTGCCAGAAGCATCGCTGCCACCGTAGAAAGTAGCATGTGCATTACTCCACCCACTCTCCTCAGAGCTTCCACCCCCATAGTAGGAAGCGAGGGCAGCGCCCCTCAACAGAGAGAAAGTCAAAGCCACTATCCAAAGGGAGGAAGAAGCACGCGCCATGGGTTATGATACAAGGATCTTCAGCACACAAGCTTTCGAAGGTCGAGAGAGACTTGGGGGAGCCTAGAGACAGAGTGAGGCTATATAGTGAAGGGCCCCCGACCAGACCCCGACCAGGAACACAAGAAATGCTACTTGAGAAGGGTAACATGCATGCTCTTCAATGCGTCAGCTGGCGCGCCCCATTCAGGACCCGCAATCAACGGCGCTTTCCCTTCTCGACGTCCTCGTCTTTTTGCGTTCATCTCCTGCCGTCAAATAGCAAACTTCAAACACCCCCTACCCCACGAGCTTTGCACGCCGTCCGATCTAAACATTTCTCCACCGCACGCTCGCACCACGATTTTCAACTTCTAAAATTTCTCCCCCGTCCTTTGGCACGTCCTTGGGGGGCTAGGGGCAATACTCGTGTTTTTGTACCAATCAAAATTTCAATCAACCGGTTTTCATAGCAAGAATATTTTATTGATCCCCCCAAAAAAAATGTACGCACAAGGTGTCGGTTCAATAACTAAAATATATATGAAAATTCATCCTTTAAAATAATGGTAAGTATCCTTAGGAAAATGCTTAGCACGTTCTATTTATTTCAGCCTCTAAAGACACACCAATAGGGTGCTACAATGAGTGGGAAAAGAAATTCAATTAATTAATGAGAGGAAGTGGGTGGGTCTAACTAAGGTGGCTCATAAATAATTGACATTATCAATTCATGGTATTTGTGCCAACAAACGGTACTACCGACCTTACTTACTATTCATCAAAGAGTGTAGTACATACCATCCTCCCTCGACATGTGGGCCCTGGGGCTAATAAAGTATTCATGGAAGGAAGGAAATGGGCTCTATTCATTTACAAAAAGTAAAGGGGTTGTATTCATCAACCAAAGAAAGGAAAGGGACTCTATTCATTGAAGGAAGGAAATGGGCTCCATTATGCCACTTGATCGTGCATTCACCAAATTGAGGTCATACACTTTAGGTGCTCGGGAAAATCAATTTCTGCTAGCCTCAACAAAGGGTTTCCTTGCAACAAAGGGTTTCCTTGCAACACTTTATTCAAATGAGAATTGTAATTAATTAAAATGGTTGTGACTTGCTCAAATACTCTAAACCAATGTCTAAGAGAATTGTAATTAATTAAAATGGCTGTGACTTGCTCAAATACTCTAAACCAATGTCTAAGAGAATTGTAATTAATTTAAAATAGTTATGATTTGCTCAAATACTCTAAACTAATGTCTTAGAGCCTCAACCAATGGTGCATTGAAAGTGATTATGTGCCTAAAAAATCTTCTTGTTAAATCAAAACACATATACCAAGTGGTACATATATTGAAGACACACACTAATATTATATGATTTGCTCAACATTAGTTAAAGTAAATATGTAGCTTTAAATAAATATTGTAAAAAGCATGATTGTTATCTCCTAGAAACCATGACCTAAAAATGACCTTTCAATCAATATCTGTGAAGGCTTTTCATAACTAACTTGCATACCTATACTACCAAGATAAGGATCCTAAGTAAACCAAACTACAAATGCATCAACATTCGAAATTCAAGAGTCAAGGGAAAAACTTTGTTTGAAATGGTTGAATGTCAATCGAATCTCAATTATGCTCATGACTTTCATTCAAATGTAGCAGATTAAACTCTGTCTAAACCAAAGGGAATTGTACCAAGAGAAATTATCGATAGAGAATTATTTAGTTTACTTTTTTATTTCTATCTAAACCCCAATTCTAGAAAAGGGGAGAACAGTCAAAATAAGTCAACAAAATACTCCACTTGATTTTACAATAATATGGCACTGAGGTTGTCACACCTCTGTATATACATACCTCTCCAAGGAAACGTTTTCATGAAGAATCTTGAAATTCCTACTTTTGAATGTGAAATTGGTAATCATCACACCTAAATTTGTCCTAATAGTCATGTAGCTTGGTTATATCAAAAGATCAAAGTTAGTTTTTTCCTAGTAATAGGTATGAAGACTTGTGGTTGCATTTTGTGGAATGCTCTTAGAGTTACAATTCTTGCGGAACCTCTTTATGCAAAGGCAAAATTGAAAGAGGGGACATCTCGGGTTAATTGGATGAATAAAAAGAGTTAAAGAGAATCTATTTCTAAATAAAAAAGGATAGGAACCCTAGTGTTATGATTCGGATTGGCACATGTACCACAGAGATAATAAAAATGGATCTGGAAAGGCATAGCACCCAAACTTGTAAGCTAGTATGCATAATATGCAAAGTAATGTGTTAATAATATGCTCTTAGAAACACTACTATACATTATTTAGACTTTTCTGAAATTTATAAGTGGCATTGCTTCATTGGTTCAAATTATCATGTTGGAATTATCATCATGGATATATACTGGAGGTTAGTATTAATCCATGCATTGGTGTCCCCCATAACACCAATGATAACTCTTAGGCTATCAAGCTACGTTAGGAATGTGCTTCATTGGTTTAAAATGGATCGTGAATTTATGAGTAATATACAAGAATTCCAAGCTTCTTTCATGAATAGTCTCAAGTATATAGGTTCACTTTCTTGTACAACTAGCTCTCCACTGTATAGAGCTAGCATCCCTAAGGGGTATGGCCCAAAAAGCATGGCCTTAAATGGCCTAGAGTCATGCCATATAACACCACATACACACATTCCAAGCTTCTTTCTTAAAAGGTCTCAAGGTTGTAGGTCTACTTTCTTGTATTGTTAGCTCTCCACTACATAGATCTAGAATCCCCAAGGGCTTTGACCCAAAAAGCATGGCCTTGAAAGGCCTAGAATCATGACATATAGCACCACATACATGCCATCTTATAGGAATATCTCACAATGATATCTTGCTAAGTCAGACCCATTAAAGAGCTCGTCCACTCAAGACACAAAAATGTAAAGAGATACCTATAGCAAATCTACAAGACATTGAGGCCACAAAATAACATCTCGCTAAATTAGACCCATTAAAGAGCTCTTATATCTTCCTACATCAGAACCCTACATCAGACCCCTACATTAGACTCATCAAAGAGCTCTATTACAGAGCTCTTACACTCATGGCACAAAAATATAAAGAGAAACCTATGCCAAATATACAAGATCTTGAGTCCACAAAATAACATGTCAAATTTCTTATCTTTTATAAAAAAATACTAGTAATAACCACCAAGCCACTTCACACAACAACTTATCTCTTTCTTGATTTAGGACAATGGTTATTGTAGTGCACTATTAAAACATGCGCTCTCATAATGTGTTGAGATATCGAGCTCAACTAGTGCTGTGAACATTGATGACCCGCATGGTTGATAGCTTCTACACTTATGCCACTGGCATGGGTAACCAAAGGAGCCGTCGTTGGTGAGATTATGGTTAATATGCCACTAGTGGATGATAGGCTGTGTGACAGGCACTTTGGAGTACTAGAGTTATGGCATAGTTATAGCACGAGCTTATATAGTCGAGTTCACATTAGGGATCGACCATTGTATGTTATTGTAGGAGAGTGCTTTCTCTTATAGTGTACTCTTATATTTTTAGTTATATGGTTGTAGAGAAGAGAAGAAGATAGAAGAAATTTTAGCCATCCATATATCTTGTGTATCTTGCTCTTTCTTGTGTGTGTGTGTGTGTGTGTGTGTGTGTGTGTTTACTTGCAAGGAACTTAAGCTCTCCCTCTCCCCCACATTCTCTTGCAAGGAACTCAAGCTCTCCCTCTCCCCCACATTGTGTGTGTGTGTGTGTGTGTGTGTGTGTGTGTGTGTGTGTGTGTGTTTACTTGCAAGGAACTCAAGCTCTCCCTCTCCCCCACATTCTCTTTATGGTATCAAAGCTTCGGTTTGTGTGAGAGCTAAGGAGAAAAGTAGGAGGAAAGAACAAAGCAAGGAAGGAAGCAATACACATGTAAGAGCATTATCATCTCTTCCACTTCTTGTTTAGATATGACACCCCCTGGGTAGATTTGGGAGCTACACATCTCCGCTTGAGGAGTTGTCTTCATAGGCTTGGAGGTGCTTGCAAGGTGCATAGTACTTTGTACTACTAATTTGTAGCAAGAATTGTGTTTTGGGCTTGTTTCGATCACTGCAAGATGTTTTCGATAGTTTCAAAAAAATTGGTTTCTATGAGTGCATTGATCATGTAAATATAGAGTGGCTGAAGTCTACATAGGCCTAAAATATTTTTGTAAGTTTGCCAAAGTTTAAGGTTAATGGTATGCATAAAGTATGTAAAGCATGCAAGCTTGGTAAATAGGCCAAACATGCTTTTCAGTATGAAAAGCATGTCAGTGCAAGGCCATTAGATGTTATACACTCAGATGTATGGGGATCGACCAAGACTGCAACAGTTGCAGGTTATAGGTATTATGTTACATTCATTGATGATGATCACATTGAAAAGATGTAAGGGGGAAGAGAGCTTGAGCTCTTGCAAGCACACACACACACACACTCTCATGAGTTTTAGCTCATGTTGAGCTTGACATCTCAACACTCCCCCTCAAGCTTAACTCCAGCTCATGAACTCCAAGCATATCTCTAAATCTACGGAGCTTCTCAGTTCCCCAGGCCTTTGTGAAGATATCAGCGACCTGATCCTATGTGCTGACGTAGGCCAAGTCGATGGCACTTGCCACCAAGACTCTCTCCTTGATGAAGTGGTAATATACCTCAATGTGTTTCATCCGTGCATGAAAAATTGGGTTCTTGGCCAACTGTATACTACTAAGATTATCACAATATATGACAACCTTTCACTCCACATGTAACCCCAACTCAACAAGTAGCTTAAGTAACCAAGCTACCTCACATGTTGCCACCGCAACTCCTCTATACTCTGCCTCTGTACTCGACAAGGCAACTGTGGGATGTCACAGCAGCACTACCCAATAAAAACATAAATCCACCACTGATAGATCTCCTGCCGCATGAGATGCTACCTGCCCAATCTGCATTTGTGTACCCATATAGCTCCAATGGTACACCTGCTGCATAAAACCATGCATAATCAACAGTGGCCCTCGAATACCAAAGCGTGCATCGCACACTGTCAAGATGTGGTTTGTGTGGAACCTGCATAAAGTGGCTCTTTAAGTCAACAATGTAACTCAAATCTCGCATGCTGATTGAGACACAGATCAAACTCCCCACAATCTTCCTGTACATAGTGGGATCCTCAACACATAACCTACATCCACACACTAAGCTTGCCATTTTGATCTAATGGCACCGAGATTGGCTTACAATCAACCATCCCATACTTGGACAACATGTCCCATACATACTGTCTCTATGACAGTCAAATACCTTGAGGTGTGCGAATGGCCTCAAGTCCCAAAAAGCAGTGCAAATCTCCCAAATCCTTCATCTCAAACTTCCTTTTGAGAAGACTTTCACATGCTCAATCTCATCCAAGTTGTCACCCCCCCCAACAATAAGATCATCTACATATATGGTGATGATCACAATACCCTTATCACTCTTATGCACATACAAAGAGTGATCTGCATCTGCCATATGAAAACCAATAGTGACAAGATACTCAGCAATCTTGTCATGCCATGCTTGTGGAGCTTGCTTCAGCCCCATACAAAGCCTTACGAAGCTTACATACATACTCTAGGTGACCTATATCCTCAAAACCTAGTGGTGCCTGATCCATATACACCTCTTCTTGCAAATCACCATGTGCAAGAACACATTTTTTACATCCATCTGATGTAAAAACCAGCCTTTAGCTGTAGCCATCGCAATCACAACTCTCAAAGTTTCCATCTTTGGAACTGGAGCAAATGTCTTCTCATAATCAATCCCATGTGTCTACCCATATCCTTTGGCTCTACCAATCTAGTCTTGTACCTGCTTATGCTACCATCACTGTTATGTTTCACCTTATACACCCACTTACAGCCAATAGATTTCTTGCCTTCAAAAAATGGCACAAAATCCTAAGTCTCATTTCCATACAATGCATCCATCTTCTCATCCATAGCTTTCTCTCTCAACACACATTTCCAATAGCCTCATCAAAACATGTGGGTTCTACAACTTGCATAACTTTTGCCATATAAGCATAGTAATGTGCCACATAACCATCATAATTCAACCTCTGCACACAGCGTTTTTGACTCTTTTCAGATCTTCGTAATTTTGCATTCATGGCTTCCATAGCCTTCTTCACACCAGGTGTCCTCTCATTGCTGGAATCCCAACCTCCTCATCAAGGCTCATCTCCGATATTAAAAGACTAAGGTCATGTAAAAGGGTAGGAGAAGGGTGTGTGTGTGAATGGACTTATGGTCCACTAGCTCACCTATTTAAAGGCAAAGCTAGAAGGCATTTTGAGGGAGCAAAGGCCAAGTTGTATTCATGAGCAACTTAATAAACAAGATGTGGTCTTGTATTTTGTGAGTCTCTCTCCTCCACATATCTTGATCTAGCATGAGCACCACGTTTTCTTAACATGGTATCTAGAGCTTGGGTAGATTAGGTCACATTTTGGTTGGTGTAGACTAGGTTATCCACATTTCACTTTTTGTGGAGAAGAATCCCTCAGCCAGTGGTGGAGGCCTTCCAGCTGCTTGTGAAGGCCATATCTTGGCTTGACTCCTTGGCGAGTCCAACTAAGAAGTTGTAGAAGAAGACCCCCGGGCATTCATCTTCGTACTGCCAATTGCTGGTTTTCTCCTCTGTCTGCCACGCCATTGCGCCCTGAGCAGGCCGACACACTTTTTTTGCATCGCTGCTATCGTACAGCTCATCGTGTGTAGGCGACTGTGGGCAATGTGAGCTTGGGGCTTTTAAAGCTCATGACCTAAGGGCCTACTACCTAAATTTTTAGCCCCAATGGCTGCGTGAAACGACTGTGGGAGGCAAAAGACCAGGCGGCTACTGATTTTCTCCATGAAAGCTTGCTCAAGAGCTTGATAATAGTGTTCATAAACACTAATAGTGTTGATTAACACTAATGATGCTACTAATCCAATAAAGGAGAGCCATTTTAGAGTGTTTCTAAACACTAAGTGTGTTCTTAAACACTAATGGTGAATCTAATCACCAATACAAGTGTCATTTGATGCTAAAAATGTGCTCTTAAGCACTAATAGTGTTGCTAAACACTAATGGTGATCTTAATCACGAAAGAAAGTGTTCCTTGACACTAATGAAGCTCTCTCCATCAGAATTAGTGGTTGGGCACAAACCCTAAGTGCTAAACCATAAGCTTCACCATCTTAATCTCCTTTTTTTATGCAACATCCTTGGCTTGATTAAGGGTTGTTGCACTCTCATAAGCCTTTCTCTTTCTACTTAAGCTAAAACATCACAAACTTTCTGGTTTTCTTCTTCATAAATCAGCCCATTACTCTCTTGTAATCTCCCTTCAATACCCAATGTCAAAGGAAAACACCCAAATTAAGAAGTTCTCGGGAGAGGGCTTCCACACTTGGCAAGTTCTTGTCAAGTACAAGATGATGTCCAAAGGTTTTTGGCCATTCATCTCCGGCACTAAGGTTATTGATCGAACTAAGGCGGAAGATATTGAAGTGAGCTTCATCTTGATGAGGCTCTTATTCACCATGTGGACCAGCTTCCGGCTGCTGCAAAGGAGAAATGGGATGAGCTTGACAAGCTCTATGGAGGTCATGGTGGTAAGAATTCCAAGATCTCACTTAAAATTGAATTTTTTTATCTTGGAGCTCAAAGAGGGAGACGGAATTGGAGCCTTTATCTCTCATTTGAAGGGCATTATGGCTCAACTTGCATCAGTGAATGCGAGAATGGATGAAGATGATGCAGTGGCTATTTTGTTAAAAGCAGTCAGAAGGTGTACCCCACGTTAGTCACCACCCTGAAGAATATACCTAATCCCACCCTTGAAGGAGTCATTCAATCTTGTCTTGATGAAGAAAAGAGGCCAAAGGGAGGAGCTGAATCTTTAAATGCATCAGCTCCATTGAATATCGAACAAGCTTTATCACATCAAGTGAGCAAAGTAAGGTGTGTCCATTGCAAAAAGGTGGGTCATTTGGAAAATAATTGTTGGATCAAATATCCCAACAAGATGAAATGTAACAAGTGTAAACAAACGGGGCATATCACTTCTAAATGTCCTAACAAAGAGTCACAGGCTAACTTTGCATCAGCCTCTAACTCCATTGAGAAATTGTTTTAAATCTCAATGTAACAACACCTATATTCCTAACATTGTATGCCTAATGTTATAAAGGCAACCTATGTCCAATACCACCTATTCCAATTTTTTTATAGTTGGTATTGAGGGGGGGTATTAAAAGACTAAGGTCATATAAAAGGGTAGGAGAAGGGTGTGTGTGTGAATGGACTTATGGTCCACTAGCTCACCTATTTAAAGGCAAAGCTAGAAGGCGTTTTGAGGGAGCAAAGGCCAAGTTGTATTCATAAGCAACTTAATAAACAAGATGTGTTCTTGTATTTTGTGAGTCTCTCTCCTCCACATATCTTGACCTAGCATGAGCACCACGTTTTCTTAACATCCGAGCCACTAAAATCTCCATCAACAAGAGAATGCCCTATAGAAATATCAGGCATACCAAGGGGCTCAACCACGTTCTCTTTGCCTTTATGTGATGTACCAACTACATTTTCAGGATTGGTATTATGACACAACCTGCCACTCCATGGTCTATCAACAGAACAATTGGATGAGGACTCTCCTGGTCCACTCAATGACTATGATTGCTGACTTACATTATGTGTAACCACATTTCCACTAACATCAGCCCCAACATCTTTTTCAGCAGCATACCAGCTACTCATCTCATCAATACATCTGAATGCACAACATCTACTCTGTTCCTGCTCACATTTCTGTCATGTGGAAATACATGTTTTGTACCTTTTCAAATTGACATGCTTTGCAAACTTTCTGCATATCTTCAACTTTAAACTTAGGCAGCCTTGTTACAATTTCTTTAGTTTGCATAGACTTCATTCTTTGCACATTTACATGCCTAATTCTCTTTTGCCAAATGTCTGTATCTGCAACAACTCGTGAACCATTTGCAAACATTGTAGCACTCACTTCAGGCGTATTTATATTCAATGTAAACATTCTGCCCACTCTGTTGCCTTTTGCAACCAGCCTACACTTATCTTTAAAGTCTTCTACATAGCAGCATCAGGGTTAAACCGGGGACCTGTGCAGACCCTCCAATCATTTGGCCAACAGAAACCATATTCTTTGTAATTTTTGAAACATGAAGTACATCTACAAGGTACTATCACCTTACCATCCTGCATGGACAATGGCACATCCCCAACATGGGCAATCGGATGAGCAGTGTCATCCCCTGTCTTAACAAAACTTGGTCTTTCAAGACTCTTCATTTCATTGAACCACTCAGCATGACTTGTCATGTGGTTCGAAGCACCTGGATCAACATACCATACATCATTCTTACATGCTGCTACATCATTTCTAGACATAGCATTAGCTACATGTTGCATATGTACAAACAACTATCATTATCATCATTATTTTTGCTAGAGAACGCATAGTTATTTTGCTCCACTTTTCCATTTCGCATGTCACTCTGCTTCTTATAGCAATCTACCTGCACATGTCTAGGCTTACCACAGTTAAAACACCCTCGTGTATCATTATGCTATCTTTGCCAATTACCACGACCTTTTTGACCCCCCTGCCTCTAAACTGGCCTCTTCCACCTGTGTGTTGTTGTGAATCCTAGGATTGTTGTTGTTGCTGACCATAATTCTGATTACTTGTTCGTCGGCCACCACATTGGCCACGTCCACAACCTCTACCTCGTCCTCTACTTGCACTTGTGTAGAAGGCCTGCTGCTCTGAACTGTTTTTGTTTTGTGAAGACTGTTGATCGTCACCCAAGTTCTTCTCTTCAATGATCAGCATTGACACCAAATCTGTGAAGTTGATAATGTTCTCCTCCCGAGTTTGAATAGATGTCTTGAATGCCTTGTATTATGGCCTAAGAACATGTAGACATACTTCCACCTTATCATCATCATCAACAGAAACACCAATTGATGCAAGGGATTCCATAATGTCCTTGTTCAAGGCTTAATCATTCACAGAAATATTCTTCTTATCCACAGTATGAATCTCATTCTTTAACTGAATCTTTCGTGCCTTGGTGTTAGTTTCATACAGCTTCACCAAGGTGTCCCATGTCTCCTTAGGTGACTTGGCATCCTGTATATGTCCAATCATGGTGTCCTGTATACTAATAGAAATCCAATACATGAGTTTCCTTGCTCCTTAATTCCAATCCTTGAACTTTTTTACATCTATAACAGTTGGATTAATCTTCGGTATCTCCGCCCGGTGCCTCCTCATGTTCACCTTTAATGTAGTCCTAATAACCTTTTCCCATCAAGAAATTTGTCAATCTAAACTTGCAAGCATGGAAGTTGTTCTTGTCAAGATTCTCTGTAACAATCTAGTTTATTCCATCATTTAACATCTTTTATGCAACACAAATTTACCAAAAACAGCACTCTTGTTTGACTTGCATAAACTGTTGTATTCTCTGCATATACTGCACCCAAACTATCACAACTAGTGACCTCAATTTGCATACATACACCCAATGGCAACTTTGAGACCTCTTCGTAGTAGTACACATAGTGTTTGCACAACTAATCGTCCTTCCTGCAATTCCAAAAACAGAGTTGTGCAGAGAATCGAAACTTACCCATGTAGTGCTCGTGAACTCCTGTGCTGCGAACTGAAAAATGGAGGTCCACGTGCCCAAAATGCAATTTTGGCCTGAAAAATTTTATCCAACAAACAGTATAGTTTCCCTGTAGCTTTGTTCCCATGAAGAAATCTCCTCAATCAGAGTTCGTTTGCTAGTGCCTCCCGAAAAGCTCCCGACAAGGGTGTAGTAGCCAACACAAAGAGGGAAGAGTAGATGAAGCTCTTACCCTCGTACCGCTTCCTGTGCTTCTCTTGCTTCGTTCAGCCCTTAGCATGAACCAAGCTCTGATACTATGAAAAGATGTAGAGGGAAGAGAGCTTGAGCTCTTGCAAAGCACACACACACACTCACGCAAACCCTAGAAGAGAACACACAAGGTGAGAGGCTCTTCTTCACACAATAAAAGAGGTCTACAAAGTAGATAAAGTGACTAACGCATATAATAGAGTATATACAAGCGGTCCATAATGTGAACACGCTAAGAGGAGTGGGTAGATTGGGCTAGTTGGTGTAGTCCAGCTATAGAATCTCTAGCAAAGATATGTCGGTGCCACCTACCAACCCACCAGTGATGTAAATGTCGAACAGTCATGTAGGCACCTCGTGAGTGTCAGCTCATGTTGAGATTGACATCTTATCACACACTAGGAAAGTGTGAGTTATTTCATAAAGGACAAAATTGAGGTGTTTTCTCACTTTCAGAGATTTAAAGTCTTAGTCGAGAAGGAAAAAGGCATACAAATAAAATGCTTGAGATCACATGGTGGGTGAGAGTATTTGTGCAATGAGTTCAATGATTTCTTGAGAAAGCAGGGAATCAAGAGAGAGTTTACATGCAGGTACACTCCAGAACAGAATGGTGTTACAAAAAGACAAAATAGGCACATTATAAAAGTGGCATGTGCCTTTTGATGTCTGAAAATAATATGCCAAATTATTTTTGGGCAGAAGCACTAGCAATAGCAACTGCTGTGTACATTATGAATAGGACACCCACTGCCAACAGCTATTCATGGTATGATGTGCTTGAACAAAATTTTATAGGCATAAAACCGAACGTGTCTCACTTGAAAGTGTTTGGGTGTTTTGCATATGTGCATGTTCCTGATGATGAAGTGAGAACAAATTTGGGTCCAAAGGCAGAAAAATGCATCTTCATTGGTTATGTTTTGGAGCAAAAAGTGTTGAACTTGTACACTCATGATAAGAATAAGATGTGTGTGTGTGTAGCAAATCATCCCATGTTGAGATAAGGTTTGTGTGTGTACCAAACCCTAGCCTAGAAGTCACAAAGTGCCTTCCTCCTCTCATGCCATATGAGAGAGAGTTGATCCCTTTATAGCTTCTAGGCTAGGTTTTGTTACACACAAACCTTATCTCAACATGATATGATTTTCTACACACACACATTATCTTTATCATGACTATAACGCATTTGTGATCATGCAAAAGCATTGCTCAGTCTAACTTGACTTTCGAATATGACACTCATGCACTAAATTTAGGGAGTGGTACTAGACTATGCATAGAGTTGACCTCTATGATTGCACCAAACCCTAGCTCAGAAGCAGATCAAGATGAGTCTTTTTACAAACGGAAGAGAATAGATCGGTATTATGGGGTATCAACCCTATAGAGCTTCTATTAACTGGAATGAAGTCTAGTGAGTGCTAGATATATTTGTCGGTAAATCATCAAGAAGTGTTGAATAGGGCTAAGTTGCTCACCAAACCAAAGAGAGAGATCTATTATAGTGAGAATGTAGAGGAACACACAAACTTGATTAGCTACTAGATCATATGTGTTACATTGATACGATTATCATGAGGCTACAAAAGTTCTATTCTACATTAAGACCATAACCGAGTACTCTTGGAGTGACTCACTTCCAACATTTCCAGATCATAAGCCACCTAAAAGTCATCGTAGTAGCTATGCATGATCGACATGAATTCTATGTAGATATGGAAGGAAATATGTATATCCCCATGTAAAACTCCTCCTGTATCAGATCATTTGGTGCGCTAGTTGGGGCACATGGACCGTAGAGAGTCCACAAAACTTTGAGAGCTCACATGGAGCCTATTGAGTCTAAGCCAATCAAGGAAATATAGGCCTATATGAAAATGACCATGGTAAATTCTTTATCATCACCATTGTATAGAGGGACATGGACAAAAACCACTAGTTTCATGATGCATCCTTAGTCAACATATGTTATCATGAATAAACTACATATGCGGATGAGGATGGTAACACATATGTGCTGTTTTTCTGCATTGCGTTTGCTCTTGTGTTCCCAGATCTGGTCATCATCTCCGCTGCATATTCTAACATGGTATCAGATACTGTGGGTGATTTGCATGCTAGATGGGTAGTAGGTATTGTGGGTGCTTTCCATGTGAACGTTGATGTTGTTAGTCTTATGGTATCATCTTTACTCATTGCATCAATTGTAAGTGTAATCATGTTGGAATTGATTGATTTGTTGTTAGTCTTATGGTATCATCTTTACTCATTGCATCAATTGTAAGTGTAATCATGTTGGAATTGCTTGATGTCTTTAGTAGTGATGGAATAGCAAGAGGGTATTGAGTGAGATGTCACATGGATGAGGACAACACAAAGATTCCCATTAAGGTACCACTTGGAGCTTATGTTTGGTTGTCTTCTAATTCTTGATATATCATTTTTCCTATTCACCCATTTTGGCTTATTGATTTTGGTCAAACTGAGTATATATTATGATATATCATGCGTATTATTATCTCATACGTGAGGAACATTAGCAAGGCTATTTTTCAACACTAAGGCTTTGGAGTAAAAGCAAGGCCCATTTTGGTGGCAAGTACTATTATTGGTTTCATGGGCCTATTTTTGCAATAATAATTTATAGATCCTAGTGGGGAAACATGGAGCCACCAACTAGGGGAAAATATTACACCCAATGTATGCCGTGCTTTCTTGCTCTTGTGTAATGAAGCTTTGTTCATGGTTGATTTGCTTAAGGTGATTTTTTAATCTCCTCTTCATGAGGCCATTTCCATAAATAGGTTCCAATTAATCTTTGTTGGGTCTAATTAGGCCCAATTATATTGATTTAAGATATAATTAGGCCCATAAGGAAGTTTTTCTTACTCCCTCATGATTGCTTTGTTGGTCATGGTGCAATGGACATGTATCCAATTATGGTCCAAAAAGAGCGAGGTCCAATGGGTTATTTAAATCATAGCAAGATATAATTAGGCCCATAGGGAAGTTTTTCTTGCTCTCTCATGATTGCTTTGTTGGGTTATAGTGTAATGGATATGTATCCAATTATGGTCCAAAAAGAGCAAGGTCCAATAGGTTATATAAACCATACAAGGTCATAAGAAAAGGAAAAGGAAATTAAGGTATGCTTATTTTCTTTCCCAAAATCCTTATTTTCCTAGTGTTGTTATAAAAGTTGTTATAATCAGGCCTATAAGGAAGTTTTTCTTGCTCCCCTCATGATTGCTTTGTTGGGTTATAGTGTAATGGATATGTATCCAATCATGGTCAAAAAGAGCAAGGTCCAATAGGTTATATAAACCATACAAGGTTATAAGAAAAGGAAAAGGAAAGGTACACTTATTTTCTTTCCCAAAATCCTTATTTTCCTAGTGTTGGTATAAAAGTTGTTATAAATGTAATAATTCACTATGCAAATAATCATAGCATTTTTTTCCAAAAGTAAATGCTATTATAAACATTAAAATTTAGTGCTTAATAGTAGATCATTAAGTACTTAATAAGAGAACTTATAACAGCACTCCATAAAGTGCCACAAAAATATTGAAAAAAATGCGCTACAAATGGGCCCAATCATTGTAGTGTTTTTGTAAGATCTTTGTGTAGCCATATTTGGTAGTGATGTGTGTGAACACACTGACACCAACTAGGGCACTTCTTCCGTCTTCAGGAGGTTTTTTCCCCTGTGCTAGTATACATCCATCTTGGGGTATATTTATCATCTTTGTATAGCACACATTCATTATCTATCTATCATGTCATTGTGTGCTCCCTTGAGCTTCTCCATTGTGTGTGTGTGTGTGTGTGTGTGTGTGTGTGTGTGTGTGCACGTGCGCGTGCATTCCTCAACCCTATTTCCAAAATTTGGTATTAGAGCATATGCTTCTCACCCCTATGATGTTGCCTATCCTTCACCTGGAGTTGCCTATATTCTTGAATCATATTAGGGAGCCCTTTTGGGATAAGAAAGAGGACTATGAAGTGTGTGGTACTTTATACTACAATTTTACAATCAAATTTTCATTTTGGGCAGCATTGGGGACCGTTTGCGTGATTTTTGATTTTTTGTAGACATCTTTTGGGATTGGATTTGCACTGCTCTTCATCGGATTCTGGAGTAGTATTATCAGATCTATTATAGACGAGTGTGTAGATACCATGAGAAAAAATCAACAAAGACTCACCATGCTAGATCTTGTCTAACGAGCTACCCTATCGATCTCTACATCTTACAAGTAAAATTATTACTCACTTTCCTCTGCATTTCTTTCATACACCTTATAGGTCTCCATTGTCAGTGGCCTTATTAGCAGCCACCTTGGTTGCATCAAAGTAGCACTTCGCACTTGGCAGGTTGTGTGATTACTTTCTTGGGTATTATCAGCCAGGTAGATAGTGATGTATTTCAGATTTTATCCACCGCGCTGTGAGGATAAGCTTGACGGGACCAACTACTTGTTATGGTCCTATATGATGCATCATGTATTGGTAGCCAATGGGCTATGGAAGGTTGTTGTTGGTATTAAGAAATGTCTTGGTTCCTCTGATGAACATAATGCAAAAGGCACATCTGCAAACACAGACTCAGTTTTGCATGGTGCATTACCATAGCATAGCATACCTCCTACGTAGGAACAAACAAAGTGGGATGGAAGAGATGCACAGGCACATGCGTTGCTTACTTTTTTAGTCAATATAGGAGTATCATTCCTCTCACATTTAGTTATGCAGGATTGCTAACACATGCTTGGGATGCACTTGTGTCATTGTACCAAATACGTAATGAAGCACGTGTTACTTATATACGCATGTAATTAGAGTCAGATCATATGGATGAGGGAGACTCTTGTTGTGGCAGTTCAATGCCTTTCATTTCCCCTTTCTATAATGCATCTTGAATAAGCCACGCTAGTGCATTTGCAACTATCGCAAAGAGAAGGGGGACTAAAGGACATCCCTGCCTTATAGATCTCTTGAGCTCAAATGGTTCTGATAATTTTCCATTAATCACTACCCGTGCTCTAGCATTCCCAAATAGTGTTGCAACTTTTTTGATGAAAGAGGTCCTAATCCCATATCCTTTATAAATTGTAGGATGAAGTCCCATTCTAGTCTATCATAGGCTTTGTCAAAATCAATTTTAAAGAAGATGAAATCCTGATTCGTCTCCTAGGCATGTTCGACATCTTCCCATAAAGCAATGATGGCATCTAGAATGAACCGTCCCTTTATGAACCCTTTCTGTTCCTCCTTGACCCACATTTTAAGATTATCACTAAGCCTTCTTGCTGCCAACACCTTAGCAAAATTTTTGTATGCTGTTAAGCAGCATGGAGATAGGCTGCCAATTGGAGAGATATCTTTTTCTCCTCTTTTGTGAATTAGATTGATAATCCCTTCATTTCACGGATATTGGAAGAGCTCCATATTCTAAACCTTCTTGCCACACACAAAGGAGAGGTGAGGTAAGCACATCCTTGAACTGCTAAAAAACCTATGTAGGAAGGCCATCTATACCAGGGCTTTTTCCCTTCTGTAGACAGTATATTGCATCTGCAATTTCTTCCTCTCAGTAACGTCACCTTCAAGAGTTGCTGATAAGGAGCTGGGGACTGTTCTCTGCCTGCATTCTGCAATCACCTTGTCAGCCCTATCTTTCTCTTCATTTTTAGCTGGAGGATTGCTGAATATGTTCGAGAAATGCTTCCTTGCTATGTTCATGTTTTCCTCAATAGATTCTATTGGGAGACCATGAGGGGTTTTGAAGAAAGGGCAAAAACCCTTGTCTTCTTTCTTCTTGAGGATTTTGAACATTTCTCTGGAAGGTCTATCTATTTTGCCAGCACACCACTCTCTAATGAAAAGTTTTAGATATTGGCTTTGAATTATCTCCTCTTTTCTCAGATCAGCATTGAGAGTATTAATTTCATTTCTCAAGTGCTCTAAGAATCCTGCACAACTCTTGACCATGCTCTAGTTGGGGCTCGAATAGAGGAGAAGGAATGCTCCCAAATTTGTTTAATTCCTTCCTGAATTGATGGCATTTGAAAGAGTTTTGGATCTATATAGAACCATCCAGATTTTATTCTAACACCACAGGAGGATTTGAGAGTTACTACAATAGGGAAATGGTCTGAAAGAACAATGTTCTTCATGACTTTTACTGTTGAGCTCAGGTATTTTTGACTGAGAGCATTTGACATATAGAATCTATCTAATCGAGCCTTTCTTGTCAACAAATCTGACCTTCCATTGCTCCAGGTGAAATCATTTGAGGATGCCAAGTCATGTAGGGCATGTAACAGTTTGCATTCCTCCCATCTTTTCTTTTCCTAACCTCTGATATTTGGCCAAGTTGTTTGTACCTGTCAGACTGAGATTCGACCATGTTAAAGTCCCCAAAAGCAAGAGAATTGGAGACTGAATTCTCAACAGAGATGTCCATAACTCCGGTTTAGACCCCGCAAGGCCCGAGGCATACACTGATGTCACAGTAAAGAGATTTTCCTTTGTGTCAATCTAGACAGCTATCCATCTGTGTTTGGGGTCAATGTGAACCTCTTTGATGCAAGTAGCTAAAGATATATCTATACCCATGGCTGTTCCCCCACTGCCCTCCTGTTGATGGTCTGTCATAAACCAACAATGATTCTTGGAAACTGTCAAGAGATTCCTCTGTAGTGAATCACCCACCATCTTTATTTCTTGTAGACATATAATGGAGGGCTTTAAGCCTGACTGCCACATTCAATCTTTTATAACTCGGGGTTTAATCTCATCAGTGAGTCCTTTAGTATTGAAGGACAAGGCTATGATGTTGTCTAGCATCATGTTCTAGGGGTTTTGGAAGGAGGTTTCTCAGCGGGCTCGGGGGTCTTTTCATTTGGAGCTGGGGAATGCATCCCTCCCACTTGAGACTGCCTCCTTTTAGAGGATCCCATATCACTCAAGTTGCCATTCCTTAGCCCTTGCCTAATTGCAGCTAGAGAGGCAATTTTGATATTTTCACCAGGAAGAGTCTCTTCATCTACTAACCTTCCTAGAAGTTCATGTCCTCAACTTCCCTTGCAAATGTCCCTTGCCTAATCACAACATGAGAGCTCGGGACATATTCCTCCACATCACTAGATGACTCCTCCTATAACTAGGAAGTATCAGCAAGATCCATGAGAAGGGGGGTGAATCTATTGTTCTGCTTAACTTTGGAGTTGACCTTTGGTTGCCAACTCTTTTTGAAGGGTTTGTTCCTCCTTCCTACGTTTTGAAAACCTTGATTGTCCTGGTCTGGGGACTCCTGCTTGTCTGGTTTAGAAGGAAGAGGGGGGAATTTAATTGGACAATTCCTAATATAGTGATCCTTGGCCCCACAATGGAAACAGGTATTAGGGATATTCTTATATATTATCTATTGGTCTATGGAGTACCCTCTTCTCTCTCGCAGAAATGGATAAACTGGCTGGAAGATCTTGAGTGATCAGTGGGTGTCTTATCCCTAATAGCCTATCCAACGGGTTTACAATAAGCTTCAGCGATGGGTATAGATGTAAAGGCGGATTCGGGAGCTCTACCTAGATCGGTAGTACAACAGAGGGTTTGGGTCCCAAGGGGGAGAAATCCGGTGACCATTTAAATACAGACGGTGGGGAATTCTTGATCATCCACCATTGACCTGCACCTAATACATTGAGAGCCATTTGTTCATTTTTAAAGAGAAAGCAATAGTAGTTATTGGGAAGAAATTATGTTTTCTCTACTTCCCAGCCTCTTACAATCTAGTTATTCCTAATCCAGGATCGTAGAAACTCGACTGGTGGTCTAGGGCCATAGCACAATCCCACTACAACACGTGCCTACTAAGAAAAACTCCATTTATTAACCAAGTCTTCAGGTAATGAAACAAGGATGTTCTTACCAGCTCCAGGTTGCCTATTTTGAATTCGATCAGACTAGTCGCCTCCTGCTTCGTTGCTCTTTGCTGCAACCTCATGACTTTGCCCTTGGTCATCTTTGAGAGGGCTTCGTTGATCGGTCAAATCTCGTCCGCATCCAAAGTCGGCGAGATTTCTTCGCTCCTTATAGATGACCCCGAAGGCACTTCTGTTTCTGACTCCACCTCCTCCTTGGGTGTTATCGCCTTGGAAGCCATACTCAGGATTGAAGGCCGAGCAAAAATCAAGCGGCGGATCAGGCTGGAAATGCCCAAATGTGAGGTTGCAACGGATTTTTCTCAATTTGAACTATAAAAATTAGTCTTTGAATCTTTAAATTCAAGGCTAACCAAAATTACAACGGATTTTTCTCATTTTGAACTGTAAAAATTACTCTAAAAGAAGGTTCAACTCTGGCCAGTGGCTGGTTAGTATACAGATGCCAACTGGCAACCGGTGAACAGGCCCTAGTCTCTAGATTGTGCATTGTAATTTTTCATACACACTAAAGTGAAAACATCGTTGAATGCGCCTCGGTCTTGACTCATCAGTGTAGCTGGAGACCGAAAAGACGTTACATTTTGAAAGTTTCGAAATTCAAACCGTGAACAAAGGAGCATTCGCGGAAGCTTCATCGTATAAATGAGGTGCACGGAAATGATGCCACATGGGCAGATATGGTGGCAGTTATCATTCGGCCTTCCAACGACCTACGTGCATTCTCATGCAGAGCAGCATGGCAGGCAGGATGCCAGCAATGAGCACGATTTCCATTTGACAACAACACAGGGTAAACCGTAAAACCAGTCGCCCCACTGGGCACATGGCCGTTAGGAAGGAGTACAAAAGTCGGCCGTTTCCCACATGGCCGGTCCCGGGACCCGCCCTGTCGCCTTGGATAGCTGGTAGCCTGGTTGGTTGTTGGTCATGATGAGTTCTTGTTAACCTGTCTTCTGACATTTTGTGATTTCGAATCTCGATGTAGGTTGTCTACCTGGAAGTTGCGGTCGCCTTGTGACTTGACCGTCGTCGTCGCTCCGGAGTCCGGACGACTCCGGAGCGGACCTATCTGCCGACTGCAGTGTGTGCAGGCTACGGGGAGCACCATGGCCACAGCCCACAAGATGACATCGTTCTTGCACATGGATCCGATCGATCATCGCCGGTGGGTCATTGGCCCAATGCCATGGATCGATCATCCCGATTCCCCATCCTTAGCTCATTCGCCAGCCTCATTCGGACTCAGGATAAGAATGTCCTGAGCGACTCCCGAATCCCGATTCCTCCCTTCATCTTGTAAATCCCCGTCCCCATGCAGGCGCCCCCCCCAAAAAAAGAAAAATCACCTTACGTAAACCGTACGCTTCCTATAGAGTACTAGTAGAGACTT
The DNA here is from genome assembly GCF_041138505.1 of Cibotium barometz. Taxonomy (NCBI): domain Eukaryota; kingdom Viridiplantae; phylum Streptophyta; class Polypodiopsida; order Cyatheales; family Cibotiaceae; genus Cibotium; species Cibotium barometz. The sequence goes on along the minus strand of NC_141063.1, from coordinate 53,215,407 downwards.
TTCAGGTACTCCATAAAACACAGCTGTTGTCCACAAACTAATCCTACCTGCTTGCTTCTAGCTAGCATAATTCATTCTGGACATTACCGCCTTCAAGGTCTCAACCAACCTCTAATGGTTTCAATCACCACCCCTAGATAAGTCCTAAGCCCGACTTCACCGTACAAAAAGTTTCTTTGTAATCCCCCTTTATATTCAATATCGTATATGCTTTTCAGAGAGAAAAAAAAAACATACTAAACGTTTTCAACTTTACCTTCAAAAAACATTTCTTGCCTTGCCAAGCACATTGAAGTTCTATGCTTTACCTACATTTTCCAAATTTATATCACCAATGGGTTCCAACAACCTATTCAAATTTTATTATCAATTTTCTTGACTGCCTTCCATTTCCCCAATGGACTGATTTCTAACTTCTATCACAACTTGTGAATCTCCAACACGAAAAGTAGCATGAAAACTTGTAAAGAGATTCAAGTTTTACATCTTAGAATCCTTAATCAGAAGAGGTTCACAAGTCACCACTCAACACCACATTATGCTTTGATCTTGGGAAAGAAAGTGCTCCCAACACTACTTAACCCCTACTTAAAAGCCCTAGATAACAGCCATGAACATTTATGTTTGTCATGATGGTCTGCATAATTACTATTAAATGCCATGCAAACTTTATCTTGTATGCTAAAAATGTTTTCACCCAAATGGTGAAAAACCTTATTCTTTAAGAATTAAAAAATGTGCTACTAATTTCAAAAACAATTTGAAGGCACTTATAACTAAAAACTCCCCCTATCCACAATCTAGGAATTTCAAGACCTTCAACCATAGAATTAGCAAGTATCTAAAAAACTATTAAAATATTGCATCTTTCTCTATTTATGCTGTCGTGGAGCTGTCGGCCTGTTTCCTACAGCCGACTGCTTCATGCACAAGTATATAAGAGTTGCTCCCTTTATTCATTCTATCATCTTCGATTCCCCTATTTGCTGGCTCTTGTACTCTGTAACCTCAAGCTAATAAAGCTCAGTTCTTGCTTGCAATCTTTCTCTCTCTCATGTTCATTGCTTTCGCTTGTGCACATTCTTTCATGGTATCAGAAAGAATGTGCACAAGCGAAGCAATGAACATGAGAGAGAGAAAGATTGCAAGCAAGAACTTTCAGCTTGGGAGAATCAAGACTCAAAATCTCACTCTGCACTTGTTCGAGCCATCTCACCAGAGGTCTGCCCCGCTGTGCAAACATTGGATTGTGTTGCTTCTGTTTGGAGAAAGTTGACACACCTATATGCACGGGACTCTACAATGTGGTCTATCAACCTATTGGGTCAGCTCTTTTCTCCGGAGTTTACAGCAGGGACTTCCATGCAGTCATTTGTGAGATGAAGGTTAAGGTAATTCATTACCAATTAGTGGCAATGGGTACTACCCTGACCTCTCCTCATTAGGCTTCCTGTAGATTATGACATGGTTTCTCAAGCTTTGCGGGTACAGATCACAACACGTTCCCTCGAGTTTGATGATCTGTGTACTCTCCTCTTGGAAGAGGAATCCATCCTAGTTTCTCAGGGAAAATTAAAAATTTCATCGTCTATTGGACCTGATCAAGCACTCTTGAGACGGTGTAGAAGAAAGTTCGGAGTCAGTGTTACAAGTGTGGGAAGAAAGGCCACCTGTCAAAGGATTGTCAGTCAAAGGACAAAGGCAAAGCCAAGGAAAGTTTGGAGTCAGTGTTACAAGTGTGGGAAGAAAGGCCACCTGTCAAAGGATTGTCAGTCAAAGGACAAAGGCAAAGCCAAGGACAAGGGAAAATCTTCAAAGAAGGGCAAAGACAAGTCACATGACACTGACACAGACTCGTCTAGTGACAACCCTAGCTCTCCCAAGGCCTTATGGTAGTCTGGAGAGAACATGACTGGTGTCTTGCTCTGACCCTAAGGGCATCCCTCGTGTGCTGTCTCCAGAAATGGTTTGTGGGTGGGTGAGGTAGCTTTCAAAAGCTCTCTTATATTAAATCTGGAGCATGGGACCCGTGTGTTGGAGTTCCAAGTAGTATAAAGACAGGCAAGTTCACTTGATGGTCCGGATGAGTTCCAGGATCAACCAAGTTTCCTTCATGGTTCGGATGAGTTCCAGAACTATTGGTTAGCAGAGATTATGGACAGGACATGTTCCATGTTCATTTGTTCGAGGTTATTGGATGTGATGTGTTCACAATTCTACTTTGAGTTTGGAGCCAAGCAGATTTTCTTTTGCTCTTTATAGTGGCATTATGTTTTCTGAAGACAACAAGCTGACATGTGCATTTTTCGAGGTGTACTCAGTACTGGCCATGCTGAGGTGTCCACGGTCATGTCCATGGTCGCACCTTCGTCCATCAGTTTTCTTTTGACTTTTTTGCACACTTCAAGATGCAGAGGGGGTGTTAAAATATTGCATCTTTCTCTATTTATGCTGTCGTGGAGCTCTCGGCTTGTTTCTTACAGCCGACTGCTTCATGCACAAGTATATAAGAGTTGCTCCCTTTATTCATTCTATCATCTTCAATTGCCCTATTTGCTGGCTGCTGTATTCTGTAACCTCAAGCTAATAAAGCTCAGTTCTTGCTTTGCAATCTTTCTCTCTCTCATGCTCATTGCTTCCGCTTGTGCACATTCTTTCAAAAACGTGATCTAGGATTGGACTTCATGGGATTTGAAACCCCAACCTTAGCAAGTATCTCAAAAACATGTTCTAGTACTACACTTCATGCGATTTGAAACCCTAGCCTTAGCTGCATGGAGTGATTCATATAACCACTTGGTCGCCGACACCTTTTTGTACCGTAGCTTCTATGTAAGGTGGGAAGCCCTGGCACCATAGAAAGAAGGCAGGGAACAACCTAATGTCATGGGGGGATTTGCCTAACCACACTCGGGAGCATAAACAACTCAATTGAGAAACCAATTTATCATGGCCTAGCACACAAACACATAGTTGGGGTGTGTTACTCATCTCATGAAAGCTAGTTACATGGAATTCTCATAGGAGACGATGTTGCCGCACAGCCGCACTCGAAAGCTCCACTCCGTCTAGTCGCACTCCAATGGAAGCTCGACCCTCCTCACCACTCAATCTTACACACTCACTCTCTCATGCACATGCAAGTAAGCACACACAAGAGCTCAAACAAGCACAAGGCAAGCAAGTAATAATATTTAGGAGAGTAGAGGAGAAGAGCACTCTATTAGCTTATGCATGAAAGAATGAGTGGTGAGATGAGAGTTACATTTAGGAATGCTCTTTCTGACCATTGCTTATGAGCTATAACCTGCTGCTATGTAGGTTGTCGGGGTAGTTCTGGCTCTGGCTTAGCACTTGTAATGAGATTCCAAAAACCTTTTCCCTTCAGAAAACTTTTGATCCTGTACTTCCATGCCTGGAAGTTCTTCCTATCGAGCTTTTCACCAACAATTTGTACTGGATTATCCGACATATTGGTCAATGCAAATACACCTTCCGCACACGTCCAAATCTGTAAACGAGCCTTCCTCAGCTCAACCACACTCCAATGAGTGTTTGAGATACTCCAAAGTAGTCAACAAACTTCAATTTTGATGTAGAAAATCAACCTGTATGCATCCAAAATGAACTGGCTCACGCAGTCCAAGATACCCTATTTTGATGCGCTTTCCAAGGCTCCAAATTACAATGTAGTGGTTTAATCAAGTGTGCATAACTTGCATTGACATCTAAACAACCTCAATGTTGAATATCAACACCATCCGAGGTGTGTACATACCAATTTTGTCAAACCCCCTTCTCTGTTCTGAGAAAAATCAGAAAAACCAGTAGTAGATTTGTTCTAATTTCTTCAATCCTTGTCCAAATTGAGCAACCAAGCATTCATTAGCTTAGCAATGATGTCCACTAACTCCATGTAAAAGGAATTAGACCAATTGTTTAAGACCAAAGAGTAATGAGTCGATTAATCACACTTTGTTTCACTGCAACAACCAGTAGACAGCCTATTTAATCACACTTTGTTTCACTGCAACCAGTAGACAGCCTATTTAATCAGCTCATTTCTAGCTCCATAGATGATAATTGCTGACACTAAGATTTAATTCAAATCCATCTTTTCTTAAATATCATAAAAATTCAATGGGAATTCCTCTTTTACCATTAATTAAATCTATCTAAAATTCTTCTCAAAAAATTCATAAAATATCTATTAATTTCATTAAGCTAGAAATTCCACTGTTCTCCTTCAAATGATTGAATTCCAAATATGGTGGGAATTCCTCTTTCATCATTTAAATTTATCTATGCAAAAAGATAAATTTAACTAAATTTTCTCTTAAAAATTAAATAAAAATCTCCATTAATTCCTTTAGACTAGAAATTCCACTTTTCTCATTTAAATCATTGAATTCAAATTATGGTGGGAATTCCTCTTTCATCATTTAAATTTATCTATGCATAAAAATAAATTTAACTAAAATTCTTCTTTAATTTTTAAATAAAATATCCATTATTTTGGTATTCCAAATTTTTCTCTTTCCTCATTAGAATACATGGATTTCTATTGACATGGGAGTTTCTCTTTTATCATAAAAATGAATTACTAGAAAATCCTCTTTTTCCTAATTAACTATTTATGCATAAACATAAAAATTAAAATTTCCATGGTTATGATGAGAATTATTCAATTAATCTAGGATGATTAATCCTAGAATATGGTAGGAAGTCCTCTTTTCATATTATGTATGAAAATGATTTATGTGTTAATTTTTTAGAAATTTTGCCATAGCTCCGCTGCTATTACTGATAATTTTTAATAATTTTGAAAGCGTAAAGTTTTAGTAATACAATATGATAGAATAACTACCATTTGGATCAATATCCAATTATAAACTTGATTCCTTAGTTTTCATAAATTAAGTAGCATAAAAGCATTAAAAAGCCACTTCTTTGGCCTCTAATTTGACAAGCATAGAAATTACTCTTAGATTTGAGAAGTGCATCATGAATATAGAATTGGTCATAGGAATGACCATTCTTTGGGGGAGAGAGAGATATTCTTAAAAAACATTTTAATTTAAGCATAAATGAAAACTTATAAGATTTATCACTAAAATTCATTAGAGAGATTCAATTGCATTAAAGAGCCATTCAATTGAATACTTCTCAAGCTTGAGAGGGGTTGAGAAGTGAGAAACATTTAGAGATTAAGAAAAAAAGTTCATAAATCAGACTTTATCTCTTATTTTGCTTGATTCTTTAGTCTAACGAGAAGCCCCCAACCAATCAATTGGTTTAGTATGTTGATGAAGATTCCAAGGAAGGTTGAAGAGAGAGAGAAGCTCCAATCTCTTCAATTTATAGAGGATTATTAGAGGATAATAGAAAATATGCTTATTTTAGAGTAATACCGGCATAGTTGAGTTCACAGATGAGAATACAAAAGACTGAGGGTCTATTTATAGGTGAGGGAGGTCACTAACTAAGTCTAACTAAGTTCTAGAATTTACCAGCTTTAGTTAAGTCCAACTAAGTTCTAGAATTTACCAGCTTCAGTTTGGCTGAATTTGGACAAGATTTGGACCAGTTTGGCTCCCTTTTTGATTTGGTTTGATCCAGGAGAGAGGAGAGATAAAAATATCTTATTATTTTTGAGTTTAAAACTTCCACACATGTGAATTAGGTGCCTCCTTGAAGGCTCCCCCTTTCCTTACTAAGGTGTCAAAAATGAATGATTACTCCAAAATATCTCATTTTTTTTTAGTAATATTTTCTAATTTTTAACTAATAAATCTTGTACTCAGTCAACTCTTTATCTTATGTGGGCATTTACTCATTTTTTGGGTATTTTCTTTTATCCATTGGATTTTTCTTATCCCAACACTTGGATTAATCTTATTGGTCCATAGGAACCTTAATTGGACCATAATCTAAAATTTTCAAAAAATCTTGACCCTTAGGCTAAGGTTATTTGAATTATTTTTAATTAATTCCAATTGCACCTTGAAAATTTTATTTTAATTTTTTGTTTCAGGGAAACATATTTTTGATATTTGTAGAATTTATATATCCAAAAATATCTCAATATTGAATTACCACTGTCTAGAAATTTTTATCTCACTAGGCAAAAGAAGGAAAAATAATATTTTCTTGTATTCAGAAACATGGAATGGCTACAGGGTAAGACTTATTTATTATTCATGATGAGGAGGAATCTTACAACTATACTACTGGATTTATGCTATGCGGTTGGGCTTGTGAGTCAGTTTATGCAAAGCCTAAGGAAACCACATTTGGATGCAGTGAGAAGAATCTTGAGTTATGTGAAAGCTACAACTCCTTTATGAGTATGGCAAAAGCTTGAACTACAGAGAGATGCTCCGGAAGCTTTAATTGCTAAGAAAATGCAAATGGTTTTGTCAATCTAGGCAGGTAGATGAAGAGATTGAAGGAGATGGACTGCAAATGGAGGATCTAGCAGGATTTGACACGAGGGGTGAGACAAGGGAAAATCTTGAGCCTGAACAAGAACCAAAGGTGGTTGGCAATGAGAAAGTAGAGGACAAAATGATGCTTGAAGCACCTTCGGAAATGAGTCTCTCTTCTAGAGAGGACAGTGGAGGTGGAAAGCTAGTCACGGATGATCCTGTGAGTGAGAGCAATGCTTATGTGCTGGATTCTGGGAATTCTCTTATTGAACCGGTTGAAGAAGAACTAATGCTTGAGCAACCAGGCATGTGGGAGCCAGAGTCAGGTGAAATTGGGGTTATGAGGTCTAGGAATTCTATGCTGGAAGAAGACGAAAATTTTTCCACAACAGTGAATGCTTATGAGCCAGGTAATCAAAGGCCCAAGGATTTGGGTTGCAAAATGTTAATGCATATGCTTTTAACTGTGGCTGTGAAGTGGGCAAGTGAGGCCTAAGTATGTTTGGGATTGACCCAAGGAGAAGAAGATGTGGATGAGGGTTATGCAGACCCAGTTTTTAGTGATGCTAAGAGTGTGCATGAAGAGGATAGTCAGAATGATGAGATGCCATTAGTTTTGAATGAAAGGAACTCCCAATTGGTATATCACCTGGAAGAACTAGATGGGCAGGCCTGTATAATTGGAAGAGACATGCAACAGTGGCCTTTTGACCCTGGAGGCTGACAGTTTGTGAATACTAACTGCTAGGACATGAATGTCCCGCAGGCTAGGTGGTTGGCAAAGTATGTTAGGCATTTTTCTGAAAGGCATTTTTGGCTTGTGTACGTACGTGTGCATGACGTGTGTGAAGAGGTTGGCTTTGAATGCGTTGCCAGATGCTCAGGGTGGATGCTTTTGGTTTTGGGCTTGTTGTTGCAGGCCTGTCCGGTGAGAGGTCTTCTGGAGGTGGTATCAGCTCCTATAGTTCTGAATGTGTGCGCATCCCTTTAAATGAACGGGCACTCGAAGCTGTGTTTGAAGTGTATGAAGCCATGGGGAGCAATTAATGATTAAAGTGCCAGTGTAGCCTTGAGCAATTGGTGTGAAATGGAAAGGAAAGGTGGCCATCCATTAGGCTTAAAACAAAATAAGAAAATTATAATATTAACATGGCCATAAAGCAAAGGCCACATGGCTGCTTATTTTATTGCCAACGTAGCTATCAGCCAGTGCTTTGGAAGGTTGGCGAAGGAGTGAAGTCGGCGGGACGTGTGGGAGAACGGAGCCGTTTTTAGAACCGGGAGCGCAACAGCAGAGGGGCCCTTAGTTTTTTGTGGTGAAGCAGGCACAAGCGCAGAGAAAAAGCCGGCCTTGGAAGTTGGAGCTGACAGTGAGTCGTGTGGGCTGGTGCGCTAGCTGGAAGCACCCTGGTGATGCTGCCCGTTGAAGGTTTCTGCCTTGTGCTACGAGGCTTAAAAGGGTGATTTGGCAGAGCTGTAGAGCCGGTGAGTTGTTTGGTCGCCCATGACAGCTGTGGTGCTGGCGATGGACGATACGAGAAAGTGAGGGGGCCTCTCTGGCGTAGCCGAGGACAGGGCCGTGTGTAAAGAGGACAGGGCTCTCGGGCGTTACAGGTTGGAGCAGCCGCCTTCTACGAGTGTAGAGAAGGCCGCCTGGTGTAATTCTGCAGACACCAGAGGCGAGGAGAGGCTGGCGAGACAGGTTGACAGTCGGGCTGCTACTGGCGGCGACTGGGCTTGTATGAAGTGGCAGCTGGGCTGGCGACAACAAAGAAGGGCTACGTTCACCTTCGAAAACCTGAATAGACACAACCGTCTGTTGGTCTTGGTAGGTGCTGAAAACCTGCGATTTCTTCGTTGGGACCACAGTGTTTCTGGGAAATCAGTTTGGTCATCACCCCGCCCACGGTCTCGATTCCAAGCGTCAAAGGAGCAATTTCCAAGAGCACAATCCCTGCAATAATAATACATGGAAGAGTTGAATTTAAATATCAACGGGAGACATATTAAATCAAACAGCTTGAGCAGACGTGCGAAGCATGGAAACGTTAAAAAATCCGTATGGCCTCAACATGCATTTCACAAAAAGCATTGAAGGTGTTGGCTGTGGTGTGGCTGGTAGGCCACGTTTGAAGTTGCTGGCGCCAAAGAGAGCTGACTGCGTGAAAGGAGCCGTCTCAAGAAGGATGTGGTGGCTGGGTAGCGACAGACAAAGGGAGCTTTGGCTAAGGATTGCTTGGGCTAGCAGAGGAGCTAGTCATAGATTGGAAGATGTCGACATGACTGGAGGCTGGCAGTGGACTGGAACAAAGAGAAGAAGGAGCCTTGGATAAAGGTTGGGGTGTTTTGCTGATTAGCTGCGGTTGGTGTCTCAGGGCAGCTCGAGGGCAAAGGTGATGTGTTTCTGAGGAAAGGTGACAGGGATTAGCCAAGATTAATGGGGACAGCTTGGTGAGTATGCATCCTTGTGTTGATGTGAGGGTCGTGTATGTGAGAAGGTTGTGTGAGTGAAGCTTCTGTGTCAGAAAGAAGCTCTATGAAGTGTTGATTGGGAATCAAAGATGAAAGACACTGGTGATGTGTCTGGTTATGTTGTTGTGTTGGTATCCTGTGTGTGTTAATTTGCAGGAGAAGGCGTGATTGACGTGTTTGGTGGTGTAGTCCATGGGTTACACTCTCACAACGCACTTTTTGCCAGCCTTTGATTACCTCGTCACGCACACGATGGAAGTGTATGTGTTGCTATGTTTACTGGATTAAGGTGCCCCTGTTTTGTGCTATTCTTTCTGGCATGGGTGGGTGGTGAAGAGTGAGAGATTTATGTTTCCAGTATCGTGCTGGTGGTACCCCTTGTGTTTGTTGTGGTAGGTAGTTTTAGAGGCATTTCTTCTTTTCCCGGCCTCCCGACAACATGCACTTAAGATCTAGAAAGCTCATCGAAGACGATTTGGTCTCCAAACTAGTCATGTGACCGGAGATACCTACAAGAGCCAATACAGGAAGAGAACGAGGTGTAGGAAGGGGGGAACAATTCTTCAAAGACCAAGGATGGATCCAACCTTTGACCTCAATGTAGCCACAAGGACAGATCTGCTAAATATGGCGGCAGAGATGGACCGAGGAATGGTCAGAGAACTAGGCACTGCTCTAGAATCCCGACCCTCCTAGATGAAGCCACATATCATTTCCAAACTCGTCCAAAACTTCTCTGGGTGTACGGATATCCTATCCAACATGTAGAGATTTTTGAATCCACATGTGAAACCTGCGGGCCTGCCAGTGATGCGATAATGATTCATGCTTTCTCCCTGACCCTCGAAGGGAAAGCGCATCAGTGGTTCCGAACCCTCAAGCCCAAGGATAAGGTTAACTTCACATGACTCAAGAATGTTTTTTTGCCCAACTTTGCCCAGAAGTAGTGACAGATGGAGCCCTATGGCACAGTTGCATAATATCAAACAAAAGGAAGTGGAGTCGATGAGAGACTATGTGTCTCGACTTAAGCACTGAAATTCAAGGTGCAAACTACGGGAGAGGTTAACTGACGACCAGTTATTGCCTTGCTTCTTCCGGAGAGGCATTAGAGACCACAAGATGCACGATTATTTGGTACTAGCCCGACCAACTCCTCCTTATGCATGTTGCAAACTGGCAATTGAATATGAAGATAATATGCTGGAATTGCCACAATCGGAAGATGTCAGAACATCTTCAGCAACTATGACTTCTCGTGTCTGGAGTCACCAAGAAATTGGAACTCGGAGCAAGCAAGTCAGAAACATGACTATGGACGAGCTCAATAATGCAATACTAGAGAAATTAAAGGTAAAGGAGGGAAGAGAAACATCTAGGCATAGGCATAACCATCTTTAACCTTGCCGTCGGGAATTGCTGTGGTGCTCTATGTGTAGATTGAATCACACTACCACCGAGTGTCCACAATTAAGAGCAAGGCCATTACTCTATTGTGTACACTGTAAAATTAGGAAATCATGACACTTCAATGTGCAGATATCCAAGATTCCAAAATGTTACACAACTACCAGCACTTAGAGCTCCATTGGCTTTACCAGTGCCATCACTACTGTAAGATAACTCAACTCTTCCTACTTACCTAGGGGGATGTTCTGGGTACAAGACACTTCACCTTTGCCACCACCAATTATATCACCATAGCCACCACAGGCTAAAATCAACCAAGTATTGATTGAAGAGCCATTAGAAGATGTTGAGGTGGTATGTGAAGTAGAACTTAGCGGGGAGTACTATGAGGAAACTACGAAGGTCACGCATGAATTCTACGTCCTATAAAAAATAACATGCCAGTACCTGTGTTTCAAACCATGAGGAAACTACGAGGAAACTACGAAGGTCACGCATGAATTCTACGTCCTATAAAAAATAGCATGCCAGTACCTGTGTTTCAAACCACGGTACAGTGAAAGGGCAAGGGCATGAAATCAAATATGAGGAGAGGACCGCTACAATGTTTTGGCTATGGAGGGCCGCATCAATTTGCTGAGTTCCCAAATAAGAATATGGTTCATATGCACCAACCCCAACAAGTGACTACTACGCCCAATGACATGCCAGTACTCACTTGTACTAAATGTGGTATTGATCATTTGATCAAGGACTTTCCATACCGTGTAAGTGGTTCGACTTCTACTACCAATCAGGCCACCATCTGAACAATTAGTGTGCAACCTAGAAATATCACACCACTCAATGTCCCGAGCGACAAGAGCCCAAGCTCAATTAGGAGAGAAGCAAAAGAACCTAGCAGATGCGACTATTTCCAGAACTGGCCGCAGGAGAAGAGTGAAAAAAGTGGGTAAGGGTGACAATCTAAGATGGATTCGAAGAAGATACGATTGACACCGGATCCACCCAATCGAGAGAAGAGGGGGGGATCAAAGGATCAACCACAAAAGGGCCGGACCTACAGGAGAAAAGGGAGCAACTAACAACTCCTAAAGGAGTTGGTGAGTACCCCAATGCCGATGAGGAAATAAGAAATCTCGAAGATGCTAGGGCCTTATTCTAAGAATGCTAACGGCTTCATGAAGCAGCCAAAAGCTAAGGGCTAACCGGGTGAGGGATACAATGTATCCACCATGAAACGAGCCAACAAGGGAAAGGGAGTTGGACGTACCTACTCCAATTCCAAAAGAAATAGAAGAGGGATCCCAAGCAAACACAATGTCCAGATGTTTGAGGAAAATGCAGTGGGTGAGTCCATCTATTCCTTCCCTATGGATGAATTCAAGATACACACCTGGGGGGAACCCTCAATCTCCAAAGAACCCAGAGACATAGGAAGTCTCACGGCTATACTATCCATGCCCCTGTACAAATGCCATTAGGGCAACTATTACGCAATTCACCAACCCTATGAATAGACATAAAAGAATGGGTAGAAGGCGAACTAAAGCCAGCCGCTTGAGCATGAAGAAAAAATAGAAGGTATCAATCTTGTGCATTCATAATCCAAAAATGTTCACTCCGTGAACCGATTAAAACATGTTCATGCATTGAACTGGTTCACAAAGGTTCACACCGTGAGCCAACCCAAAACAGTTCATGCCATGAACTGGTTCACAAAGGTTCACATCATGAAACGATCATTTCTCACAGGCCAATCGAACGATGCCATGTGGTTTTTGTCATTAAGGCAGCTGCCCTGTCCGATGACTGCATTATAAAATCAAATTTCTTTCTTTTCTTGTCATTTTGCATTGTGTGTGAACATTGCTTCTCGCTTATGCTCCTGTTGTGCATCGTCTGTCCCGAATTTTTGTGCTAGAATCGACTGTCATCTATCGAGGTGGGAGTGTGGTCCATTCGCTTTTTGTATTCTTTTTCCTTTCTATTTTTTGATCTTCATGTTATAATCAATACCTTCTTGACAATACTTGTTGTACATAAATAACAACTGAATCATAGTTATTTTAAAAATTTCTTCACGATATGATCACTTGAAGCACAATCTTTAACAAATGGAAAAAATGGAAAACCAATACGATAACAATCTACACCTTCACTAAGGTTTCACGGGATTATCACCCTGTAGTTTCGCGAAACTGTAGTTTCACAAAACTGTAGGTTCACCAAATCGTAATTCACGGAACCTAACTTCACGAAACCTCACTTGATGTAACAGCCTCACCAGTTCATGATGAAACCTGACTTCACGAAACCGCACCATTTCACGGAACCTCACCGTTTCATGGAACCTCACAGGTTCACGAACCTCACTTCACAAAACTATACTTCACGAAACCCTCTTCACGAAACCTAACTTCATGAAACCTCACTTCACGTAACTGTAACTTCATGAAACCTCACTTCACGTAACTGTAACTTCATGAAACCTAACTTCACAGAACCCCTGGCACCTCACCCGTCTCCCCAACGGCACCCTCAAGAGGTATGCTATCCTATTCCCTAGGATAATATTAAAGCCTTCATTGATGGCACAATTTTGGAATCATTGTTTGGTGCAAAGTACAAGGGTTTCATTCACATTGGCAATCCTCTCTTAAAGCCAAAATTGATGTTCAAGGTCCTCATGCAAGTCACTCCATTTGAGCTAACTCGACACATCATGCCAGAAGCCTACTCTGAGGTCACACTGACAAAGCAGCACAATATGCCATACCCTCTAGGAGCTCCTCACCCTAATTTAGAAGAATTAATTCCCTTGGCTAGAGAGGGCACATTATGGGCAGATGTGGCAAAGCACACAAAGTTGGCCAACCCCCAATTAGTTGACCTGTTGGAAATCACGATCATCACCTTCATGATCAGCTTACTACTGCTTCCACAAGTGGAGGAAGGCTCACCCCATACACACAAGAGGCACCTATGCCACCATTGCACAGATAAGGTGCAAACCAAATTGGAAGATTTTGGAATACAACTAGACTGGCAGAAAGAGTACTTAACAATTCCAGAGTGCAGCTAATGTCTATATGTATGCACCACCAACATAGCGGGTTGACCCATGATACATGCCAATTAAGAGAAGATGGACATCGCTGGAGTTTTAGTAAGCCAAACGACGCGACTCCCATGTCTCCTACAAATTTTAGAGCTTCATGCCAGCAACATTTACAGACATACGAGCGCAAAGGAAACAAATGCTTACATGGATACAAGCATGGCGAAGAATTCCAGACCTAGCAATTATGGCAAGCATTAGATTTTTGAAATTGTTGTTAGTGCTGATTGATCAACCTAAGGAGCCCTATAATTGGCTATGAAGCTGAGCAACTGAAGTTTGACATGAATCAAGGGCCATCTGACAGGGGCATGATACTCTACTACCATCGTCTAATATGTCTTCCGGGTTACATGCATGTCACGTTTGAAGACATGGTGGACACAAGATTTTGGCGATCCCACTCAGACGCACACTCAAAAAGCTCCAATCATGAAGAAATTTCTACCGACATGAGTTCGATGACCAAGTCTTTAGACCTTGGAACAGGTTCTGTGAACAGAATCTACATTTGGAAGGGGGGATGTTAATCCCATTTTGGATTAACAAACATGATCCTCCAATTGAGGACATTAATAAATGTCATGAAATGACACTAGATGAGGTGCAAACCAAATTGGAAGATTTTGGAATACAACCAGACTAGCGAAAAGAGTATTTAACAATTCCAGAGTACAGCTAGGTCTATATGTATGCACCACCAACACAGCGGGTTGACCCATGATACATGCCAATTAAGAGAAGATGAACGCCGCTGGAGTTTCAAGAAGCCAAACGACACGACTCCCATGTCTCCTACAACGTTTCGAGCTTCATGCCAGCAACATTTACAGACATATGAGCGCAAAGGAAACAAATGCTTACATGGATACAAGCATAGCGAAGAATTCCGGCCCCAGAAATTGTGGCAAGCGTTAGATTTTTGAAATTGTTGGTAGTGCTGATTGATCAACCTAAGGAGCCCTATAATGGCTAGGAAGCTAAGCAACTGACGTTCGACATGAATCAAGGGCCATCTGACGGGGGCATGATGCTCTACTACCATCGTCTAATATGTCTTCTGGGTTACATGCATGTCACGTTTGGTGGACACAGGATTTTGGCGCTCCTACTCAGCTTCAAATGCACACTCAAAAAGCTCCAATCATGAAGAAATTTCTACCGACATGAGTTCGGTGACCAAGTCTTTAGACCTCGGAACAGGTTCTGCGAGAGAACAGAACCTACATTTGGAAGGGGGGATGTTAATCCCATTTTGGATTAACAAACATGATCCTCCAATTGAGGACATTAATAAATGTCATGAAATGGCACTATAAAAGTTGTACATTATGAGATATTGGCCACCCAAGGCCTAGTTAAGTAAGTTTTGGGCACCCAAGTGTGAATAAGGGCCAAATGTATGTAAGGCATTTTCTCATAATAAAAAGACACAATCCCATTTTGTGCTATAGAGAGCTCTTCTTTGTGTCTTGAAAGAGATTGAGAGAGAGAGCATTCTAGCATTGTGCCTCTTCTATGCTTGTATGATTCATGCTTGTGTGTGGGAGAGTGAGAGGGAGTGATTGCCTTATGTGACAGTGCGAGTGACTCTACGGTGATAGCGTGGAGGTGGAGCTTGGAGGTTTGGAGCTTAACAAGTGAGCTTGGAGGCCTCAAGGGACTCAAGTTCAAAGCATTGGTAAGTGCCCTACGATAGTTGTGATATAGCTCATCCTTTAGGTGAATGCATTGAGTTCCCTCTTGGAGGTGTGGTAGCCCATAACACTAACTATTGCGGAGAAATTTTGTACCCACATAAATCTCCATCTTCCTATAAATGAGCAAAGTGAGCCATGGCAAGATTGTCATGGTTGCTACAGTATGATTGTTCAAGGTGTAGTGGACTCCAACATGAAATTCACTAGCATGAATATTGAATGGCCAAGGTCATGCAACGACAAACATGTCTTGAAGAATTCTGGTTTCTATCGAGAATGCCAAGGCAATCCGCATCTTGCAAGATCACCATTCAGATTTGGGGACCTGTCCATTCAAGGGTACATTGAGGGCAATGGCGGGTACATGCTACTTCCTTGCCCCATGATCCCTTTCAACCATGCACAATTTGGTAATGATTTATGTAGAAGATACAATTTCTTGCAATCATCAATAAGAATTATTGTGGAGTGTGCTTTTGGGCACTTCAAAGGCACTTGGAGGGTTCTAGTAGGTGGTGTCATTGAATCCCTTCACTTGCGTACTCTGCCTACAGTCATTCTTGGTGGCTGTTTTATACTACCACAACATCATGATGGATTGCAATGATGATTTCCACAACCTCAAGGAGGCAAGGGTGGATGTAAATCTCTCCCTCATTGACAACCCTCATGGAAGGGACCCCAACATGGCAAACGAGGACACTGTAGATGGATACCGAGAATGCGACAAATCCTAATAGAATACTTAGACATGCAAGGCATAGCATGCTAAAAATCCTTGCCTAGCATTTTTATCTGGTACATTTTCTACAAAACCAAGGACACCATTTTGCCTTCTTTTAAACTTAGCGAAATTTCAGTTTTAAAGTGTGCCTGGATGTTTAGGGCAAGATTCATTACTAGCTATTTCCTACACTTTCACTTATAAACTTTTGATAGTACAAACAACAATCAATAATAAGAAACTAATTGTACACAACAATAATCAACAGTCTAACATTAATCAATATACAATAATCAACAGTACAACAGTAATCAATAGTAAGCAAGTTTTGATTGTATGTAACAACAAACAATCAGCAAGTTTTAAAAGTTCAAGTTATTAATATATTGATATATATCTATACCATATCATGTGTAGTTACCGTATCCATTGTATCAAAGCTTTTTCGGCAATCTTTACAAGTTCTTTGCGATATAGCATGAACACTACTCACAAACAATGTAGATGTCTCGATCTTCTTTTTTTCAATATCGATCGGCTCCTTATGTCACTCATTCTAGCTCTCGAGCAAGACATCTTGTCTTGCTCTCTTTCCCTCCTCGGCTACCTCCCACCCATGCATAAGATCCTTGGTGGAATCATGCAAGCCAACATGCAGTACATGTGTTCTCTTTCTAGCCTTTTTTTGGACATCGCTATTGGTTGGAGTCTTGTCGAAATTGGAAGCGGAACTAATTGATTCATCTACTTGTGATGCCTCAGGTACGGTGAGAGCTTACACTTGGAACATGGTGAGCCAAAACCAAGCTAGAATTCTAAGCCAAAAATCATGCTATCAACAAAATATGAGTACAAAAAGTAGTCAGCTGCATTACATTGGTGGTGTCCAACACACATGTTATTGCCAGGTTGACATTTCTATCTATTCCAAACAGTCTTTCTAGAACTTGGAAAAGATCAACATTGAAGTTCAAATGGCTAAATTTCCCTTCGTTTTTGCACTCCAATGTGGTCATCTACCAATAGTTGTCGCTCCCTGAAGGGATGTTTCTTTCCCAATCATGGATCTCGTGGTAGGCTTGAAAAATGCACTTGTACTTCTCATAGGCTTGTTTCTAATAAATTATGACCCCACCATGCTTTGCACACATTCCAACAATGTCAACCCATTGCTCCTCCATGTTTTTCACCCTCTCATACAAATCATAATCAGTTTGC
Source organism: Cibotium barometz (assembly GCF_041138505.1). NCBI lineage: Eukaryota > Viridiplantae > Streptophyta > Polypodiopsida > Cyatheales > Cibotiaceae > Cibotium > Cibotium barometz. The sequence continues at coordinate 53,198,334 of NC_141063.1, read as the reverse complement.
ATTTCATCATACTGTTTCTTACATTCTGTTAGCGAGGAAATCAACCGCTTATTTCCTCAGCAACCTACTAAAGTTCACTGGTTATGCGCGCAACATACACCAGACTAACACGACGTTAAATCAAGCAACAAAGACAGCTTATAGGTTACTCGAACATTTACTGGACTGCCTATTCACTTAACAACAGAAGAACACAATACTACAAAGCTAATTTCAATGGAGTTATCAACTAGACACAGACATCAAGACTCAGAAACATAACAGGATGACTCATATACAATGAAGCTAAAACCCAAGAAGGCAACATTCTTGCCAATATATATATATACTAAGAAGAGCAATGATACAAAAATGGCAGCCAGCCTCCGCAGGGCTCAAGACTTATCCTTTTATACTACTTTCTTATTGCATTTGTCAGTACTAAGATTTCTTTTGGATAGTAAGATGCGCCGATGAGGTGCAGGAGGCGCCGCTGAGTAATAAAATGACCTTTTAGCTACCATCTGGCGGTGCTGACTTGCAGTTGTGGCAGGGTGGCTATCCAGCTACTTTTGCAATCATTAGTCTGCACCCACCCTTAGCCTATGGCTAACACTTGGCATGCCCCATGGGTCAGATTCCCAATCCGACGACTCGAACCCAAAATTGTTGTTGATAGTTTTCGGAAATTTGTTAACTGCCTCATGTTATGGGGGGGTTTTGGTCATGGTCTTGGCAGCTACACCTTAGACTTCGAGATCCGAAAGGTGGAATTTGAAGGATGCCTTCCATGAGATGAATTTCGGGGATTGATTCCCGGAAGCGGACATGGGGAAGAAACGTCTCAAGGTAATACTCACTTCTTCCCATGTTGCTTAATTGGTGGTGGATGTCATTGCTTGCTTGGTGGTTGTTGAAGGACATCATGATGGTGAATAGCCGATCTTGCAGTTGGGTCATAGTGCTTCTGGAGAGCCTTGGAATATTCTTCCAGTGCTTCCAACAGCTACAGCCTTCTTATGTTGGTCGGTGAGGGGTTGCTCTCTTCTGGCTGAGGTGAGGATGTCATTGCTTTCTTGGTGGTTGTTGCTTTGCTGGTCGTTGGAGAACATCATGATGGTGAATAGCCAATCTTGCAGTTGGTCATAGTGCTTCTGGAGAGCCGTGGAATATTCTTCCAGTGCTTCCAATAGCTACTACAGCCTTCTTATGTTGGTCGGTGAGGGGTTGATCTTTTCTAGCTAAGGGGAGGATGGCTCTGCCTCTTCAAGGGATATACCCGCTACATCTAGTAGGAGTATACCCGCTACATCTAGTAGGAGTACCAAGATGGGCAGCAAAGGTGTTGCCCATGATCCTCAAATATGTGCCTTCTTGTGTTGTTGTCCTTCGTGCTGTTGGTACCTTCAGAACCATATTGTCTTCTTTGAATTGCTCGGCTGGTGTCATTGGTAATACACTTCCTCATGTAGGTTGGTGGTTTCTTTGCCCTTTCCTTTCATGGTAAGTCCCTCGAACTTTGACTGTCGGGGTATCCAGGAGTGAGTTTTTGTACTTCATGCCTTGATCTCCAGTGCGGTGAGAAAATGGTTTTCTCTCTAGTTGCTGGTGGCTTGTCCCTTTGTTGTAAGGAATCAGGATACTGGCTGGCGTCCCTTGATGGTTGTCCCCTTCATTGATGAAATTTCTTTGAGATTGTGGATGGGCTCCATAAGTTGTGGGCTTCTTTTTGGGGTGATGGTAACTATGGTTTGGGAGAAGAATAGGAGGAGGTATGGGCTCTGGGCGATGGGAAGTGTGGCATTCTTTAAGGGGGGTGGGTGTACATTTAGGTGGTACTTTAGTTGTAGGTTTGGGGATGGGATTTTCTAGAGAGGGAAGGTTGCTCTTGGGAATATAGATGGTATTATTCATGACTGTGTGCAGAGTAGATGGAAGGGAAGAGAGTGTAGAGGATGGTTGGAGGTGAGGGCTTAGAGCTTGTGGTGGAAGGGGTTAGTGTATGCAAACAAACAAAGATATTTGTATAGTTGTGTCTTGCAGCCTGGGTTTAAAAAGAGTTACCATGTAGCATTGGCGTGCGGAGTGAATGTCGATTCTTGATGGTACTACATTATGTCGGTGAGCGCTTAAGGTGGATCTCTCATGATTGTTGGGAGAGGAGTGACATCATGGAGGTGATGGTGGAAGCCCAGGTAGTGTATTAGTGGGGTTGTTGCATTGATGAATGGACTTGGTGGCATTGGCACGTGGTAGGCCGCAAGGCGGTAGCCGTTGACTGGCTTCTGAAACCGCTGACCGTTGAGTGTGTCAAGAACGAAAGTGCCATCATAGAATTTTTCTCGATAATCTAGAACGGTCCTATCCATTGGAGCTTTATGTTTCTAGGATCGAGGCCCATTTGAGACTGGAATAAGAGAACTGGATCTTCTTCTTTGAATACCCCCATAACTTGGAGTGACGGTCAACCCATTTCTTCCTTCTCTTCTGGATGACCTTGGTGACGAAAAAACTTTGGAAGCGTGTTTCATCCAAGGCAAGGAGTTTATCTAGGTGATGTTGTAGGGATTCTTCAGGGCTTAACGTTCCTGAAATAGCAATGCAGAGACTCGTACTAAGAATTCCATTGGGACCACTACTTTTGTGCCATATACTAATTTGAATGGAGTCATTCCGGTAGAGAATTTGTATGCTGTGCGGAAAGCCCATAAAGCTAAATATAGCTTTTTATCCCAATCGTTGTGATTTTGATTGACCAGTTTTGTGAAAATCTTCTTAAGAATTTTGTTGGTCGATTTAACTTGACCATTGTCTTGGGGATAGTACACTATGGATCTCACACACTCACAAAACCCTAAAAGAGAACACACAAGGTGAGAGGATGATAATCTTCTTTTTCTTCTTCACAACACTCAACACACCATATACAAAGATAAGAGTACACACTATGAAAAGGTACTCAACCAAATACATACTAGGGTTCTCTATAGTGTGAACCCAACCAAATGAGCTGGCGCTATAACTATGCCAGTCTCTAGAATTGGCTATCACACAGCCTGTCATCCCACTGGCTGTATATCACCCATGATCTCACCAACCATGCCAGTGGTGTAAGTGTGGGGCCTATCCCCCAAGCGGGTCATCAATGTCCATTGCCTCACTAGATGAGCTCGATATCTCAACACTCCCCCTCGAGTTCAACTCCATCTCATGTACACCAAGCAAAGCCCTGAATTTGCGGAGCTTCTCTACATCCAATGCTTTGGTGAAGATGTCAGCGACCTGATCCTGTGTGCTGACATAAACAAGGTTAACGTCACCTACCAAAACCTTTTCTCTGACAAAATGGTAGTGGACCTCTATATGCTTCATGCGAGCATGAAAAATTGGATTCCTAGCCAATTGTATACTACTAATGTTGTCACAAAAAATGACAACTTGTCTATCCTTTGATAGACCCAAATCTGCAACAAGTAGCTTTCTCAACCAAGCTACCTCACATGTTGCCATAGCAGCACCTCTGTACTCGGCCTCTGTATACTAGATAGAGCAACCGTAGGCTACTTCTTGTTGCTCCAAGTCACAACAGCACTCCCCAAAGAAAACATGAAGCCACTAGTAGATCTTCTATCTGAGATACTACCAGCCCAATCAGCATCTGTGTACCCATGTACACATATCTCTGTCCGAGTTTCATAAAATAGTCCACAATGCAAAGTAGACCTCACATACCTTAGTATGCGTCTCAATGCATCCAAATGCAGCTTCTAAGGAACCTGCATAAACTGCCTCACCAACCCAACAGCATAGCTCAAATTTGGCTTGGTGATCGTCATGCAGATCAAGCTTCCTACTATGCATCTATACATAGTAGGATCCTCCAAAATCTCTCCTAAATCTGCACTCAACTTGCCATTTTGATTCAATGGCACTGAGATAGGCTTACAGCCTGTCATACCATACTTGGACAACATGTCCAAGCCATATTGTCTCTGCAGTAATCTAATACCATGCGGTGACCTAATCACCTCAATGCCCAAGAAATATCTGAGCTCCCCCAGAGCCTTCATCTCAAACTTCTATCTAAGCAAGATCTTTACATCAAAGATCTCTCCATCATGGTCCCCTGTAATGATCAGGTCATCTACATAGATGACAATAAGCACAACCCCTCTATCACTCTATCTCGCATACAACGAGAAATCTACATTGGTGGCTACATGAAAGCCAATAGTGACAAGATATTCAGAAATCTTGTCATACCATGCTCTTGGTGCTTGTTTTAAGCCATACAAGGCTTTCCTCAACCTGCACACATGCTCGAGGTGGCTCACATCCTCATAACCAGGTGGCTGCAACATATACACTCTTCCTGCAAATCCCCATGCAAGAATGCATTCTTTACATCCATCTGATGTAAAGACCATTGCTTTGATGCAGCCACTGCTATCACAACTCTCACTGTTGCCATCTTGGCAACTAGGCTGAAAGTTTCCTCATAATCAATGCCATATGTCTACACATATCCTTTGGCTACCAATCTAGCCTTGTACTTGCTTATGCTTCCATCACTATTATGTTTTACTTTGTACACCCACTTGCATCCAATGGCTTTCTTGCCTTCAGGTAATTGCACTAAATCCCAAGTCTCATTTCCATATAGTGCATCCATCTTCTCATCCATAGCTTTCTCCCAACACACATTTCCAACAGCCTCATCAATGCATGTGGGCTCTACAACTTGTACAACTTTTGCCATGTATGCATAGTGATGTGCCACATAGGTAAACCTCTGCACAGGATTCTTCACTCTCCCAGATCTTCGCAGCTTTGCATTCATGGCTTCCATTTCCTGTTCTCATAGCTGGTATCCCAAGATCCTCATCAAGGCTCATCTTTGAGCCACTAGACTCTCCATCAACATGAGAATGCCCTGCAAAAATATCAGGCATACTAAGGGGCTCAACCACTTTCTCTTTGCCTTTATGTGATGTACTAATCACATTTGCAAGACTGGTATTATGACGCAGCTTGCCACTCCATGGTCTATCAACTGAACCACCAGATGATGACTCTCTTGGTCCCATTAGGGCCAATTTGGATGAAAAAAGGGCTGTTTAGGGTTTCTCTATTCTTGATCTAAGGGTCAAGGAGGAGCCACGTGTCAAGAAGTATGGCATTTTTGTACACATGTCAAGATCTCCTTCACTTACTTTTGGAACATTTTGCACTATTTTAGCCATAACTTTTACATATGAACTCCAAATTTAGCGCATAAATGGTCCACAGGTGGCACTTGATGAGCTCTATCCAATGAGTACCCATGTTGAATAGTTTTGGTAAGATCTTCATGGTCTTTTTTAAGTTGCCCCTTTTTAGATCCTTAGACAGCCCTTTTCTTGTCCAAATTGGCCCTAATGCACTCAAAGACTGTGATTGTTGACTTGCATTCTATGCAATGACATTTCCACTCACATTAGCCCCAACTTCTTTTTCTGCAGCATACCAGCTGCCCATCTCATCAAAAACAACATCCCTGCTTACCCTCAACTCACATGTAGCAAGGTTATAACACCTGTATCCCTTTTGCTCAAGGGAATACCCAATAAACACACAATTTTTAGCTTTTAGATCCAGCTTAGTTCTCAGCTCATCTGGCACATGCACATATGCAATGCATCCAAAGACTTTCAGATGAGACAAATCAAGTTTTCTGCCAGTAAACCTCTCCTCTGGAGTTACATCATGTATGGTTGCAGTTGGAGTCCTGTTCATGATGTAAACTGCTGTAGAAATAGCCTCAGCCCAATAGCTATGCAACATATTCTTCTCTTCCATCAATGCTCGCACAATCTCAGCAATGTGCCTATTTTTCCGCTCACAACAACTCCATTTTGCTGCGGAGTGTATCTGCATGTAAACTGTCTCCGAATACCATTCTTCTTCAAAAATTCAGAGAACTCATTGGAGAAGTACTCTCTCTCTCCATCTGACCTTAGGCACTTTAGATATTTCCGTGTTTGCTTTTCAACCTTAACTGTGAAATTCTGAAAATGAGTGAACACCTCACCCTTCTCCTTCATGAAGTATACCCACACTTTCCTTGTGTGGTCATCAATAAATGTCACATAATACCTGTAGCCTCCCATAGACATGGTCTTTGTAAGACCCCATACATCTGAATGCACAACATCTAGTATATTTCTGCTCACATTTCTGTCACGTGGAAATACATGCTTTGTTTGCTTTCCAAATTGGCATGCTTCACATATTTTCTGCATACCTTCAACTTTAAACTTTGGCAGCCCTGTCACAATTCCTTTAGTCTGAATAGACTTTATTCTCTGCACATTCACATGTCCAATTCTTTTATGCCAAATGTCTGTGTCTGCAACAATTCCTGAACCATTTACTAACATCACAACACTCACTTCAGGCATGTTTACATTCAATGTAAACATTCTGCCCACTCTATTGCCGTTTGCAACCAACCTACACTTGTCTTTAAAGTCTTCAACATAACAACCATCAAGGTTAAACTGAACCTGCAAACCCTTCTCAATCATCTGGCCAACTGAAACCAGATTCTTTGTTATGTTCAGAACATGAAGTACATCTGCAAGGTACTTCACTTTGCCATCCTGCATAGACAATGGCACATCTCCAACATGGGCAATTGGATGAGCAGTGTCATCCCCTGTTTCCACAAAACCTAGTCTTTCAAGGTTTTTCATCTCCTTGAACCACTCCCCATGACTTGTCATGTGGTTCGAAGCACCTGAATCAACATACCATACATCATCTTTATGCGCTGCTTCAACATTTTCAGACATGGCATTAACAACATGCTGCATAACAAACAACCTTTCATTATCCTCATTGTTTCTGCTCGAGGATGCATAGTTGTTTTGCTGCAATTTTCCATTTTGCATGTCAGCCTGCTTCTTATAACAATCTACCTGCAGATGTCCAGGCTTACCACGATAAAAGCATCCACGTGTATCATTATACTACCTTTGCCAATTTCCACGACCTCTTTGACTCCCCCTGCCTCTGAATTGGCCTCTTCCACCTACGTGTTGTTGTTGTTGTGAATTCTGGGAGTGTTGTTGTTGCTGCTGCTAGCCATAATTCTGATTACCTGTTCGGCCACCTCTTTGGCCACGTCCACGGCCTCCTCTACCTCGTCCTCTTCCTAAACTTGTGTAGAAGACTTGTTGCTCTGAACTATTTTTGTTTTGTGAAAACTGTTGGTCTTCACCCAAGCTCTTCTCTTCTATAATCAACATAGACACCAAATCTGTGAAATTGGAAATGTTTTCCCGAGTCTGAATAGACGTCTTGAACACCTTGTATTGTGGCCTGAGACCACATAGACAGACTTCCACCTTATCATCATCATCCCTGAAACACCAATAGATGCAAGGGATTCAACAAAACCCTTGATCTTCAATGCATAGTCATTCATATCACAGACATACTCTTTTTCTCCACAGTATGTTCATTCTTCAACTGTATCTTTCGTGCCTTGATATTCGTTTCATAGAGTTTTACCAAGGTGTCCCATGCCTCCTTGGGGGACTTGGCATCCTATATGTGCCCAATCATGTTGTCCTATATACTAATAGAGAGCCAATACATAACTTTTCTGGCTCCTTGGTTCCAATCCTTGAAGTCTTTCACATCTACAGCAGTCGGATTGATCTCCGGTGCCTCTTCATGCTCACCTTCTATGTAGTCCCAAACAATAACCCTTTCCCATTAGGAAATTCGTCAACCTAAACCTCCAAGCATGGAAGTTGTTCTTATCAAGCATCTCAGCAACAATCTGGTTTATGCCATCATTTGACATCTTGCCAGACACACAAATTTGCCAGAAACAGCACTCTGGTTTGTCCTACACAAACTGCTATATTTTCTACAGCGGTACTGTACTACACTCAAATGTCACCTCAATGTTCATACATACACCCAATGGCAATTGTTGACCTCCTTGCAGCACACACAATGTCTGCACAACCAATCTATCTTCTTGCAGTTCTTAAAACAGAGTTCTGCAAGGAATCGATGACTTACCCGCAATGCTCAAAATCGCCTGCTTTTCGAAAAACGGAGGTCCTAACGTGCCCGAAATACGTTTTCGGCCCGAAAAAATCTATCCAATAGAATGATATAGTTTCCGTATTACTTTACTCCCGCGAATAAAGCTCCTCAATCAGAGATCATTTGTCGGTGTCTCCCGTAGAGCTCCTGTGACAAGGGTGTAGTCGCCAACACAAATAGGGAAGAGTAGATGAAGCTCTTATCCTCGTATCGCTTCCTGTGCTTCTCTTTCTTGCAGCTCAGCCCTTAGCATGAACCAGGCTCTGATACCATGAAAAGATACAAGGGAGAAGAGATCTTGAGCTCTTGCAAGCACACACACACTCACAAAACCCTAAAAGAGAACACACAAGGTGAGAGGCTGAAAATCTTCTTTTTCTTCTTCACAACACTCAACACACCATATACAAAGATAAGAGTACACACTATGAAAAGGTACTCAACCAAATACATACTATGGTTCTCTATAGTGTGAACCCAACTAAATGAGCTGGCGCTATAACTATGCCAGTCTCTAGAATGGCTGTCACACACCCTGTCATCCCACTGGCCGCATATCACCCATGATCTCACCAACCATGCAAGTGGTGTAAGTGTGGGGCCTATCCCCCAGGCGGGTCATCAGTGTCCACTGCCTCACTAGATGAAAAGATGCAAGGGAGAAGAGAGCTTGAGCTCTTGCAAGCACACACACACCCACAAAACCCTAAAAGAGAACACACAAGGTGAGAGACTAAAAATTTTCTTTTTCTTCTTCACAACACTCAACACACCATATACAAAGATAAGAGTACACACTATGAAAAGGTAAACACTCACCCATGATCTCACTAATCATGCTAGTGGTGTAAGTGTGGGTCCTATCCCCCAGCAGGTGGGTCATCAGTGTCCACCGCCTCACTAGATGAGCTTGATATCTCAACAGAAAATAGGTTGGTTATTCCCAATGTAGGGAGCTCTTCTTGTGATATTATTTATGTCTTCTTTTCAGGGAGCTTTCTATAATTTGTGTCTTCATGAGAGATGCATTCTCTCCATCCAATATCAGCTTCTGAGAAATTGATGGAAGAAAAGGGCTTCTTGCAACATGAATGTAAGCGGGTTTTGTGTCTGCTTCTTCCACACATTCTGGGACTTCTTCATCATCTGAATCTGCAGACAATTCTTCAACTATTTCAAAGTCAGGCTTTGGATTCAAACTTGATATCATGGCCTCGCCAGTCTTTTGGGGTTCGTTGATCCTTCTGGAAAGCTTCATGTTTTGAAACATATCCATAACATTCTCCCATTTTTCTTCTGCAGCTTTGATGTTGGCCTTTTGTTGTCGAATGTCATCTTCTCTGTAAGGCTGTATTGCCGCCACCATTTCTACAGTGAGCGAAGATTTGTGGGTTGGCGAAGATGGCTCGTATGTTTGCTGAGGATATTTCTCTTTAAGGATCTTGTTCAACCTTGCCAGGTTTTCTGCAAGCGAATTCTTCACTTTGATGTGATTGAGAAGCATTCTTGACTCAATTTAACTGAGTCTTTCATTTGCTTGCATGATAGCTTGTCTGTTCTGTATTGCCCTTTCATTTATTGTAGAAAGAGCCTTGGAGTGCCAGTTTGAAATAGGGAGACCTGTGTTTACTGCTTGATCAACTAGTTGGTCTCTCCATATGGTGCATATACCCGTAGGTATCCTTGCTTCATGCCTTCTTGGTCAGCGAATATGGTGACATCTGAGCTGGGAAATAGATTCTCGGTGTCACCTTGTTGTCTACTAGTAGGTGTACTCATCATAGATACTCTGCCTTTTGCTCTAACCACCACGCATCCACAAGCTGTGCAAAGCTCTATATCTCTGTTGGTGATGGTTTGGGAGTGATCACAAAGATCAAGCCTCATCCCAAGTTTTTGGGACAAATCTTCAAGCTGCTTCAGCTTTTCTTCTTTTGACCTGGGTCTAACATTTGTAGATACACAAAGAGAGTTACTGGTTGAAGTTTCGGGGACTTTTCCTCTGATTTACAACCTTACTGGATAGGGGAGTTCTTTGGGTAGATTCTCTATGTCGGTCCATTCCTTTGGAATCTTCATATCTGACCACCTTATGACCACGGGCATAATACCACTAGATCTTTTGTCTAGCTTCATGAACACTGTCATGCTTTGATCTGCACCTTGACGAGTGCTCAAGTCTTTTTTGTCGAGGGTTACCATGATTGCAAGGGCTTTAAAGATAGTCTAGATGGACTATAGAGAATGAGGGTCCTTCACAGAGGGGAGTGTCCCAAGCAGCAATTATAGACTTATGCACATCTTTAACTCTTGTGTCCATAAGAGAAACTAGAAGCCTAACGGCCATACCATTTCTATATAGTGGAATGGTGCCTATAGATGATGCCTAGATGTACATAGTTGTATCCTAGTTCTAAGGCATTCCTGAGATCATCTTCTCTGTCTTATGGGTAGAAGTAATGGGTTTTGTTAGAACCAAACCCTATGTCAGCATTCCACTATATAGTTGTATCCTAGTTCTAAGGCATTCCTGAGATCATCTTCTATGCCTAGTTGTATCCTAGTTCTAAGGCATTCCCAAGATCATCTTCTCTATCTAATGGGTAGAAGTAATGGGTTTTGTTAGAACCAAACCTATGTCAGCAGAGTAGACTTAGAAATAGAGAATTCGGTAGCAGAAGACTTGAGTTTGAACTTTCTATCTAGATCATACAAGGCTTCAGGGCGAATCTCGAGAATGTTCCACTTAGGATATCTAGCATTATCTAAGAAAGAAAGTGAAGAAGAGGTTACCATATTGCTTGACTCGATTCTAAACCTCTTAGAGATAGACTTGGTGAGAGATAGCAGTGCCATTGATCAAGGTAAGAGAAGAGTTTGCTGTGCTCGATTGTTGCATGTGAACTTCTTGCAATGCCTCGGCCCTCAAAGTTTGAATGCCTTAACGTCTAACGCAACGCCCCTGGCTGTGCTTAGCGACTTAATCGACAATGGAATAGGCTTCAAGAAAAGTAGTGTAAGGTTTCCCCCTTCACAAAACAGGGAAAACACTCAAGATAGTCCACTAAGTCTTATCTTGGAGAAAATTTCCAACTCATCGACATCTTGACCATGCAGAGATTCAAGGATATGATTCATAGGTAAGACCTAGTTCTATCCCGCAGGGGGAGCGTGGTCTTCTAAAAATCAAATCACCCATAGGGTAATTGATCATAATTTTGGCAACTACTAGCCTTGATTCCTAGAGAGACAACACTTTTTTCCTTATCCATGCAAGGCACAGCCGCTGGCCTAGTCTTCTAGAATAGAATTGCTCGAGAACCTATTTATCTAACGTAGGGCTTTCACTTAATATGTTGGAAAGCTACCTGACTAATCGGGTCCACCTGTCCACAGGATGGTGCCGTCGGGACATTCCATCCTCCCACTTTCCACCCTACTCACACGTCAATTTGTTTTCTAATTAATCCTACCACACTGTTTGACATAAATAAACATGTTCCTTAATTAAGGCCCTTTTCACAAGGTTTGTTGTTAAAACAGCCTTTACACAATACAATAATGCCAAGACAAGATTTATAAAAAAACTTTATACATGAATCAATTTCATACAAGCCAAACTGTCTTTCTTATTCTTTTCCTTTATATCGTCGATAATCTAGAATTCGGCCTTCTAGCCTCTAGATACTAGGCAAAACCCTACGGGACCATACACCTCATCGTCGGCCGCACTGGCGAGAGCACTCAAGCCGGCCTGTCGCCCTCTCAGGTTCCGTCGCTCGATCCTCCTTCCCCTCAGAGGGATGTCTACGCACTAGGGTGGGCTAATTCACCGCACTAGCCTGGGCCCTCAGAACTAGGCAGCATCACAATCACTCGCCTCAATCGGCGAGCCTCATTCTCCCAATGGTATGAGGGATACCATGGGCCAACTCCGGGCCTTACTAACGTCTTTGCCGTCCGGCTACACAAGCACAAGAACGGGGCAGCGTCAAGGCAGGAAGAGTTGTACCTGCACCTTAATTTAACCAAGATAACAATCCATTTACTCACTAAACCATAGGACTAGAATCCATGTTACCTTCTTAAGAAAACAATCATTTTCACAAAGATTTTAGCATTTCAACTTGAGATTGTGATAAGACATTCTTTATTAAGGCATATGCTGTTGTTTAAAAGAATACAAACTTTAGCTAGTAAATCAATCAAATAGATCACTATTAACAATTAATAGAGAAGCCGGGGCCATACCTTAACCCCTAAGAATGATATATAATTAAAATTTAACAAAATATGTATATACCTTATAGAAATTTGACGTTTATCGTTGGCTTTGCTCATTAACAAGAGCTTTAGAACTTGACATATGAGAATAGAGTCTTCTAATACCTTCTCTTATGATTGAAATCATCCAATCATCCTCAAGATTTATCTCCTCTTACTCGTACTGTGACTCTTCTCTCTTTCTAAGATCTATGGCAAAATAGCCTTCTCTACAGGGCTATGGCATAAGCTTCTTTTCTAAGATATTAGATAAGAATGAAGGGATATATACATCTCAAGCTCTAGGATTACCTTGAGGCTACTTGCTGCCTTCTTACAGTTTTTCTTGTGTAGAGACCCTGACAAAATCAGCGAATTGTTTTAGCCATAACTCTCTGATAAAAACTCAGAATATGGTCATATAACCAGTCAAAAGAACCAGAAGCCATCTGTTCTATAAGCTAGCGTGAGTAGAATAGGCAAAAACGTCTCTATATAGCCACACATGCGCCATCTTTAGAAACGTGTTATTTTTTCACATTTTTAGTATGCATGGACTCTAAATATGTAAAAGTACTCTAAATACGACCTCCTATCACCTGGAGATACTTATCTCTTAATAGAACTATTCTTATCTTCTTATTTCTTTTGGGATTTTTGGAGCTAATATTTTTATTCTAACACTTTCCTAATGTTTCTGTCTCACTCTTCCCTAAGTACACTCTCTTTCCTTATTGAAATCTATATTAAAAGAGACACATACATACATGGCTTGGAAGGAACCTTACAATCTCCCCCACTTAAAAGATTCGAGATATCCTCATCTCGCGAGCTGGGTAGTATCTAAGTAAATCCTCCTGTCTCTTTCAAATTGGTGTCCCCACCACTAGGTAAAAATCTTCTTTTATCTAAACATTGTTCTTAAAGAGTCCTTTATTTCATGTGCTTGGCCCGTTTTGTTGTGCCTCCAAAAGGTCTTTATTATTCTAATGTTAATTGGCCTTATTATCCTAATTTCATGCATCCATATACCTCTCATATGATATGAACCTTCAAATTCCTTATTCTATACCCCCATGTAGTATGGTACTTAACAAATTGTCATGGAGAAACGTAAGGGAATCAATCCTTTACGCAGTCTAACCTATGATAGCAATTTCATAATCTTAGTATCGTCTTGTAGAATACCTCTATTCATCATGCACATTACTTCACATAAATCTTGCACCAATCCTCTTCTATTTACTCATAGAAATACTTGTTGAATTTGGTTATCTTTAACCCTGCTATCCCTATTTCTATTTACTCATAGAAATACTTATTGAATTCGGTTATCTTTAACCCTGCTATCCCTTTTTCTTGACCTATTTTTTGCTCTAGCTCATGATTCCTTGTAGCCAGGGGTGGGCTTGACATTCCTCTTGAATTAGGAGCCTCTTCTTGGTGATTAACATGAAAGGACTCATGTACTTCTCAATACTTTCTATATAAAAAAACTTTATCACAGTCTCTGGCTATAATTATGGCTTCTGAAATAGAGGATAGTTTTACATTCTTGATGAGGTTATTCAACATTCTTGATGAGGTTATTCAAAGGTAGATTAAGCTTCCAAATGAATCGATGGAGAAGAGTTACCTCATCCGTCTCTCTAGAGCAAATCGGAGAAGTTTAACAAAAGTTTAATGGAATACTTTTAGGGTCTTCCTTTCTTGGGTTAGCTCCAAAAATTCATTCATTTTATCCTCTCGAAATCCTGGAGGACAAAACCTTTCACGAAGGTGTAATTTCATGGCATCCCATAACTGATTCTAGTTCTAGTGGTTAGATTGACAACAATGCTTCCAACTAATTTGGCATTTCTTACGATTTTTATACGCGAGCAAGGGTGAGTTTGCTTCTTTCATTGTATCCCCATTAAAAGTTCAAAACTATCAAATACTTATCATAGCACCACATTTGAAGGCAATCAGGATTAATACGTTTGAGATCTTCATTTTTTTTAGAATCACATCTGGTGCCTTGGGATTGACGTATCCAAAGATTATCAGGATTGACACATCTGAGATGATTAGTTTTCTAAAAATTACATTTCTAGTATCTTGGGATTAACACATCTAAGAGCATGATCCTCTGGGAATTACACATCCGATGTTAGACCCATGTTTGTCTGAGATGGGTTCAAGATCTTAGAAGAACGTCCTAGTGTAAAGCATCCAATGGATGGCATTCACACGTCAACTATTCAAATCTTAATGGAGTTATAATCTTAATAATTTATAATATGCAAGTTAATGAGATATATCCTAAAAATTTCTCTAAACAAGTTTTGATCTATCATTCTAGTCATTCAGTCTCTCACTAGTTTCTTAATTTGATCACTCTCCCCAATCTTATTTCTCAAATTTATTGTACAAATATCTTGCGTGTGCACCCCCAAGATACAAGAACAATTTCATAGGATGATTGTCTCAACATGTGACGATATTCCACGGGGGATTCACTAGTAGTAATAAGGAGACGTCACCTGCGTGCAAGAAATATATGAAAATACCCCTTATCTACCCCCTATTTACGGGACCTTACCTTATAAAATGTACCTTCCTTCCCTTATATAACCTCCCTCTCTTACACTCACGTGGTACCATACGGTAAACCCTAGTGGACCCCCCGAGCGATATTCAAATCACTTCTATGGCCAATAGAGATGATTGATTCGTCCTCATATGATAAACAATCACTTGTTTAATCCCTTGACAGTTAACCTTTGAAAAATAAATCCTAGGAACTAAGATCGGCTCTGATACCACTTGTAAGGTTTTCTCCTTCCAAAAACAGGGAAAACACTTAAGATAGTCCACTAAGTCTTATCTTGCAGAAAATTTCCTACTCATCAACACCTTGACCATGCAGAGATTAAAGGATACGATTCATAGCTAAGATCTAGTTCTATCATGCAGGGGGAGCGTGGTCTTCTAAAAATCAAATCACCCATAGGGTAATTGATCATAATTTTAGCAACTACTAGTCTTGATTCCTAGAGACAACGCTTTTTTCCTCATCCATGCAAGGCCTAGTCTTCTAGAATAGAATTGCTCGAGAACCTATTTATCTAATGTAGGGCTTTCACTTAATATGTTGGAAAGCTACCCGACTAATCGGGTCCACCCGTCCGTAGGATGGTGCCGTCGAGGCATTCCATCCTCCCACTTTCCACCCTACTCATGCATCAATTTGTTTTCTAATTAATCCTACCACACTGTATGACATAAATTATAAACATGTTCCTTAATTAAGGCCCTTTTCACAAGGTTTGTTAAAACAGTCTTTTTACACAATACAATAATGCCAAGACAAGACTTATAAAAAAAGTTTATACATGAATCAATTTCATACAAGCCAAACCGTCTTTCTTATTCTTTTCCTTTATACCGTCGATGATCTAGAATTCGGCCTTCCAGCCGCCTTCCAGCCTCTACATGCTGGGCAAAACCCTACGGGACCATACACCTCATAGTCGACCGCGTTGGCGAGGACTCAAACCAGCCTGTCGCCCTCTCAGGTTCCGTCGCTTGATCCTCCCACCCCTCAGAGGGATGTCTGCGCACTAGGGGTGGGCTAATTCACCGCACTAGCCTGGGCCATCAGAACTAGGCAGTATCATAATCACTCGCCTCAATCGGCAAGCCTCATTCTCCCAATGGTATGAGGGATACCATGGACCAACTTCGGGCCTTACTAACGTCTTTGCTGTCCGGCTACACAAGCACAAGAACGGGGCAGCGTCAAGGCAGGGAGAGTTATACCTGTACCTTAATTTAACCAAAATAACAATCCATTTACTCACTAAACCATAGGACTAAAATCCATGTTACCTTCTTAAGAAAACAATCATTTTCACAAAGATTTTAGCATTTCAACTTGAGATTGTGATAAGACATTCTTTATTAAGGCATATGCTGTTGTTTAAAAGAATACAAACTTTAGCTAGTAAATCAATCAAATAGATCACTATTAACAATTAATAGAGAAGCCGGGGTCATATCTCAACCCCTAAGAATGATATATAATTAAAAAACAAAATATGTATATACCTTAGAGAAATTTATCGTTTATCATTGTCTTTGCTCGTTAACAAGAGCTTTAAAACTTGACATATGAGAATAGAGTCTTCTAATACCTTCTCTTATGATTGAAATCATCCAATCATCCCCAAGCTTTATCTCCTCTTACTCGTACTGTGACTCTTCTCTCTTTCTAAGGTCTATGGCAAAATAGCCTTCTCTACAGGGCTACGGCATGCTATTCCTTCTCTAAAAGAAAAGCTATGGATTTTTAGTCTCTTCCTCCGAAAGACCATAGCAATCTAAGCTTCTTTTCTAAGATATTAGATAAGAATGAAGGGATATATACATCTCAAGTTCTAGGATTACCTTGAGGCTACTTGCTGCCTTCTTACAGTTTTTCCTATGTAGAGACCCTGACAGAATCAGTAAATTGTTTCGGCCATAACTCTCTGATAAAAACTCAAAATATGGTCATATAACCAGTCAAAAGAACCGGAAGCCATCTATTCTACAAGCTCTCGCGAGTAAAATAGGCAAAAACGTCTCTATATAGCCACAAACGTGCCATCTTTAGAAACGTGTTATTTTTCCACATTTTTAGTATACATGGACTCTAAATATATAAAAGTACTCTAAATATGACCTCCTATCACCTGGAGATACTTATCTCTTAATAGAGCTATTCTTATCTTTTTATTTCTTTTAGGATTTTTGGAG
Organism: Cibotium barometz; assembly: GCF_041138505.1. Lineage (NCBI taxonomy): Eukaryota > Viridiplantae > Streptophyta > Polypodiopsida > Cyatheales > Cibotiaceae > Cibotium > Cibotium barometz. The sequence goes on along the minus strand of NC_141063.1, from coordinate 53,181,207 downwards.
CTAATATTTTTATTCTAACATTTTCCTAATGTTTCTAGCCTTATTGTCTCACTCTTCTCTAAGTACACTCTCTTTCCTTATTGAAATCTATATTAAAAGAGACACATACATACATGGCTTTGAAGGGACCTTACAAGTAGCACCTTAGACTGCGAGAGACAGATACTCTATTACTCCAATACAGATGGGCGAATGGTGATCAATACCAGAGACTATAATAAGAACGGTTAAAGCGAGATTAACAAGCTCTGATAATCAAGGAAAGCAATAAGGATTGAAGCAAGAAATATCAATGGCCAAGCAAGTAAGAGGGAGGAAGGGAAGCTCAAAAGTAAAATATTACAAGGGAATGATTCTCTCTTACTTATTGTCAAAAATGACTTATAGACAAATGATTAGTTTTCAAACTAGGTCGACCAAACTTAACACTCTATACTAGTCTTAATTAACTATGTACACTAAGTCCGTAAATATTTGCTATTTTACATTAAGCGTAAGGTAACTTAAAGGTTGCATTATATGTTCCAGCACCATCTTACAAAAGTTAAGTGTCCATTTACACGAGTATGATGGCAAAGCGCCTTGTACTTTAAATGGTCAGATAGGTTAAACCATGTAGCCAATGGAGTGGTAAATATGTATGCAATTTTCCTCTCTAGTTGCATCTCTTGCCATGGCCTTCACAAAAAGAAACCTCTCTGTCTCTCTCTCATCATAGTCCGTATGATAGACGTAGTCTCTCTCTCTCTCTCTCTCTCTCTCTCTCTCTCTCTCTCTCTCTCTCTCTCTCTCTCTCTCTCTCTCTCTCTCTCTCTCTCTAGCACAGGCTTATCGCATCACACCAGGTTGTAGGCCTACAAAAAGCTACTTCTTTCTGTCTCGTATTGTAGGCTCCAACACATACATATTACAAGCTCCAACACATACAAATTGCAATCTCTCTCTCTCTCTCTCTCTCTCTCTCTCTCTCTCTCTCTCTCTCTCAGCATGTTTAGTATATAAAACTCTATGAAGATTACTATCTCTCTCTCTCTCTCTCTCATGTAAAGGGTAATCTTAACCTTGTGAATAGTGTGTCTTACTATTACTCTCGATCTTATGCTTGGAGGTACTACTTTCTCATGTAAAGGGTAACCTCAACTTCTGAATAGTACTATTACTCTCGATCTTAAGCTTGGAGGCACTCTCTCTCTCTCTCTCTCTCTCTCTCTCTCTCTCTCTCTCTCTCTCTCTCTCTCTCTCTCTCTCTCTCTCTAGGTCTCATAGGGAGGAGGGACATGTCAGTTAATGTTGCGTGAGGTGGAAGGAGAGCAGTGAATATATGCAAGTCTATATTTCCAACGGAACTTAGTGCAAATAGGGCATTATGAACCATAAAAATTTTAGAAGTCCTACGATATCAAATTACTAACTAATTTACCTCTAATAAATTAGTTACCTCGGTACATGAGTGATAGCCCTGTCTCACTAGATAAGAGCAGGACTTCCTTTCTTGTAGCAATAAGAGCCATGTCCCACAATGGGGTAGTGGGGGCGTCGCTCTGTAGCCGGGGTGGACCTATCTACCATTACCATGGAGTAGCTGGTAGACTTAGCTCTTAGAGCAGAGCGAGTATTAGTAGGTCCAGTCAAAAGTAAGAAGAAATCTAAAAATACAAAGAATTCCAAACAATCCGCATCCGAATCTTTGAACGAGCAGAATGATTTCGATGATTCCATAACCAGTGAGATGAATCGGAGGAGGAGGAGCACAAACCATTTCCAAGAGTAAGAAGGCAGGGAAGGGTGGTTGCAGGATCAGGGTGCCCAATTTTGTCCACTCAGGCGCCCTGTAAATAGTAAAAAAACAGGCATTTATTTACCTTTAGTGGCCAATCTCTCCTACCTAACGAAGGAATTTCCTTTCAAGTTCTTTTGTTGGAACGTCACATGCAAAGTTGGGAATACAGTTGCATAATTTAATTAAGCATTAGATAGTTAAAAGTCCTCATTTCCTTAGGTACAAGCTCAATGTATACACCATGTCCCAAATTTGGACTGGTTCCATAAAATGCTAATATCTTTCACATATAAACTCATATGAGATTTCCACTTAGCATCTTAGATCTTCACATAATATAGAGCTTAACTTAATTTTTTGAGAAATTTTTAAGCTATTTGTCTATTTTCTTTAAATATTTCAAGGTCTTTAAAGTGTTATAATATATGCCACTTTTTGCACCCACAATAACTACCACTTAAAAATGCATAATCTTGTAGATCAAAAGAGTGGTAGATAGTGAGACATTGGTAGAATGTGGTGGTTAGTCAAAATTGCAAATCCAATGGTTTGATTTTTAATGATTTCTTTTCTAAAATTCTTCCAGGCTATCAGAAGGCCTGCAAATACTAATAATCTAATTAGTAAAATTACATTTTTGATGTAAATAATCTAAAACCTATAGAGACTAGTGTACTTGTATTGGTGCATATATGGAAAAAAATTTAGATCACTCTAAGTATGGAAAGATCATTTTTTATTATTTTATCATATTTTTGGTTAATTTTGATAAATTAGACTAATTTATATTAATTTAAGTTATATTGGGAGTAAATTTGAGTGTATGTGTATTTTCTATTAGTTTCTTGATCTCGTTTGAAGTACCTTTCCCCCCTAAATTTGTTGTCCAAGAACTATCCCAGTCCCAGCATAAACTGGACAAAACTGGACACCCTGATCTTGCAACAACCCGGAAAATGGCCAAAGAATTGGCTGTAGCCATGGCTCAGTTGGCCATTGAAGGTGCAAATCCTACTCCTACCGTCCGGTCAGATATCTCATGTGCGAAGTGTCGCAATCTAGGACATGGAGCCAAAGACTATGGCTTAAACGACCTTTGGTGTGCCATTTGCCGAACTTTCACCCATGCAACTGAAGCATGCCTCTACAATGGCAGGAGAGCATAAGAGCAAGAAAACTCCACAAGAAGAATCATAGAATCCACCCAAAAGCCATATGATCTCTGGGAAGATCTAAAGCAATAGCCCAATACATATGTCTATGAAACAGTTACTCACACTTGTTCCAAGTTTTAGGGAACAACTGATTGGTAGCCTTAAACCTCAGAAAGAGGAGATGCCACCCCTACAGCCACCACAAGATTTCAATCTAGAGCAAGCAAAAAACTACATCGCAACCCATTATATATGATGAAGCCATTCCAATTATTTAGGTCAAGTTGGTCGAAGTGGATATAGCAGAAGTTTTGCTAGATGGCAGTTCCAGAGTTAATATCCTATCAGATACAACATGCCACATACTCAGGTTGAGCACATGGGAACCCGCACAAACTGGTGGATTAGTGGTGAGTGTAGCCACTCACGAGCTCAAACTAGAGGTCTCGGGATATAGTTTCCAGATAGCAGTAGTAGTAGTACTCCGATATAGCAGTAGCAGTACTCCGAATGGAAGATATCAAAGGTGCCTATCCAATGTTACTCGGTAGACCTTGGCTCTGCTAAGCATGGATTAAGCAGGATTCGGATGCGAATATAATCACTATCTACACCGTGGTGGGAAGAAGAAGATCAAGATCTCTATCATGCCAGTAGTAGACGAAAAGTGGAAAACTAGACCGTCCTCCAGAAATAGCCGAAGGGATCAACATGCTCGAAGGACTAGACTTTGATGTAGGAAGAAGAATACCTCCAGTAGAATGCTAATTTAATCAGTCTGTTCAAAATAGATGTAGTTCGGATCATGGATAGCTATTGACCCAGCACTCCACATGTAAGTGAGGAATTTAAAGAAAAATCCACTCTAAGGATGGAAGGAGACAATTCAAAGAAACCAAAAGATTTCTATGATGCCCTAGCCGAGGAAGGCAATACCCCCAGCCTCCTACAGCAGCAGCAGCTGATTGCAGTAAAAGAAGCTTTTGACAGAGACTTCAAGCACTCCAAAAGATTCAAAGAAGATGAATTGGTAGAAATGAACTTGGGCACTAGCGATGACCCCAAGATGGTCAGGGTCAGTGTGCAAAGTTGGACAATGAGTTCCGCGAAAAAATCCGAGAGCTGCTTACTTCCTTCAAAGATGTCTTTGCATGGAGCTCCACCGACATGAAAGGGATTGATCTCCCAGCTTCTATCAGCACCGGATCAACCTTAAAGAAGATGCCATTCCTATCTGGCAACAAAGATACCAGATGAGAACCCAAACTATGCCGAGGGTAAAAGAAGAAATAGATAAATTCCTTCATGTTGGGCTCATATACCCAATCGATAGAGCCACATGGTTATCACGGATCGTGATCATCCCCAAAAAAATCAGAAGTTAAGGGTCTATGTAGATACCAGATGAGAACCCAAACTATGCCAAGAGGGTAAAAGAAGAAATAGATAAATTCCTTCATATTGGGTTCATAAACCCAAACAATAGAGCCACATGGTTATCACGGATCGTGATCATCCCCAAAAAAATATCAGAAGTTAAGGATCTATGTAGATTACTAGAAGCTAAATGCTGCTACCTTTTCAGATCCTTTTCCCTTGCCATTCATAGATTCTTTGCTTGATGCTAGCAGGCCATGAGATGTACTCATTCCTAGATGGGTTCAGTGGATACAACCAGGTTCAAATGGCTTTGGAAGATCGGTAGAAGACCACCTTCAGAATGAGGAGGCCTTTGCATCAAATGTCATGACCGTTGGTTTGAAGAATTGTAAGATTCCTCCCTCCAGCTTTTGAGGTGTACAGGTGTAAGAACCTCCCCTTCTGAGCTTATAATTATTCCCTTCACTGAAATAAAAGAAAGATCCTGTTTTGTCCTATTTTGGCTTGGAGAGAGAAATTGTCTAGAGGGAGGTAATCCAAAATTGAGATATTTTTGGATATAAAATCCTCCTAGTGTCTAAAATGGTTTTCCCTGAAACAAAAATTCAAAAAGAACTTTCCAATGTGCAATTGGAATTAATTGAAAATACGTATAAAGGACAGTAGTCTAAGGATCTAGATTTTCAAAAAAAATTGGATTATGGTCCAATTAAGGTTCCTATGGGCCAATAGGATCAATCCAAGTGTGGGGAGGAGATAAATCCAATTTATAAAAGAAAAATACCCAAAAATGAGTAAATGCCCACATAAGATGAAGAGTTGACTGAGTATAAGGTTTATTAGTAAAAAACTATGAGATATTATTAAAAAAATGAGATATTTTTGGTATAATGTTACATTTTTGACACCTTGGTAAGGAAAAGGGGGAACTTCAAGGAGGCACCTATTTCACACATGTGGTGGAGTTTTTAACTCAAAAATATTGTGATATTTTTATCTCTCCTCTCTCTCATGGATCAAACCAAATCAAAAGGGAGCCAAACTAGGTCCAAATCTTATCCAAATTCAGCCAAACTAAACCTGGAAAATTCTAGAACCTAGTTGGACTTGGTTAGAGGCCTCCTTCACTTATAAATAGATCCTTAGTCCTTTGTAAAAAAATCTATGAACTATACCATGCCAGTATTATACTAAAATAATGATATTTTCTATTATCCTCTAAAAATCCTCTACAATTTGGAGAGATTGGAGCTTCTCTCTCTCTTCAACCTTCTTTGGATCCTTCCTCAACATACTAACCAATTGATTGTTTAGGATCCTCTCCAATGACTAAAGAATCTATGAACTATACCATGCCAGTATTATACTAAAATAATGATATTTTCTATTATCCTCTAAAAATCCTCTACAATTTGGAGAGATTGGAGCTTCTCTCTCTCTCTTCAACCTTCTTTGGATCCTTCCTCAACATACTAACCAATTGATTGTTTAGGATCCTCTCCAATGACTAAAGAATCAAGCAAAACAAGAGATAAAATGTGATTTTATGGTCTTTTCCTTAATCTTCTAAATATTTATCACTTCTCAACCCCTCTCAAGCTTGAGAAGTATTCAACTGAATGGTTCTTCAATGCAAATAAAGCTCTCTAATGAATTTTAGTGATTAAACACCTAAAGTTTACATTTATGCTTAAAATAGAATGCTTTTATGTTTATCTCTCTCTCCCCCAAAGAATGGTCATTCCTATTACCAATTCTCTATTCAATTAGTGCTTCTCATGGAGAAATTCTCTATTCACAAATCAAACTCTAGGCTTGTGAAGCTAAAAGTTTAAGAAAATGGTTTTTATACTTATATGCTTATAAAATATGGTAATATTATGAGATAAATCCATAAATTGAATTTAAGAGTAAAAAATAGTTATACTATCATAATTATATTAGTATGTCTTATTCTTTTCATAAAAATTAAAAATTGCCAATAATAGCAGCGGAGCTATGGTAAAATTTTTAAGAAAATTGATACATAATTCATTCTTATGCATAACGTAAAAAGAGGACTTCCTACCATATTCTAGGATTGAATATCCTAGGCAAAAAAGAATGGTTTTTGTCACATTCAATGGAAAACTAATTTTTAAGTTTGTGTAATTAAATAAGTAAGAAAAGAGAAAATTATGGTAATTATATTTAAATGATAAAAGAGGAATTCCTATGACATTTGGAATTCAATCATTTAGATGGGAAAAGAGAAATTCCTAGCATATTAGAATTAATGAAAATTTTATTTAAGATCAAAGATGAATTTTAGATAAATTTATTTTTCTATGAGAAATATTTAAATGATAAAAATTCCTATGACATTTGAAATTCAATCATTTAGATGGAAAAAGAGAAATTCCTCGCATATTGGAATATTTTATTTGAATTCAAAGATAAAATTTAGATAAATTTATTTTATCTATGAGAAATATTTAAATGATAAAAGAGGAATTCCTATGATATTTGGAATTCAATCATTTAGATGGGAAAAGATAAATTCCTAGCATATTGAATTAATGGATATTTTATTTTAGATGAATTTATTTTGTGAGAAATATTTGATGATAAAAGAGGAATTCCCATGACATTGAAATGCAAATAATCAAATGCAAAAAGAGAAATTCCCATGACAATTGAGGTCCAAGAAATTAAATGGAAAAAAGAGAAATTCTTAGTATAATCGATTTATGATTATTTATCAAAAGTGGAAATATGGGTAGAATTGATTTTTGTAAATCCCATGAATTCTTTTATTCAAAAGAGAAATATTGAATATAATTCATTTGAGGAATTGAGAAGGAATATGGAAATAGTCGTCGAGAAAAAGAACCTTTATCTAGGCCAAGCAATTGGTAGAAATTTAGAAAAAGTTTCATTATCGGTATCAAATTCGAAAAAGCTACTAAATGGGAATAGCATGTGAATGGATGTGATAAGATGTAAATGGGATGTGATAAGATGTGAATGGATGTGATAAGATGTAAATCGGGGATGCGATAAGATGTGAATGGATTGGATAAGATGTAAATGGGATGCGATAGGATATGAATGGATGTAATAAGATGTAAATAGGATGAGATAAGATGTGGATGGGATGTGATAGGATGTGGTGTGATAAAAATGAATGAGGATGAGATGGGAAGTAAATGGATGTGGATGTGAATGATGAGATGAGAATGAGATGAGAGGATATGTGAAAGGATGAGATGGGAAGTAAATGGATGTGGATGTGAATGATGAGATGAGAATGATATGGGAGGATATATGAAAGGATGAGATGGGAAGTAAATGGATGTGGATGTGTATGTGTATGTGAAAGAATATGATGTAAATGGCTGTGGATGTGCATGTGAGAATGTGCATGTAAATGAATGTGGATATGTATGTGAAAGAAGTGATATAAATGAATGTGGATGTGCATGTGAAAGGATGTGATGTGATGAAAATGGATGTAAATGTGGATGTGGATGTGAAAGGATGTGGTGTGATGTAAATGGATGTGAATATGGATGTGGATAAGATATGATGTGATGTAAAGGGAAGTGGATGTGAACATGATGTGGATGTGGTGAGATGTGATGTGACAAAAAGGGATGTGGATGTGAATGTGATGTGGATCTAGATGAGATGTGATGTGATGTGACGTGAATATATGTGGATGTGAAATTATAAATATAAATGTATGAATAGATGTGACTAATCGTACATGTGAATGATTAGATGGATATGAATGAATGTGATGTGATGGATATAAATGGATGTGATGTAAATGAATGTGATGGACGTGAATGAATGATATGAGATGTGAATGGATGAGATGTAATGTGATGTGAATTAGGATATGAATGAATGAGATGTGATGTGAAATGGATGTGATGTAAATTGGGATAGATGTGAATGGATGATATGTGATGTGAATGAATGTGATGTAATGGGATGTGAATCGGGATAGATATGAATGAATGAGATGTGAGGTGAAATGGATGTGATGTGATGTGATGTGGATTGGGGTAGATATGAATGAATGTGATGTGATGAGATGTGGATATGGGTAGATGCGAGTGGATAAGATGTGATGAGGATAAATGAGGAAAGATGTGATGAGATGGAAAATGATGTGATTGGATGAGAATGGGAATACATATGAATTGGACGTGGATTAAGTAATGTCAACTGATGTGGAACAATGTGGAAAGACGAGAGTTCATTATAGAAACTGTATTTATGACTGTTTTATGTCAATAATGTTGGGAAAGCATTTTGACCATCTTGTGAATGAGATCGTGGAGACCTAACTGATAAAGTTGCAATAGCTGACGGAGAGTCAACGGAGGACGTCTCACGTAGCAAGGTCTCGCGACGACCGAGGTCTTGACAACCTCGGTTTGATTTAAATGGTGAGCTTCCGGTACAGTGGATGATGTTGAGATATCAAGCTCATCTAGTGAGGCGGTGGACACTGATGACCCGCCTAGGGGATAGGCCCCACACACCACTGGCATGGTTGGTGAGATCATGGGTGATATGCGGCCAGTGGGATGACAGGCTATGTGACAGCCATTCTAGAGACTGACATAGTTATAGCACCAGCTCATTTAGTTGGGTTAACACTATAGAGAACCCTAGTATATATTTGGTTAAGTACCTTTTCATATTGTGTGTACTCTTATCTTTGTATATGGTGTGTTGAGTGTTGTGTGAAGAAGAAGAAGATTTTCAGCCCCCTATCTCTAAACTGACCTCTTCCACCTATATGTTGTTGTTGTGAATCTTGGGACTGTTGCTGTTGTTCAACATAATTCTGATTACATGTTTGGCCACCACCTTGGCCATGTCCACGACCTCTACCTCGTCCTCTACCTGCACTTGTGTAGAAGGCTTGCTGCTCTGAACTGCTTCTGTTTGTGAAGACTGTTGATCTTCACCCAAGTTCTTCTCTTCAATGATCAGCATTGACACCAAATTTGTGAAGTTGGAAATGTTCTCCCGAGTCTGAATAGACATCTTGAATGCCTTGTATTGTGGCCCGAGACCATACAAACACACTTCCACATTATCATCATCATCAACAGAAACACCAATTAATCTACAAGGGATTCCACAATGCCCTTGATCTTCAAAGCATAATCATTCACATATATATTCTTGTTTTCCACAGTATGAAGCTCATTCTTCAACTGAATCTTTCGTGCCTTGGTGTTGGTTTCATATAGCTTCACCAAGGTGCCCCATGCCTCCTTAGGTGACTTGGCATCCTGTATATGCCCAATCATAGTGTCTTGTATACTGATAGAAAGCCAATACATGACTTTCCTTGCTCCTTGATTCCAATCTTTGAACTCTTTTATATCTACAACAGTTGGATTAATCTCCGGTATCTCCGGTGCCTCCTCATGTTCACCTTTAATGTAGTCCCAGTAACCTTTAATGTAGTCCCAGTAACATTTTTCTATTAGGAAATTTGTCAGTCTAAACCTCCAAGCATGGAAGTTGTTATTGTCAAGCTTCTTTGCAACAATCTGGTTTATTCCATCATTCGATATCTTTTATGCAACACAAATTTACCAACAACAAAACTCTTGCTGCTTGACCTGCACCTACTTGACCTGCACAAACTATTGTCACAACCACTGACCTTACTTTGCATACATACACCCAAAGGAAATTTTGAGACCTCTTTACAGCACACACAGTGTCTACACAACCAATCGCCCTTCCTGCTATTCCAAAAACAAAGTTTTGCAGAGAATCGAAACTTATTCGCAATGCTTATGAACACCTACGAACTAAAAAACGAAGATCTAGACGTGCTCGAATTGCGGTTTTGGCTTGAAAATATCTGTCCAAAGGTCCAAAGGATAGAATAGTTGCTTTGCAGCTCTCCTCCCACAAAAGAAAGATCGTTAATAGGAGTTCTTTGCTGGTGCCTCCCGAAGAGCTCCCGACAAGGGTGTAGTAGCTAACACAAAGGGGGAAGAGTAAATGAAGCTCTTACCCTTGTACCTATTCTTGTGCTTCTCTTGCTTGCTGCTCAACCCTTATCATGAATTAGGCTTTGATACCATGAAAAGATGCAAGGGAGAAGAGAGCTTGAGCTCTTGCAAGCATACACACACTCATACAAACCCTAGAAGAGAGCACACAAGGTGAGAAGCTAAAAATTCTTCTTCTTCTTCACACAACAAAAGAGGTCTACAAAGAAGATAGAGTGACTAACACACATAATAGATTATATACAAGTGGTCCATAATGTGAACACACTAAGAGGAGTGGGTAGATGTGGACTAGTCAGTGTAGTCCAGATGTAGAACCTATGGTGCAGATATGTCGGTGCCAACTACCAAACCCACCAATGATATAAATGTCAAACAGTCATGGAGGCACCTCGTGAGTGTCAACTCATGTTGAGCTTGACATCTCAACAGGGCATAGAAGTGACTGTAAGCATATTAAATATTAACATCATACTCTCGTAGAAGTGATTAACATGCATAGAAGTGATTGTGGCATTCACAGTGGTGGACCTAAAAAAGTCATATGAGCAAATATGAAAATTAAAGAATAGAATAAAATAGAATTCTTTCTGCATCATTGTCCTTGCCAATAGCCACATACATACAAGATAGAATGACTTAGCTAGAAGCTTTAATCAACACTTTGGGGAAATACTTTTCCCGAGCGATTTTTTTTAGCAAAGGGAAAAGCCAAGCGAAACCCACCAAAAAACCTCCTGATAGAAAAGAATAGCATCACTTTCCAAATATGTACATCATTCAGCATCTTCCAAATTTCTATTTATGCATACTTATCCTCTAAACTCACATGTAGCTATAGTATATAATTTTCTCGAAAAAAAAAAGCTATAGTATATAATTGTTTTGAAATAATAATGGCTGATGGTATTTAATGTATGTTTATTTGTGTGTGTGTGTGTGTGTGTGTGTGTTCTTTTCATAATTTTTTCTTTTGCGTGTGTGTGTGTGTGTGTTCATATGTATTTATTATATGTGTGTTCATATGTATGTTGTTGAGATGTCAAGCTCAATATGAACTGACACTCAAAGGTGCCTGCATGACCATTCGATATTTACATCACTGACGGGTTTGGTAGCTGACACCGACATATCTTCGTCAGAGATTCTACAGCTGGACTACACCAACTAGTCCACACCTACCCACTCCGCTTAGCGTGTTCACATTATGGACCGCTTGTATATAATCTATTATGTGTGTTAGTCACTTTATCTACTTTGTAGACCTCTTTTGTTATGTGAAGAAGAAGAAAAATTTTTAGCCTCTCACCGCCGTGTATTCTTTTCTAGGGTTTGTGTGAGTGTGTGTGTGCTTGTAAGATCTCAGGCTCTCTTCTCCCCTGCATCTTTTCATATATGTGAGTGTGAGAATGGGTTTATGTGTATGTGTGTATGTGTTCATATATATGTGTGTGTGTGAGAGTGGGTTTATGTGTATGTGTGTATATTTGTGTGTGTGTGTGTGTAAGTATTTTAAAAATTAGATTACATTTTTCAACTGTAAATCAGATTACATTTTTTATTTTTTTAAAATTATGCTGCCAGGTTACCCTTCTCAAACCTCCTATGCTTATACATAAGCGAGCAGCAACTGTACGTGCTCTCCCCTTATTATTGGCGGATGTCGGTATAAAAACAAAGGACGGTTGGGATCTTGGCTAGCACATCATTCTCTAACCATGCTCTAGTTATCTTTCTAGAAGATCAATTGCATCTTTAGAGAGATTAGAGAGAAGGCTCGAGCCAACAAATCTGAGCAATTGAGAGTGAGACAGGGACTCGTGTCTCTTTAGAGATTAAAGGAGGCCCATTCAGGAGCAGCTGGGACATGCTAGATAGGAGCTACAAGAGATGAGTTCAGTTTTCATAGCGGGTGTGGGTACAAAAAAAAGGCCATGAAGGAGGCCGCACCAGCTCGGCCTCCTTTAGGGCCTTTTTTCCTAAGTTTTTTCTAAGATTTATCAATCCTGAGATATGCTAGATAGGAGTTATGGCAAGTTGAGGAGTGGAGACACGAGTTCAATTTTCATAGCGGGTATTCATAACGGCAATCAATCCTATATGCTAGATAGGAGTTATGGCAAGTTGAGGAGTGGAGACACAAGTTCAATTTTCATAGCGGGTATTCATACAGGAAAAAAGGTCCTGAAGGAGGCCGTGCCAAAGTGGCCTCCTTCAAGGCCTTTTTTTCTAAGCTTAATCAATTAAAAGCCTCCAGCCACTCATTGATTAAGGTTAGAAAAAATGCCCTATTGTTACTAACCTCCATCTCAAGCCTTGTTCTACTTACTTCTTTTAAATGTTTTTTTAATTAAAGGTTTGCATGGAGACATATATATATATATATATATATATATATATATATATATGAATAGAAAGTGGAAAACTTTTAATAACCAAGCACACAACAATGGGTGATCAATGTGTGAAATGTCATAAGAAATCCAGGATTTCCAAAAAGCGAGCTATCAATTACTAACTAGCTTATAATATCAATTACTAGAAAATCAATTTCTAAGCCAATGCTCAAACTAAAAAAGACCAATTACTCTGATAGTTAGCACTTGACTAAATAAATAGCTAGTAGGAAACTAAATAAATTATGCACTAGACAACCTAGCACTCGGAGGATGGTAGAACCCAACAATTTAAGATAGTATGCATTAGTGAATGAGTCAAGCTCAAGACAACCATGATCTTTAACCTAAAACCATGAATGAGACAAGGCTTGGGAAGCAGCCTGTGTTGATGTGGGCTGCTTCCCAATGGTAGGACATTGATGCTTGGCATGCCAGAGATCTTGTAAGATGCCACCTTTGCTTGGGTTGAGTAATTCCATCACTTGCCTTCTGATCCGGAGTTGACTCGGGTGGAGTCCCCTTTAGGTTTGGGACCACTAGCTCCATTGGTTTGAGATAAGGTTTGGAAAGACCCATGAGTAAGCTGAATTATTAACCCCACTAGGAGTAGGTTTGGTGCAACTATGGTGGCTAGAAGATCTTCATGTCATAGGAGCAACATAAACATCTCCTTGGTAGCCAAATGATATTAGTAACCAACCTCCCTCTCAATTCCATTATCAAAACTCCAAGTGATATTAGTAAGACTCTTGGGTAGCCAAGCCATTTGTTGGCCAAGGCCACTACCATTGGGAAGCAGCTCGCATCGATGCAGGTTGCTTCCCAATGGTAGTGTCCTTGGCCAACATATGTCTTCCAACATATGTCTTGGCTACCCACATATATTCATGCACCAACACATGGCCTGCATGCTCGGAAGTATTGCAACAAAAGAAACACTAGTTTTACTTCCAGCATGATGCCACCTCTGCTTGGGTCAACTGCCCCCTCGTGATACCCAATCGATTTAGCCTGTAACTTCCCACCAAAAGTAATTCTTGCGACATCTCCTTGTTAAGGCCACTACCATTGGGAAGCAGCCTGCATCGATGCAGGTTGCTTCCCAATTGTAGTGGCCTCCTTGGCCAACACATGGCTTGGCTACCCACAAAGGTAGACACCCAAGAGCTAGTCCTGGACATTTTGATTAAAGAACGTGAGGGGAAAGAAGGATATTTTGGTGACAAGGAGCTAAATGACCTATTTAAGACTGTCACTCCGTTGTCCAGATAAGAAGAGAATTCAGAGATGTATTTAAGAAGCTAAAAGCATCAGTGTGTGTGGCCTGAAAGGACTCAAAGCCATTCTAGATTTGAAAAGCAAGACTGGTTATCCACTTTTGCATAACGTTCTTTTCCTAGGGCAGTTGGTTCGAAAATGCAACCACATGTTTTCAAAATGTCAACTCTCGGTCCTGGGAGTGGAGTAGACTTGGTAAATAGAATGAGACCAGGTGGTAACTTGCAAGAGATGTGGGTGCATTTTGATCACGTGCATCGTGTTCATGGTTGGTCTACAATGGGGGATTTTGTTTACGATCCTTTCCTCAAGCAACTTCTAACCATTACTACATGTGAATTTAAGGTTGAGGATAGATATGTTTGGAAAGAGTTTTGGAAAATGTTAAATGTTGTTGTGCAAGAATGTGGTGAGGGTGATTTTCACCTCCCAAAATAAACACACTCACAAAGACAAAAAAGAAGAGAGCACTTGATCCTAAACCAACTCAATGGAAGAACAAAAAAGGAAGCATCCATGTCATAAATACACAACCCATTAATGGAAACTGAGACTTGAAACATATGGAATAGACCAAAGATTATTTATTAGTTCTCAAAGTACATGGAGAGAGAGAGTGGCTTAATCACACATGGATTTCACACACCTAGGGTGATGTTGGCAAGAGCCACATGATGCGGTGAGCATAGAGAGGAAAACCAAAGACTTTGGTGAAGGTATGGATGATGGGGCAAGAAGAGGCTAGCATGAGCCTGAGGACTAAGAGAAAACTTGTTCTTTGATGGTGATAGATGGCCCCTTTTATAGGTGGAGAGGGACTCCTTAGCAAGGATTTAAGTGGTGTGAAAATGGTTCGATGAAGAGGTTGTAATTGGACCAGGTCTCAATTGCTACTAGGCAAGATGGTGGAGAAAAATTCAAAAGATATGATTACAATTTTATTTGAGCCAAGATTTTCAAAGGCTATTTTAAATAGGTTTGGGGTGAAATCATTACAAAGTGGTGAATATAATTGTGGGTAAGAGAATGAGTGAGGGGAGGTTTGGGTAAACTATCCAAAATTTTTCAGTCCACTGTTTTAGCTATAACTTTTTATGTGTAGCTCGGATTGGAGAGCTTCCAAAACAAAAATTGAAGTTTGCCGCATGCTCTGTAAATTTGACTTTTGGTTTCATATATAGTATGAACCGAAAAGTCTCATCCCAAATTTTTAGTTAAAGATGGTCAAAAATTGAATTTAAAAATGTATACCTTGAAAAAAGTCCTTTTGCTGGGTCTCCCATGTCTCCAAGTTTTTTTTTGCCAAGCCATCTTGGGAAGAAAAAGTTTACGTATATGTATATAATGAAAAGATGCAGGGGGGAAGAGAGCTTGAGCTCTTGCAAGCACACACACACACTCACAAAACCCTAATAGAGAACACACAAGGTGAGAGGCTGAAATCTTCTTCTTCTCTACTCAACACTCAACACACCATATACAAGAAATAAGAGTACACACAATATGAAAGGTACTCAACCAATACATACACGGGTTCTCTATAGTGTGAACCCGACTAAATGAGCTGGCGCTATAACTATGCCAGTCTTTAGAATGGCTGTCACACAGCCTGTCATCCCACTGGCCGCATATCTCCCATGATCTCTCCAACCATGCCAGTGGTGTAAATGTGGGGCCCATCAGTGGACCACCGCCTCACTAGACGAGCTCGATATCTCAACACCCCCTCGTGCTCAACTCCATCTCATGTACACCAAGCGAAGCCCTGAATCTACGGAGCTTCTCTGTACCAATGCTTTGGTGAAGATGTCAGCTACCTGATCCTCTATGCTGACATAAACAAGGTCAAGATCTCCTGCCAAGACCTTCTCTCCGACGAAGTGGTAGTGGACCTCTATGTGCTTCGTACGAGCATGAAAGACTGGGTTCCTGGCCAACTGTATACTGCTAATGTAATGTTGTCACAGAAAATGACAACTTGTCTATCCACTGAGACAGACCCAAATCTGCAAGTAGCTTTCTCAACCAAGCTACCTCACATGCTGCCATAGCAGCTCCTCTCTGTACTCGGCCTCTGTACTCGATAGAGCAACCGTAGGCTGCTTCTTGCTGCTCCAAGTCATAGCAGCACTCCCCAAAGAAAACATGAATCCACTGGTAGATCTTCTGTCTGAGATACTACCAGCCCAATCAGCATCTGTGTACCCATGTACACATATCTCTGTCCCAGTCTCATAGAATAGTCCACAATGCAAAGTAGACTTCACATACCTCAGTATGCGTCTCACTGCATCCAAATGCAGTTTCCGTGGAACCTGCATAAACTGACTCACCAACCCAACAGCATAGCTCAAATCTGGTCTGGTGATCGTCATGTAGATCAAACTTCCTACTATGCGTCTGTACATAGTAGGATCCTCCAAGATCTCTCCTGAATCTACACTCAACTTGCCATTCTGATCCAATGGCATAGAAATAGGCTTACAGCCTGTCATACCATACTTGGACAACATGTCCAAGCCATACTGTCTCTGCAGTAATCCAATACCATGTGGTGACCTAATCACCTCAATGCCCAAGAAATATCTGAGCTCCCCCAGATCCTTCATCTCAAACTTCTGTCTAAGCAAGATCTTTACATCAAAGATCTCTGCATCATGGTCCCCCGTAATAATCAAGTCATCTACATAGATGACAACAAGCACAACTCCTCTATCACCATGTCTCACATACAACGAGAAATCTGCATTGGCTACATGAAAGCCAATAGTGACAAGATATTCAAAAATCTTGTCAGACCATGCTCTTGGTGCTTGCTTTAAGCCATACAAGGCTTTCTTCAACCTGCAAACATGCTCGGGGTGACCCACATCCTCATAACACCAGGTGGCTGCAACATATACACCTCTTCTTGCAAATCCCCATGCAAGAATGCATTCTTTACATCCATCTGATGTAAAGACCATTGCTTTGACGCAGCCACTGCTATCACAACTCTCACCGTTGCCATCTTGGCAACTGGGCTGAAAGTTTCCTCATAATCAATCCCATATGTCTGCGCATATCCTTTGGCTACCAATCTAGCCTTGTACCTGTTTATGCTTCCATCACTGTTATGTTTAACTTTGTACACCCACTTGCATCCAACGACTTTCTTGCCTTCAGGCAATTGCACTAAATCCCAAGTTTCATTTCCATATAGTGCATCCATCTCCTCATCCATAGCTTTCTCCCAACACACATTTCCAACAGCCTCATCAATGCATGTGGGCTCAACAACCTGCACAACCTTTGCCATATATGCATAGTGATGTGCCACATAACCATCATATGTAAATCTCTGCACAGGGTTCTTCACTCTCCCTGATCTTCGCAGCTTTTCATTCATGGCCTCCATAGCCTTCTTTACACCAGGTGTTCTCATAGCTGGGATCCCAAGCTCCTCATCAAGGCTCATATCTGAGCCACTAGACTCTCCATCAACATGAGAATGCCCTGCAGAAATGTCAGGCATACCAAGGGGCTCAACCACTTTCTCTTTTCCTTTACGTGATGTACTAATCACATTTGCAGGGCTGGTATTATGACGCAGCCTGCCACTCCATGGTCTATCAACAGACCCACTAGTAGATGAGGACTCTCCTGGTCCACTCAAAGACTATGATTGCTGACCTGCATTCTGTGCAACCACACTTCCACTCACATCAGCCCCAATAGCTTCTTTTTCAGCAGCATACCAGCTGCTCATCTCATCAAAAACAACATCCCTGCTTACCCTCAATTCACGTGTAGTAGGGTTATAACACCTGTATCCCTTTTGCTCAAGGGAGTATCCAATAAACACACATTTTTCAGCTTTCGGGTCCAGCTTAGTTCTCAGCTCATCTGGCACATGCACATATGCAATGCATCCAAAGACTTTCAGATGAGACAAATCTAGTTTTCTGCCAGTAAACTTCTCCTCTGGAGTTACATCATGTATGGCTATAGTTGGAGTCATGTTCATGATATATACTACTGTAGAAACAGCCTCAGTCCAATAGCAATGCGACATATTTTTCTCTTCCATCAATGCTCGCGCAATCTCAGCAATGTGCCTGTTTTTCCGCTCAGCAACTCCATTTTGCTGCGGAGTGTATCTGCATGTAAACTTTCTCCGAATACCATTCTTCTTCAAATATTCAGAGAACTAATTGGAGAAGTACTCTCCCCCTCCATCTGACCTTAGGCACTTTACATATTTCCCTGTTTGCTTTTCAACCAAAACTCTGAAATTCTGAAAGTGAGTGAACACCTCACTCTTCTCTTTCATGAAATATACCCACACTTTCCTTGTGTGGTCATCAATGAAAGTCACATAATACTTGCAGCCTCCCATAGATATGGTCTTCGCAGGACCCCATACATCTGAATGCACAACATCTAGTGCATTTCTGCTCACATATCTGTTACGTGGAAACACATGCTTTGTTTGCTTCCCAAATTGGCATGCTTCACATATTTTTTGCATACCTTCCACTTTAAATTTTGGCAGCCCTGTCACAATTCCTTTTGTCTGCATAGACTTCAATCTCTGCACATTTACATGTCCAATTCTTTTATGCCATATGTCTGTGTCTGCAACAACTCCTGAACCATTTGCAAACATCGCAGCACTCATTTCAGGCATGTCTACATTCAATGTAAACATTCTGCCCACTCTGTTGCCTTTTGCAACCAACCTGCACTTGTCTTTGAAATCTTCAACATAACACTCATCAAGGTTAAACCGAACCTGCAAACCCTACTCAATCATCTGGCCAACTGAAACCAGATTCTTTGTTATGTTCGTACATGAAGTACATCTGCAAGGTACTTCACTTTGCCATCCTGCATAGACAATGGCACTGAAACCAGATTCTTTGTTATGTTCGTACATGAAGTACATCTACAAGGTACTTCACTTTGCCATCCTGCATAGACAATGGCACATCTCCAACGTGGGCAATTGGATGAGCAGTGTCATCCCCTGTTTCCACAAAACCTAGTCTTTCCGGGTTTTTCATCTCCTTGAACCACTCCCCATGACTCGTCATGTGGTTCGAAGCACCTGAATCCACATACCATACATTATCTTTTTGTGCTGCATCAACATTTTCAGACATGGCATTCACGACATGCTGCATAACAAACAACCTTTCATTATCCTCATTATTTCTGCTTGAGGATGCATAGTTGTTTTGCTGCACTTTCCCATTTTGCATGTCAGCCTGCTTCTTATAACATTCTGCCTGCACATGTCCAGGCTTACCACAATAATAGCATTCACGTGCATCATTATATTGCCTTTGCCAATTTCCACGGCCTCTTTGACTCCCCCTGCCTCTGAATTTTCCTCTTCCACCTGGGTGTTGTTGTTGTTGTTGATTCTGGGACTGTTGTTGTTGCTGCTGCTGCTGGCCATAATTCTGATTACCTGTTCGGCCATCTCCTTGACCGCGTCCACGGCCTCCTCTACCTCGTGCTCTTCCTGAACTCATGTAGAAGGCCTGTTGCTCTGAACTGTTTTTGCTTTGTGAAGACTGTTGGTCTTCACCCAAGTTCTTCTCTTCGATAATTAGCATAGACACCAAATCTGTAAAGTTGGGAATGTTTTCCCGAGTCTGAATAGACGTCTTGAACGCCTTGTATTGTGGCCCGAGACCATGTAGACAGACTTCCACCTTATCATCATCATCTACTGACACACCAATAGATGCAAGGGATTCCACAATACCCTTTATCTTCAGCGCATAGTCATTTACAGACATGCTCTTTTTCTCCACAGTATGAAGTTCATTCTTCAACTGTATCTTGCGTGCCTTGGTATTTGTTTCATAAAGCTTTACCAAGGTGTCCCACGCCTCCTTGGGGGACTTGGCATCCTGAATGTGCCCAATCATGGTGTCCTGTATACTAATGGATAGCCAATACATAACCTTCCTGGCTCCTTGGTTCCAGTCTTTAAACTCTTTCACATCTGCAGCAGTCGGATTTATATCCGGTATCTCCGGTGCCTCTTCATGCTCACCTTCTATGTAGTCCCAATAGCCTTTTCCCATCAGGAAATTCGTCAACCTGAACCTCCAAGCATGGAAGTTATTCTTGTCAAGCTTCTCAGCCATAATCTGAGTTATCCCATCATTTGACATCTTGCCAAACACACAATTTTACCAGAAACTGTACTCTGGTTTTTCTGCACAAACTGCTGTATTTTTTGCACAACGGTACTGTAGTACTCTCAAATGTCACCAACAGTGACTTCAATGTGCATACATACACCCAACGGCAACTGTAGACCTCTTTGCAGCACCCACAATGTCTACACAGTCAATCTGTCTTCCTGCAGTTCTTTAAACAGAGTTCTGCAGAGAATCGATGACTTACCTGCAGTGCTTGAAATCGCCTGCTTTCTGAAAAACGGAGGTCCAGACGCGCCCGAAACGCGTTTTCGGCCCAAAAATCTAGTCCGATAGGACTACATAGTTGCCCTATAGATTTACTCCCACGAAGAAAGCTCCTCAATTAGAGACCGTTTGATGGTGCCTCCCGTAGAGCTCCCGACAAGGATATAGTCACCAACACAAATAGGGAAGAGTAGTTGAAGCTCTTACCCTCGTACCGCTTCCTGTGGTTCTCTTGCTTGCAGCTCAGCCCTTAGCATGAACCAGGCTCTGATACCATGAAAAGATGCAGGGGGGAAGAGAGCTTGAGCTCTTGCAAGCACACACACACACACACTCACAAAACCCTAATAGAGAACACACAAGGTGAGAGGCTGAAATCTTCTTCTTCTCTACTCAACACTCAACACACCATATACAAGAAATAAGAGTACACACAATATGAAAGGTACTCAACCAATACATACACGGGTTCTCTATAGTGTGAACCCGACTAAATGAGCTGGCGCTATAACTATGCCAGTCTCTAGAATGGCTGTCACACAGCCTGTCATCCCACTGGCCACATATCTCCCATGATCTCTCCAACCATGCCAGTGGTGTAAATGTGGGGCCTATCTCCCAGGCGGGTCATCAGTGGCCACCGCCTCACTAGACGAGCTCGATATCTCAACATATAATATCAAATGGAATCTTGAATTATTTAGGCATAATGCTCACCTCCTCTCCTTTGGTGATGTAAGACTTGTGCACATGTGGAAAATTCCAATAAATGCCAAGTCTTTGGGCCCTCTTTGTGGATTATAATACTATCCCAATTCAAAATAATTTAAGACATTATTCCCACCCTCCTTGACTTGGATTGCCAAACCTTTTTTTACTAGGCTTATTACTCACCTTATATGGTGAAATCTAAAAAAATATGTCACATGCCTTACATATGACCAAGATATATATATAAGAAAATGATAATAGGAATTTTTATATTTGGAATAAGCTATAGTTTTTAAATGTGAGCAATGCTCATATAATTAAATAAATGCAAGATGGGGTCCAAGAATTGGTGAAGAAGAATTGCCTTGGATAAATCCTCAAAATGATAAGGTGCTCCCATGAAGATGATGAAAATGCGATAGTGGTTTGAAATATATTATGATAGGTTGTGCATCTACTCTCAAGCCCTTTTTAAAAATGAAAAAGTGAATGGATAACGTGAATGAACTAGTGCATGTAATGTGTGAGGTTTTTTAACATTTTTTAAGAAGTGACTTCTAGGGAACATGCTAAGGCAGTGATCTAGAGGGTGTGCAAGAATGTGATTGTTTTGGAAAATGTGCAAACTAGTGTGTGAAAGGGTGAATTTACAAATATATGATGGCTAGTGAGGCCGGTGCAAATTGGATTGCAGTGCGCTCTATTTATTTTTGTGGGAAGCATAACCCAGAAAAAGAACAATCATGTGCTCTATTTATTTTTGTGGGAAGCATAACCCAGAAAAAGAACAATCATGTGCTTTTCATTGAGAGCAGAGCATGGTCAATCATACAAAAAAGTGTATTAGACCAGCTTTCCATGAGGAGCACAAGGTTTTATGTAGAAAGTGGAAGAGTGCAAGCTTGGATGTTGTGGCAGAAAATTGTAAACAAGCTTTATAACAGTGGTGGAGAAATGGACGTTGTGGAGGGTGAATTGCCATCGATGGAAACATGGCTTGCATGGTGGTAAGTGCGTGCAATGCATTGGAGTTCTTGGTTTTTGACACAAGACAAAGATGGTCCTTTCTTGCCGACCACAAACCTTTATGAAAACAAGCACTCTAGCATGAGAGCCCAACTTTTGGTTATAGGAAGCAATTGTTTTTGTATGAGGCTACTACAGTTGACCTTTCAATGGATGTATTATAGAATGCACACAGTAATGCATACTTGGTGGGTGGTTATACTCGGACTAGACTGGGACTGCAAGAAATCAAGGAGCGCTTCCTTTCAAGGAATGTTGGGGTGTCAACAGACAAAAGACTATTTGACTTGACCCATAGTGCAATGGCAGAGGCTAATCTAGATTGCCCAAAAGTGGACCAGGAACAAAAATCTGTGCGATGTAAATGGCCTATCTTGGCATCTCCAGGAGTTGTGCTAGAGAATGATATCCATAGGCTAGTGTACATGACTATGATAGTTAACAAAAGAGGACCAGCTATTCCGACACCTCCAAAATCCATGTTGCCCAACATTCAAGAGAAGAAACTAGTGAAAACACTATGGGGAATAAGATGGACAGAACCTAAGTCTAAAGTTACATCCTTTAGATTTTCGCAAGACATAAAGTAGTGTTGCGGTGCCCTGATTAATCCATAAGGTGGACCCACAGCAAGGTGGTGTGCCTGCGCCTTATTTTTGGGGAGATGATGCACTTACTCGGGACATGATGGTACCTCAGGTGTCATTCGGGAGGGGTTTGTATGGTTTTGTGCTAATGTGAATACACATTGCTGGCACTGGACACCAAGTGGGTGATTGCACCACCTGGACCCGCTCCAGGTGTTCATCCAGTTGTTGCAAAAGGTACAAACCTTACAACGGAGGAGGTGGCCGATCTTGAGAGATCAAGGTTGGAGACAAGTAGCACCACCCCACAGAATCCAAATTTGATAGTAGGGTCAGGCCTACCACCAATACATGCAAGCTCATGTAGGCCTAAGTACTAGGCTAGTATGGTTGTACGTTGGCGCAAGAGGCTCACTAAAGAATTCCAAGCGAATGTACAGAAAGGTCATTCGATTTTAGCTTGCATGGTTCAAGAAGACATTGTCATCTGTAATGACAAGATGCAAACACTCCAGCAGTTGCATGGTTCAAGAAGACATTGTCATCTGTAATGAGACAGGATGCAAACACTCCAGCAGTTGCATGGCAGAATCTAGTTCAGATGTTCCGAACGAAGATAGAAAGGTGGGAGAACACATGTCTAAGAAAGAGTTTTCTGAGATGGCATAAGAGCTCCAAGGATTGTTGAAGCTTAGCAAGTAAGTGATTCCTAGTACTTTTATGTATTGTAGTTGGAAACTTCAAAACACTGTGTTTATGGATGTAAATGGTCATGCAAAGTCAAAGGACTAATCGACCAAAAGGCGAAGGGATAGAAGTAATCTTGGAACTGAAGAGAAAAAATCATTTTTCATTCTTCTAGAGCAGCCATTTCCCCTTATAAGCTCAAAATTCGGATGAGAGATGTTTTATATTTAAGAGCACAGAGAGGGGTCACGTGCTGCTGGATGAATTATGTGGTGAATGTGTCTAAGTACCCAAGCTTCTCTTGTTTGGATTTCCAAAAGAGAGAAGCAAAGCATGAGATGTATCTCCCTTGTAAACATATGTATTATGTTTTTTTTTCAAGTGTTGAATCTTAATGCGGTTGTGCATGAGTTTACGCACCAACAGGCTTTGACAAAAGTGGAGCTATTCAAGCATTGTCATAGCCACAAAACCTTGATATACCACTAACTATTCCTTTTGGGAAAATCATTTGAGAATATTTTTCTTTCGAGGAAATCAACTAAGAATATACCATTAGAAAAAGTTTGGACTCACAAACTGACCCTATAAGGGCTTTCTCTCTCTTCCATGAATTAAGGAAAAGTGCAAAAATAATGTTATAATATTGCTCCTCTCTCTTCTCTTTTTAAATCTTGTACATCTCAAAAGATTAGTTTTATAATAGATTCAGTTATTATTTTATTGACTATCCAAGAACTGTACATACCTACTTAGAACTCGAATAGATTCATTTATGACTGAAGAAACAGTCATTTCGTGATTCTACAAGGATTTTATCTTAAAAATGGAATATCTTGATTTGTACTTTGTATTTCATTAAAAAAATTTTACAAGTATGTAGATCCGTGCTTTAGTATCTACATTCTGGTGCATTTTTATGTTTTTTATAGAGATTTAAAGAGAATAGACATTTTTTAGATTTTAAGAATGTGTTTAGATTTATTATTTTAGAGAATAGTGCATTACAAATTTTTCTTTTTTTGTGATAGATCTTCTTCTTCTCTTTAGGTCATTTCTTCTTCCCATATCTCATTTCTTCTTCTACTTTTAAATTTGCATCTCCAAACAGTTTGTATTTCCCTCCATTTCCAAAAAATTTGTATTTCCCTCCTATTCTATTGCACTTGTTCACTACAAAGCTAGAGAATGCAGAGTGATTTGACTTTTTGGTGCCATTTTCTTGGAGCCAACAAACCATTTCCCTCTTCATTAATCTTGTTATCAAGGAAAAAGAAGCAATAAAGAGACAACACAGAGCCAACACAGAGAAGCAATAGAGAACAAAAATGGAGGTTAGCAATGTTTTGATGTTGGTTATGTTCAATTGAGTTCTATAAGTTATGTTTTCCTGTTGATTATGTGCATTACTATTCGTAAATAATAAAGTTAATAGTAAGATATGTTTTATTGTTAGTTAATAATAATAATATATGCATTACTATCGGTTAATAATAATAATATGTGTTAAAGTTAGTATTAAGTTACACATATATGTTAATAATCCTGAAATTTTGTGTAAGTTTTCTTGTAGGCATTGATTGTACTCAATGGAGATAGTGATGTATCTAAGTGTTTCTAGTTTTTTGATATTTTAGGAAGCAAGAAGCTCTAAGAAGAGAAGTATACACTTCCAGCTAGATGAAGAGTATGCCCCATTGTACAAGAGAATTGAGGTTTCAATGATGAATCCATCGGTGATGTAATTACACAGAATTGTAGGAAAAAAACATATAGATATTTGGGTTGATGGGTCTATATATCCACCTGATCCTATTACACAACAATATTCCTAATTCTCAGGACTAACATCATTCATCAAGTATGTTTGTGAGGGTAATGCAAGGCTACAAGGTTATACTTGGAGACTTGCAATCCAAGCCCATATTTCTGCACAACAGATCATGAAACTTAATAGATCATTGTTGGCAAAACAAGAAGAAAACAATGTTTTGTAAGATGCTATGCATGACATGGTAATGCAAAATGCTAGTTTGATTAACCAGGTTAATGATTTACAAGTTAGCAACAATAAGAAGATGAAGACAATGCTAGAGAAGACTGTCACTTATGGGCCCACAATGAAGTAATGAACACCAAAGGTCATATAAACCTATGCACATGTTGGAAAAGACATGTGGGCAAATACAGGGGAAGGATCTATGCACAACGTGATAACATGAAAAAGATGTTTAGCAATCTAGAAATGAAGTGAATCAAAGAATTGAAAAGGTACTCCCTAAAGATATGGTGAAGTCCGCGCTTCAATGCCCAAAGTTTAAGTCAGTTGGTCATAAAGTTTAAGTCAGTTGGTCATAAAGTTATCATACAATGCTTACAAGAGGTAAGTGATTCCTTCATATCAAATGATATGCAGGGAATATGTGATAAGGTACGAATAAGTTCTCAGCCTTATGGCATGATATACAAACATTTAAATACCCGCACGACAATAATTAAATAGTAAGGTGGAACAATTAATTGGTGAGCATTGCAATGCAATTATGTCACAGACATGTATGCAAGCATGGGTCAAAGAAAGTGCCGTTTGTCTTACACACAAATAACAATTTTGTATTAGATGTATGCAAGTTACAATCTCTAATGGTAAGATTTACTGTATATCTTGCAGAATGTGGAGGCAAGCTAAAATTTGTTTTGAAGCTTGATGAAAGTGAGGTTATCAAAGGTTAGAAGTTAGAACGTGTTAGTCCAGCTCTCATGAATAGAGCACTTGATCCTAACATCTTGCCTGGTCATCCTCCTGATTACTCTAGTGTACAGTCTGAGAATGAAATTTGGTGGCTTGCTGCATTTAAAGTACCAAAGGAAGATCATGAAATTTTGAAGATTTTCTTTAACTTAACAGAGATACCTAATATAGTGCAATGTCAAAATCATGGTGAAATTTTGCACATGGAAGGTTATGGTGGTGAGTATCAAGTGGAATGGCACCTTGCTGGAGATCTCAAAACTTTGAAGTGCATGTTTAGTGTGTCAAATGCAGCAAATGCAGAGTTTCATGCATAAGTCCTATGCATAAAGAGGGCTATGAATAAGCCCTATTGCATAAGGCCTATCTATAAGCCATATTGCATAAGAGGGCTATGCATAAAGAGGGTTATGCATAGCCTAGCCCTTATGCATAGCCCTATGCATAAAGAGGTCTATGCATAAAGAGGGCTATGCATAGCCCTAGCCTATTGACCTAACCCTAATCCTCGACACCCAAGGGTTCAAAAACACAAAGATAAGAAGAACAAAGCACAAAGCACAAAGCACAAAGAAAGAGGGCTTACCGTATGAGAGGCTATGCCCAAAACCTTGCTCACTTGAATAATCCTACAAAAAAGATACATAATAAATAAAAAAGTGAGTCCTTATTAACACATTAGTAAGCAAGAAGAACAAGAGAAAAAAGAGGTGAGTGCCCTAAACCCTACTCTTAATGCATAAGTGAATGGAAAAACTAGTTTATGTTAAGCCTAAACCTATGCATAATGCATAGAGTGCTTAATAGAAAGCTTTGATGGAGAGCTCTCCATCAAAGCTCTCTATTAGAGCTCTATGCATTAGGTTAGGGTTAGGGAAAGGGAGAAGAAAGATAGGGAAAAGGAGAAAAGGAGAGAGGCGAAGGGAAACAAGCTTACCTAAACTCTATTTCCAAGCTTTCTATGAAAGCTTGGAAGAAGACATAAAACCATGAGAGAGGGAAGAAAGCAAGAAGAGCTTACCTTGGAGAGAGAGACTGGATTGATTCAAGACCCTTGAGGGATGAGTTGAGGTGGGAGGAAAACTCAGGCTGTAAGCGTAGCTATGCATGTGCAGATAGGGAAGTAGGTAGGTATTGATACCCGTCGGTGGCGATTTAGGTGGGAGTGACAGTTTCTCAGGTCATTTCTACTGAGAGCAGCAAAATTTCATTGCTAGCTTTGCTGCTGGGAAGTGTATTTTTGCTACTATGCAGTAAAAAAACGCTGCTATGGTTGTTGCCTAGCAGTGAAGACCTAGGTAAATTTTTGTTTGCAGTACGTTTTGTATAAACCCTAAATTAGTTTTGGCTAGGTTAAAGATGTCTAACAGTGTTGATCAAGGGTTGGAAGTTAGATCCGAGGCATGGTCGAGAGAAAAAATTCAATGTGTGTGTCATCGATGTAAGGGCAAGTATATATGACAACATCGTATAACAATTGAGCATGTTCGAGCATATAGTCTTCATAAGGTAGTGGCACAAACAAGTTCGGATGATTACATAGAGGAGAACCATAGGAGAGTTCTAGGTAACATGCCACACCATTCGGTGTGACATCATCGGGTAGAGTGCGACGGAAGGTGACAAGGCTTCATATGGAAAGCATGGCTAAGACTCATCTTCCCCAACCAATGAATGAGGTGCCTCCACCATTGCCACATGAGGAGGAAGAGAATCTCATTATGGATGACATGGTGAATGACTTATTTGGATGGGAGGTCATAGATGATAGTGAGCAAGCTCCAATATCACAAGAGGAGAAAACCTTGCATAGAGAGGCAAGAACACCTTTGTATTATGAAGGATGTTTGTACTCCACACTGCGAGTAAACTTGGAGATATTGAGCTTGCAAACAACTTATGGATGGAGTGATGCAAGTGTCACAAGTCTTCTTCGATAAGACCACCTCATTCTATTGAAAATATTTCATGTCCTATATACTCTCCTAGCTAATATTTTGATATATGATTTCTTACCCTATGTTGTAGGCTTCTCAAGAATATTCTTCCCCCTCAAAATCTATTACCAAAGTCACGAGATGGGTGTCATAAAATGCTCTCTATGCTAGGTATGGATTACACAAAAATACATGCATGTCCTAATGATTGCATGCTATTTAGAGGGGTTAATAAAGATGCAACACAGTGTCTACAATGTGGGGAGAACCACTATAGGGATTATTTGCAAGGTGATAAAGTTCCTCAAAATTATTTGAGACACTTCCCTATCATTCCTCGCATCCAACACATGTTTAAATGTAAGAGGATTGCAGAACTCATGATGTGGCATGCTACTCATCGCTCGACCGATGGCATCATGAGGATTGTATCTGATTTAAAAGATGAGCTTCGTCACTTACGTCTTGGCTTGGGCATGGATGGTGTTAACCCATTTAGCTTTAAGTCCACAGCATGGTCTACTTGGCCTATTGTATTGGTGAATTACAACCTCCCTCCATGGGTGGTAGTCAAGAAAGGTCATATCATACTTGCTCTCCTTGTACCAAGAAAGTATAAGGTGGAAAACATGGATATGTACCTTGAGCCTTTGATTGAGAAGCTTGAGACACTATGGTGAGGTATCAAAGTACAGGACATTTTAAGGTCAATAAATAGGTGTGAGGTAGAGGTGAAAGGAGTGTTGCTTTGGACAATGCATGACTATGCTGGGTTCTCAGAGTGCTCAGGTATCTACTTGAACCTTATATGTATAAGTTTTAGCCTTTAAACTTAAACTTTATATCTCTATCTCAATCATCTCAATCATCTCAAATAGCTTTGGCAACCTTCGGACATTATGCATGTTTGATTTGCGGACCATCACTTGTTTCGGAAAGACCCTCTACACTTAAGAAGGTGGTGTATATGACAAACATCATCGATTTCTCCCTCCTTTACATCCCAAGTATGTGCCACATGATGTCTCACCACTTGTGATGAGATGTAGAGATTGGTTTGAGGCATGGAGAAGCACTCCCAATCCACCACCAAATGGGATGTCTAGACACTCAATCTTCTTTCGACTTCCATATTGGTGTGACATGAAGATCAATCATCTCTTAGATCCCATGCATATCTTCAAGAATGTGGCAACAAATATTTGGGACCATTTAATTGGTAAAAGAGATACAAAGGGTGCAAGGGATGACTTACAAAACATTGGACGCCTTCAAAATGCATGGCCAATTGAAAGTGAGAGTGGTAAAATAGTCCTACCAAAGGCACCATGGGTATTAACCAAGAGGGAATACAATAAGGTGAAAAGGGTGATCACCTCTTTTCGTACACCAATGGGAGTAATGCATTCATTGAAGGGTACCTTCACAAAGACCAAAAAGAAAGGAGGGGAACAATTATATGGCCTCAAGACACATGATTGGCACAAGATATTACAGGTATATAAATATTCACTTTTTCATTTTCTCTTTGTGGTACATAATTTATAAGCTCATATACTAACTTCCATTTTTTTTCTATGCATAGTTTATTCTTCTTCCAATTGCTATAGTTGGTTGTGGTGGAGACAAGAAGGTGAGAGAGGCTATTTATAAAATGGGAAGCTTGGTGAGGTATGAATCTTCTCTTCAATTCACTAAGTTATATTGCTTATTTGGAATTCTCATGCGCTCACAAGTTATGTATTGGTAAATATTACACATAATTGCTATATATGTAGGTACATATCCTTAAAGGAGATAGATCCTACATCCATTGAGATGGCTCGTCTCAATGCTATTGAGGTAGTGTGTATGATTGAGGACAATTTCCCTAGAATAATTCTCACTAGCTAATTGCATCTTGTGGTGCATTTGGTTGATGAAGTGGCGTTGTGTGTGTTGTTCATGTTCGATGGATGTTTTTCCTTGAAAGGTTCATGTGAAAACCTTGAAGGACTTTGTGAGACAAAGAGCAAGGCTAGAAGCAAGCATGGTAGAGGGATGGTTGATGCAAGATTCTCTTGTATATATCTCAAAACATCTATCTTGCATAGATCCTTCCATGCCACGATTATGGAGCAATGAGGAGGATGACCGACTAATCACTAATGTTCCTCAGGGAAAGGGCAACGAAGACTAGCATTATACCACAAGGTGGATACATTGTGCATTCTAAATAGTCCCATCATGGAGAAGTGGATTGGTAGATACAAGGATGCAATCAATAGATGAAAGGATGAGAGAAGAGCTTTCAGAAGAGCAAATAGACACTTGCCATTCCCGCCTAGCTTGGAACCTTTACCAAATGTGATCAATATAGAATGGCTTTGTATGGCAATATTAATGGCATCACAAAATGGAGAGATGATCACAAGAGACGAGCATGAGTATGAAAGAGGATGTGACTCTCAAGTAAGTACATTCTTCATCTCTATCTCACGTATATACCTTGTTTAATACACTATATATACTAAATGTCATGCTTTTGTTTAATGTTAGTACAAACTATATAATGCAATATGGTCAGAGGGAAGGCACTTTCGCATGGAGTGTGTGGATTCTAAAAGAAACACATTTGATTATGGTGTGATGGTAACTTTTGAGCAAGAAAGTTGAGCTAGTAGACATGATACCAATGTCATAGAGGATAATCTTGAGTATCGTAGAACTATTCAAGATATTCTTGAGGTTGGATTTAGAGCATTTACTCTATTCATATTTGATGTCAAATGGTTCAATGTGATATATAGAGGTGCTCAAGCAACCGTGAAGAAACATCCAAATGGGTTCTTCCAAATTGATTCCACCAAGTTTTGGAATGATGAGAAAGATAACTTTGTACTACCTCAACACTATCAACAGCTTAGTAATCCAACCAATTCCAAATTAAATCTTAATGTAGTACAATAAAAGTGTAACCCCTTTGCTTTGTGTTATTAGCTTGTGTTTCACAAATGATTGAATTGATCCAAAGTGGTGGTATGTTATACAAGTTTTCCCTCGTTCAAAACATATCTTTCAAGATCAAGATGTGGAGGCTGAATCTTTGGATGAGGTGCAAGTACTACCTCAAATTGGCTCATTGGAAGAAGATGATGAAGAAAACATTTTGGACGGGGCTGATGAAGAGCATGAGAAACCGCAATAGGAAGAAGATGATGAGTCACCTATCAATCATGACAATACTTCATTGGATCATGATAGTGATATTGATATTGATATAGAACCCCATCTTTTCATTGAGCTTCTATTAGATATAGATATTGATGAAGTAACACATATGGATTTATTACAAGATCAGATAGATTCATGATCTTGACATTGTTTCGCTTCTCAAAAGTTTTCAACTATATTTTTTTTTGCTCGAAACATGGATCCAAGGGTTTTAATGGCTCCAAGGGTTTTAATGGATGATTTTTTAAAACTATATATCATTTTTTATGTTCATGTGACATGTATTTTTAGAATTCAGCATCAACAACTCTCTAGAATTTCATGCAGCAAAAATAACAGCGTAATTTTGTTGTTATCTTCTTTGTTAACGAAATCATAGTAGAGTAGCAAAATTTTACTGCTAAAAGTGCTACTTAGCAGTGAAATTTTGCTGTTATAAACACTGTGGAGCAGTGAAATTTCACTGCTAGAAGCATTGCTGAGTAGTGAACATAATCCTTGACATCCCGACGAAAAAAGCGCTGCTGAAACGATGCTAGAAAACGTTGTTGTGCCCCCAATGTGTTGTAGTGAATAAAGATAAGGATTTTCATTACAATCAACCCATAAGAAACTCATCACTATTGAATGTGGGATAGAACAAAAACACCACACGAAGCCCAATAGGAACCCAAACAAAATATATAACAATAGATACCCTCACAAAAGATTTGAAAAGAGAAAAAGAACATCCATTTTGCCCTCATGTTGGATGAAATGAAACATTAGCCTAATAGCCTCGAGATTCTTTTAGAGAAATTGAAATTTGATAAGCAAGTCCCTTGGAAGAGAAAGAGTGTATAAGAGGTATATAATTCAAAGAGTTGGATGAGCATTTAAGCACATCATACACAGATTGAGAAAATATAAGAAAAAAGGAGGCCCAAATTGTTGATTTGAAGGTTAGGATGAAAAAAAGCTTTTGAGGGATACTCTTAACATAGGAAAAATAAGGTTCGATTAACGAGATAAGGTTTTAACCTTATCTTCCTCATCTCTATAAATTGTTTGTATAGGAGGTATACAATACACCGAGTGAGCAAAACCGAGCAAGCCCCAAACTCGAGCGACGGTAAAATGCCTATTGTGCTCCATCTCGTTTAAGTCTTCTCATTTTAGTATTTGTAATATATTTTAAATTCATTTTAATCTTCTCAATGTAACATGTAGCCCTGAATGGCAAATCATGCAACATACTTGGAGCACAAAAATAGAGTCAATGCAAGACAAAGCAATCAACCCTTTCTCACCCTACAAGCATGTGTTTTCAAGCACTGACTCATCTTGAAAATCTACCAATATATGCGAGAGCCATGAACCAAATAAAAACCAAATGGAAATAAATGTGTACATGTCATAACATCAAAGACAGCAAATGCATCATTTGAGAGGATGGTTGTTAGCACACTATCTAACCCTCCTTACACTCATCGTAGCCATGAACCAAATAAAAAACAAATAGAAATCAAAGTGTATATGTCATGACATCAAAGATAACAAACGCATCATTTGAGAGGAGAGTCGTTAGCACACTATCTAACCCTCCTAACACTCATCATTGCCACGAAACAAAAAAACAACAAAAAAGGAACAAAAGAAGTCACTAAGGGTCTGTCAAAGCTCACTAGTCATCATAGGGGTTCACCCTTACACGAGCATCAATCTCATACTCCAAGTGCTAATCCACTATAGTCCTCGAAGAAGAGCCTGCACATGTGTAGCTGTGCAAGTATAGATATACTTAGCTAGAGATAATGTCATCATCTACATCCAATGAAACACATGATCTCCTTGAGCAGACGCATGCCTTTATAGAGCGGGTGTTGTGCCACACCCTATCTCCAAGATAATACCCCGTGGATGACATAGCAACTCCAAGAATCATGATGGAAATGTATGGTGTGAGGTGAAAAAAAAAAAAGAAAACCCTGCCTCTACAGCCCTTCCACCTCACAAACTTGGAATCACACACACGAACGGGGGCACCACCAGCCACCATCGGCTGGAACGTTTCTCACACTTCACCACCCACCCACGCCAGACAGACAGCACCAAACAGGGGCACCATAGACCAAGATAAACACCCAGCAATATATTTCCAATCAAAACATTATACAAGCTTCTCCCGACACAGAAGCCTACTCACACAGCTCACAAACAAACACTCAGGCCTATCAGCTGAGGATACACCACATCCCCAATCATCACGAACCTCTCGCCTGCCTGCTGTACCAATCACACCAGAAGCCACTCTCACTTTAGAAAGTGCCCACACCAGCTAACCTTCAACTCTCTGCAGCCCATCTACTCTGCATGTGTCGTCAGCAGTAGCTCGACCATCATCTGTTTCTCTCTCTGTGCTGATCCTCTGCTAGCTCGCAACAAACCCAAGCCGCTTATCTGCCTTGCTACTAGCCCACCACCCAGCAGCAACACCTGTCTCTATCCTCTGCCTCACTCGACACCCTCTCTGCTTCCACTGTCCGCTTCACCTATCTTCAGTATCCTCTTGTGCTTCCATATCCAGCTTTACCTAGCGGCCCACACGTCGGCACTCTTCTCTTCTCACGGGAGGCCCCACCACCTCTGCTCCTTCGGCTTCGCCCTTCGTTGCTTACACTAACTACCACATCGCTCCAGCCTCTGCGCTGTCAGCCACTCTGATGGGTCCCTTGCCTTCACGCCGCGTTACCACCACAAGGCGGCCTCCTCACACATGGTTGCGGCTGCACTCTCCACACTTGCAGCCTGTCAACCAGTCGACCACCAGCCTATCCTGCACACCTTGATGCCTCCAGTCACAGCTGCGCCCTCTGATCTCTCTTCTTTTGTGCAGTCGACACTCACGTCCAGCAGTCCATGAGCCCTACCAGTTTCCTTAGGCGGCCTCTCTACAAGTCGCCAGCTGCTACCCCGCTGTTGTGCCAACACCTCAAAGGTGGCCAGTAGCTCTGCGCCAACCATTGCACTCTTCACGCCAGCCCACGAGCTACTGCTTTCGCACCTGCAGCAACCAGCCACCAACATCAAGGTCGCCTCCCTATGGTCTCTCTCTTCAGTTGTGCTAGAGAGCCCCTCTGGTCGACCCAAGGCGGCCTCACCTTCTCCGCTGGCCCTCCACGATCACTCTAGGACAACTCCTTGCGCCTGTCTCTGCTGGAGAAGCCTCCCCTATCACCCGCCCTCTACAGAGAATGACAAGGCCCCCACAAGAACAACACGGCCACTCCTTTTTCTGCCAGCTGCACATCACCAGCTTCGCCAAGCTTCGTAAATCTCCAGAAGGTGCGCTGGCAGCTGTTCAAACTCCCAAGTGGCTTTTCACACTTCAGGCCACGTAATTATATTATTATTCATTTTTTTTATTTCCTCTAATGCCTAAGAGATGGCCACCTCCTTTTGATTTTCACACTATGTCCAAGCTACATTGACCCATTAATATTTATTTGCTCCATGCTCCACATGAAAAGATGCAGGGGGGAAGAGAGCTTGAGCTCTTGCAAGCACACACACACACTCACAAACCCTAATAGAGAACACACAAGGTGAGAGGCTGAAAATCTTCTTCTTCTCTACTCAACACTCAACACACCATATACAAGATAAGAGTACACAATAATATGAAAGGTACTCAACCAAATACATACACGGGTTCTCTATAGTGTGAACCCGACTAAATGAGCTGGCGCTATAACTATGCCAGTCTCTAGAGTGGCTATCACACAGCCTGTCATCCCACTGGCCGCATATCACCCAAGATCTCACCAACCATGCCAGTGGTGTAAGTGTGGGGCCTATCCCCCAGGCGGGTCATCAGTGTCCACCGCCTCACTAGAGCTCGATATCTCAACACTCCCCCTCGAGCTCAACTCCATCTCATGTACACCAAGCGAAGCCCTGAATCTGCGGAGCTTCTCTGTACCCAATGCTTTGGTGAAGATGTCAGCTACCTGATCCTCTGTGCTGACATAAACAAGGTCAAGGTCTCTTGCCAAGACCTTCTCTCTGACGAAGTGGTAGTGGACCTCTATGTGCTTCGTACGAGCATGAAAGACTGGGTTCCTGGCCAACTGTATACTACTAATGTTGTCACAGAAAATGACAACTTGTCTATCCACTGATAGACCCAAATCTGCAAGTAGCTTTCTCAACCAAGCTACCTCACATGCTGCCATAGCAGCTCCTCTATACTCGGCCTCTGTACTGGATAGAGCAACCGTAGGCTGCTTCTTGCTGCTCCAAGTCACAGCAGCACTCCCCAAAGAAAACATGAATCCACTGGTAGATCTTCTGTCTGAGATAAACCAGCCCAATCAGCATCTGTGTACCCATGTACACATATCTCTGTCCCGGTCTCATAGAATAGTCCACAATGCAAAGTAGACCTCACATACCTCAGTATGCGTCTCACTGCATCCAAATGCGGTTTCCGTGGAACCTACATAAACTGACTCACCAACCCAACAGCATAGCTCAAATCTGGTCTGGTGATCGTCATGTAGATCAAACTTCCTACTATGCTCCTGTACATAGTAGGATCCTCCAAGATCTCTCCTG
This sequence comes from Cibotium barometz, assembly GCF_041138505.1. Classification (NCBI taxonomy): domain Eukaryota; kingdom Viridiplantae; phylum Streptophyta; class Polypodiopsida; order Cyatheales; family Cibotiaceae; genus Cibotium; species Cibotium barometz. The sequence continues at coordinate 53,145,247 of NC_141063.1, read as the reverse complement.
AATCTGCACTCAACTTGCCATTCTGATCCAATGGCACAGAAATAGGCTTACAGCCTGTCATACCATACTTGGACAACATGTCCAAGCCATACTGTCTCTGCAGTAATCCAATACCATGTGGTGACCTAATCACCTCAATGCCCAAGAAATATCTGAGCTCCCCCAGATCCTTCATCTCAAACTTCTGTCTAAGCAAGATCTTTACATCAAAGATCTCTGCATCATGGTCCCCCGTAATGATCAAGTCATCTACATAGATGACAACAAGCACAACTCCTCTATCACCATGTCTCACATACAATGAGAAATCTGCATTGGCTACATGAAATCCAATAGTGACAAGATATTCAGAAATCTTGTCAGACCATGCTCTTGGTGCTTGCTTTAAGCCATACAAGGCTTTCTTCAACCTGCAAACATGCTCAGGGTGACCCACATCCTCATAACCAGGTGGCTGCAACATATACACCTCTTCTTGCAAATCCCCATGCAAGAATGCATTCTTTACATCCATCTGATGTAAAGACCATTGCTTTGACGCAGCCACTGCTATCACAACTCTCACCGTTGCCATCTTGGCAACTGGGCTGAAAGTTTCCTCATAATCAATCCCATATGTCTGTGCATATCCTTTGGCTACCAATCTAGCCTTGTACCTGTTTATGCTTCCATCACTGTTATGTTTAACTTTGTACACCCACTTGCATCCAATGGCTTTCTTGCCTTCAGGCAATTGCACTAAATCCCAAGTTTCATTTCCATATAGTGCATCCATCTCCTCATCCATAGCTTTCTCCCAATGCACATTTCCAACAGCCTCATCAATGCATGTGGGCTCAACAACCTGCACAACCTTTGCCATATATGCATAGTGATGTGCCACATAACCATCATATGTAAATCTCTGCACAGGGTTCTTCACTCTCCCTGATCTTCGCAGCTTTTCATTCATGGCTTCCATAGCCTTCTTTACACCAGGTGTTCTCATAGCTGGGATCCCAAGCTCCTCATCAAGACTCATATCTGAGCCACTAGACTCTCCATCAACATGAGAATGCCCTGCAGAAATGTCAGGCATACCAAGGGGCTCAACCACTTTCTCTTTTCCTTTACGTGATGTACTAATCACATTTGCAGGGCTGGTATTATGACGCAGCCTGCCACTCCATGGTCTATCAACAGACCCACTAGATGAGGACTCTCCTGGTCCACTCAAAGACTGTGATTGCTGACCTGCATTCTGTGCAACCACACTTCCACTCAAATCAGCCCCAACAGCTTCTTTTTCAGCAGCATACCAGCTGCTCATCTCATCAAAGACAACATCCCTGCTTACCCTCAACTCACGTGTAGTAGGGTTATAACACCTGTATCCCTTTTGCTCAAGGGAGTATCCAATAAACACACATTTTTCAGCTTTCGGATCCAGCTTAGTTCTCAGCTCATCTGGCACATGCACATATGCAATGCATCCAAAAACTTTCAGATGAGACAAATCTGGTTTTCTGCCAGTAAACTTCTCCTCTGGAGTTACATCATGTATGGCTACAGTTGGAGTCCTGTTCATGATGTATACTGCTGTAGAAACAGCCTCAGCCCAATAGCAATGCGGCATATTCGTCTCTTCCATCAATGCTCGTGCAATCTCAGCAATGTGCCTGTTTTTCTGCTCAGCAACTCCATTTTGCTACGGAGTGTATCTGCATGTGAACTGTCTCCGAATACCATTCTTCTTCAAAAATTCAGAGAACTCATTGGAGAAGTATTCTCCCCCTCCATCTGACCTTAGGCACTTAACATATTTCCCTGTTTGCTTTTCAACCAAAACTCTGAAATTCTGAAAGTGAGTGAACACCTCACTCTTCTCCTTCATGAAATATACCCACACTTTCCTTGTGTGGTCATCAATGAAAGTGACATAGTACCTGCAGCCTCCCATAGACACGGTCTTCGTAGGACCCCATACATCTGAATGCACAACATCTAGTGCATTTCTGCTCACATATCTGTTACGTGGAAACACATGCTTTGTTTGCTTCCCAAATTGGCATGCTTCACATATTTTCTGCATACCTTCCACTTTAAATTTTGGCAGCCCTGTCACAATTCCTTTTGTCTGCATAGACTCCAATCTCTGCACATTTACATGTCCAATTCTTTTATGCCATATGTCTGTGTCTGCAACAACTCCTGAACCATTTGCAAACATCGCAGCACTCATTTCAGGCATGTCTACATCCAACGTAAACATTCTGCCCACTCTGTTGCCTTTTGCAACCAACCTGCACTTGTCTTTGAAATCTTCAACATAACACCCATCAGGGTTAAACCGAACCTGCAAACCCTGCTCAATCATCTGGCCAACTGAAACCAGATTCTTTGTTATGTTCGGTACATGAAGTACATCTGCAAGGTACTTCACTTTGCCATCCTGCATAGACAATGGCACATCTCCAACGTGGGCAATTGGATGAGCAGTGTCATCCCCTGTTTCCACAAAACCTGGTCTTTCCGGGTTTTTCATCTCCTTGAACCACTCCCCATGACTCGTCATGTGGTTCGAAGCGCCTGAATCCACATACCATACATTATCTTTTTGTGCTGCATCAACATTTTCAGACATGGCATTTACAACATGCTGCATAACAAACAACCTTTCATTGTCCTCATTATTTCTGCTTGAGGATGCATAGTTGTTTTGCTGCACTTTCCCATTTTGCATGTCAGCCTGCTTCTTATAACATTCTGACTGCACATGTCCTGGCTTACCACAATAGTAGCATTCACGTGCATCATTATATTGCCTTTGCCAATTTCCACGGCCTCTTTGCCTCCCCCTGCCTCTGAATTTGCCTCTTCCACCTGCGTGTTGTTGTTGTTGTTGATTCTGGGACTGTTGTTGTTGTTGCTGCTGCTGGCCATAATTCTGATTACCTGTTCGGCCACCTCCTTGATCGCGTCCACGGCCTCCTCTACCTCGTCCTCTTCCTGAACTCGTGTAGAAGGCCTGTTGCTCTGAACTGTTTTTACTTTGTGAAGACTGTTGGTCTTCACCCAAGCTCTTCTCTTCGATAATCAGCATAGACACCAAATCTGTAAAGTTGGGAATGTTTTCCCGAGTCTGAATAGACGTCTTGAACGCCTTGTATTGTGGCCCGAGACCACGTAGACAGACTTCCACCTTGTCATCATCATCTACTGACACACCAATAGATGCAAGGGATTCCACAATACCCTTTATCTTCAACGCATAGTCATTCACAGACATGCTCTTTTTCTCCACAGTATGAAGTTCATTCTTCAACTGTATCTTACGTGCCTTGGTATTTGTTTCATAAAGCTTTACCAAGGTGTCCCACGCCTCCTTGGGGGACTTGGCATCCTGAATGTGCCCAATCATGGTGTCCTGTATGCTAATGGAAAGCCAATACATTACTTTCCTGGCTCCTTGGTTCCAGTCTTTAAACTCTTTCACATCTGCAGCAGTCGGATTTATATCCGGTATCTCCGGTGCCTCTTCATGCTCACCTTCTATGTAGTCCCAATAGCCTTTTCCCATTAGGAAATTCGTCAACCTGAACCTCCAAGCATGGAAGTTATTCTTATCCAGCTTCTCAGCCACAATCTGTGTTATGCCATCATTAGACATCTTGCCAAACACACAATTCTATCAGAAAGTGCACTCTGGTTTTTTTCTGCACAACCTGCAGTATTTTCTGCACAGCGGTACTGTAGTACTCAAATGTCACAATCAGTGACTTCAATGTGCATACATACACCCAATGGCAACTGTAGACCTCTTTGCAGCACCCACAGTGTCTGCACAGTCAATCTGTCTTCCTACAGTTCTTAAAACAGAGTTCTGCAGAGAATCGATGACTTACCCGCAATGCTCGAAATCGCTTGCTTTCTGAAAAACGGAGGTCCAGACGCGCCCGAAACGCGTTTTCGGCCCGAAACGCGTAGGACTGTATAGTTGCCCTATAGCTTCACTCCCGCGAAGAAAGCTCCTCAATCGGAGATCGTTTGCCGGTGCCTCCCGTAGAGCTCCCGACAAGGGTGTAGTCACCAACACAATAGGGAAGAGTAGTTAAAGCTCTTACCCTCGTACCGCTTCCTGTGGTTCTCTTGCTTGCAGCTCAGCCCTTAGCACGAACCAGGCTCTGATACCATGAAAAGATGCAGGGGGGAAGAGAGCTTGAGCTCTTGCAAGCACACACACACACTCACAAACCCTAATAGAGAACACACAAGGTGAGAGGCTGAAAATCTTCTTCTTCTCTACTCAACACTCAACACACCATATACAAGATAAGAGTACACAATAATATGAAAGGTACTCAACCAAATACATACACGGGTTCTCTATAGTGTGAACCCAACTAAATGAGCTGGCGCTATAACTATGCCAGTCTCTAGAGTGGCTGTCACACAGCCTGTCATCCCACTGGCCGCATATCACCCAAGATCTCACCAACCATGCCAGTGGTGTAAGTGTGGGGCCTATCCCCCAGGCGGGTCATCAGTGTCCACCGCCTCACTAGAGCTCGATATCTCAACACCACACACCTCGTAATGCAAGTTAGTGCCCGCTGTACTTGGACGCATACACATTTCAAGGCAACATTAATCCCCCATGCTTCCACATCTTCAAACACAACCAGGTGCCCATTGTATTTTTGACGCGCCCACATTTCAAACGGCCGAACAGCTGAAATCAACCCCAGCGAACCATGCTCCGGACAAGCTTGCACAAGCTCAACACAAAACTGTCCACCCTGTACACCTGGCAACGCATTCCCAAACAAATCTCTGCACAATTGCCATGCACACGTATATACACAAGCCCAGAATATCTTTCAGAAAAATGCCTGACATATGGCTCACCTCTAACCCACCTCAAAGCTCCAATCCTCCATTACTGATAGCCATAGAGATCCACTACCTTGCCCAAACCACGCAAACCACCCAAAAGCTGGCTCTCCTTCAAATAGAGTAAATATCTATTGAAAACTCAATGCACAGTCGGGTTTCTTGCAAAACTCAACCAAAACAAAAAGCAATATACAAAGCCATGGAAAGCAGGTTCCAAAGTGAAGAGGCTAGGTTGTACCTGAATACTAAACACTGAGCAGCCATCTACACCATATCCACTTTCTTCAGAGCCTCTACCTTTGTCTCTTAAACAACCTCAATCTTTCTCACCAATGGAAATATGTATCTCCTTGCTTCTATCTTCACTTCCTCATAGTAATCCTATATTGTATAATCAGATGGCAACACAATGCCCTCGGGGATAGACACATAGTCCACCAAAATCTCTAGAGCATGTTTCTGGATTTTTTCCAGAACAAGTTCCCTTGGGAGCCACCTGCTGAGGACACCAGACCAAAACACATGAAACCAATACGCAACAACAAATCATGAAAAGAAACCATCCATAGAGCCATTGAAGTTGGAAGATCATATTCTATACTCGTGGTGGTCGCCTTTGAGAAGAGAAAACATAACTTTGTAGTCTTGTTTGCTTCAAAAAGTGAAAGCCATTGCAACATCACATCTGTCTCAAACCCAAAAAAAGTCTTCAACTCCAGGGTGGTAATGACTTTCAAGACATACATGGCAAGGTAGAAGCCAATGAATGCACCAATGCAATACCTTGTCTATTCTATCTGAATACAAGTAATTTTTTCAATTTCTTTCTTCTCCAACTTAGCAAATTCCTCATTGGACACTTCACCTTTGAGAGGACCAAGCCTCTTCTCTAGTGTATCTTGAAATTGTACCTACACAGACCACATTATTTACACTTTTAAAAAAACACAACACTACATTAGCTATCCATCATGTGCCCAAGTCATGACAAAACAATTCACACTGTTGGCCATCACTTGACCATGGCTTGGGCATGAAAAGATGTAGGGAAGAAGAGATCTTGAGCTCTTGCAACCACACACACACTCACACCGTAACCTTAGAAGAGAGAACACAAGGTGAGAGGCTGAAAATTCTTCTTCTTCTTCACACAATAAAAGAGGTCTACAAAGAAGATAAAGTGACTAACACACACACACTCACACAAACCTTAGAAGAGAGAACACAAGGTGAGAGGCTGAAAATTCTTCTTCTTCTTCACACAATAAAAGAGGTCTACAAAGAAGATAAAGTGACTAACACACATAATAGAGTATATACAAGTGGTCCATAATATGAACACGCTAAGAGGAGTGGGTAGATGTGGACTAGTCAGTGTAGTCTAGCTATAGAATCTCTGGCAGCACAGTTATGTCGGTGCTAGCTACCAAACCCGCTAGTGATATAAATGTCGAACAGTCATGCCGAGGCCTCGTGAGTGTCAACTCATGTTGAGCTTGACATCTCAACACTCCCCCTCAATCTCAACTCCAGCTCATGAAGTCAAGCATATCTAAAAATCTACGGAGCTTCTCAACTCCCAAGGCCTTTGTGAAGATGTCAGCAACCTGATCCTGTGTGCTCACATAGGCCAAGTTGATGTCGCCTGCCCAAGACTCTCTCCTTGGATGAAGTGGTAATGTACCTCAATGTGTTTCATCCGCGCATGGAAAATTGGGTTCTCGGCCAATTGTATACTGCTAAGATTGTCACAATATATGATAACATTTCTCTCCACATGCAACCCCAAATGAGCAGTAGCTTGCATAATCAAGCTACCTCACATGCTGCCACCGCAACTCCTCTGTACTCTGCCTCTGTAATCGACAAGAAAACTATGGGCTACTTCTTGGTGCTCCATGTCATAGCAGCACTCCCCAATGAAAATATAAATCCACTGGTAGATCTCCTGTCTAAGATGCTACCTGCCCAATCTGCATCTGTGTAACCATATAGCTCCAATGGTACACCTACTACATAAAACACAATGAATAATCAACAACAATGGCCCTCAAGTACCAAAGTGTGAGTCGCACACTGTCAAGATGTGGTTTACGCAAAACTTGTATAAAACTGGCTCTTTAAGCCAATAGTGTAGCTCAAATCTGGCCTGTTGATCGTGACATAGATCAAGCTTTCCACAATCTTCCTATACATAGTGGGATTATCCAACACATAACCTGCATCCGCAGCACTAAGCTTGCCATTTTGATCTAATGGCACTGAGATTGGCTTACAATCAACCGTCCCATACTTGGATAACATGTCCAATGCATACTATTTCTGTGTGTGACAGCCAAATACCCACAGGTGTGCAAATGACCTCAATTCCCAAAAAATAGCATGGATCTCCCAAATCCTTCATCTCAAACTTCTTTTTGAGAAGACTTTTCACATGCTCAATCTCTTCCAAGTCGTCACCCCCAACAATAAGATCATCTACATATATGGTGATAATCACAATACCCTTATCACTCTTGCGCACATTCAAAGAGTGATATGCATCTACCATATGAAAACCAATAGTGACAAGATACTCAGCAATCTTGTCATACCATGCTCCTGGGGCTCGCGCTTCAGTCCATACAAGGCCTTACAAATCTTACACGCATACTTTGGGTGACCTATATCCTCAAAACCTAGTGGGCTGATCCATATAGACCTCTTCTTGCAAGTCGCCATGCAAGAATGCATTTTTGACATCCATTTGATGTAAAAACCATCCTTTAGCTGTAGTCACGCAATCACAACTCTCACATTGCCATCTTTGCCAACTGGGAAAAATGTCTCCTCATAATCAATCCCATGTGTGTGTGCGTATCCTTTGGCTACCAATCTAGCCTTGTACTTGCTTATGCTACCATCACTGTTATGTTTCACCTTATACACCCACTTATAGCCAATAGCTTTCTCACCTTCAGGCAATGGCACCAAATCCCAAGTCTCATTTCCATACAATGCATCCATCTCCTAATCCATAGCTTTCTCCCAACACACATTTCCAATAGCCTCATCAAAACATGTGGGTTCTACAACCTACACAACTTTTGCCATATATGCATAGTGATGTGCCACATGACCATCATAAGTCAACCTTTGCATAAGATTTTTGACTCTTTCAGATCTTCGTAACTTTGCATTCATGGTTTCCATATCCTTCTTCACAGTAGGTGTCCTCATTGTTGGAATCCCAATCTCCTCATCAAGGCTCATCTCCAAGCCACTAGAATCTCCATCAACAAGAGAATGCCCTACAGAAATGTCAAGCATACCAAGGGGCTCAACCACTTTCTCTTTGCCTTTATGTGATCTACCAACTACATTTTCAGGACTGGTATTATGACGCAGCCTGCCACTCCATGGTCTATCAACAAAACCACTGGAAGAGGAATCTCCTAGTCCACTCAATGAATGTGATTATTGACTTGCATTTTGTGCAACCACACTTCCACTTACATCAACCCCAATAACATCTTTTTCAGTAGCATACCAGCTACTCATCTCATCAAATACAACATCTGTGCTTACCCTCAATTCACTTATAGCAGGATTATAACACCTATATCCCTTTTTCTCAAGGGAATACCCAGTAAACACATATTTTTCTGCTTTTGTATCCAGCTTGGTACGTAACTCATCTGGCACATGCACATATGCAATACATCCAAAAACTTTCAAGTGAGACAAATCAGGTTTCTTGCCAGTAAACTTCTCCTCTTGCATTACATCATGTATGGCCAGTAGGAGTCCTGTTTATGATATAAACTACTGTAGACATAGCCTCAGCCCAATAGCTATGTGGCATATTCTTCTCAGCCATCAATGCTCGTGCTATCTCTACAATGTGCTTGTTTGTCCACTCAGCAATTCCTTTTTGCTGCAGAGTGTATCTACATGTAAATTGTCTCTAAATGCCATTCTTTCACAAGAATTCAGAGAACTCATTGGAGAAGTATTTTCCCCCTCCATCTGACCTTAGGCACTTCACATGCTTTCCTGTCTATTTTTCAGCCATAACTCTGAAATTCTGAAAATTAGTGAACACTTCACTCTTCTCCTTCATAAATTACACCCACACTTTCCTCGTGTGGTCATCAATGAATGTTACGTAGTACCTGCATCCACCCATAGACATAGTCTTCGCAGCACCCCATACATCTGAATGCACAACATCTAGTACATTCCTACTCATATTTTTGTCATGTGGAAATACATGTTACCCTGTCACAATTTATTTATTTTGCATGGACTTCATTCTTTGCACATTGACATGCCAAATGTCTGTATCTACAACAACTCCTAAACCATTTGCAAACATTGTAGTACTCACTTCAGGCATATTTATATTCAATGTAAACATTCTACCCACTTTGTTGCCTTCTGCAACCAACCTACACTTATCTTTGAAGTCTTCTACATAACAGCCACATCAGGGTTAAACTGAACCTACAAACCCTGCTCAGTCATCTTCCCAACAAAAACCAGATTCGTTGTAATGTTTAGAATATGAAGTATATGTGCAAGGTACTTCACTTTACCATCCTGCATAGACAATGATACATCTCCAACATGTGCAATTGGATGAGCAGTGTCATCCCCTTTTTCAACAAAACTTGGTCTTTCAAGACTCTTCATTTCCTTGAACCACTCATCCCCATGACTTGTCATGTGGTTCGAAGCATCTGAATTAACATACCATACATCATCCTTATATGCTACTACATCATTTCTAGACACATCATTAACCACATGTTGCATAACAAAAAACCTCTCTTTATTCTCATTATTTCTGCTAGAGGATGCATAGTTGTTTTGCTGCACTTTTCCATTTTGCATGTCACTCTGCTTCTTATAGCAATCTTCCTTCACATGCCCAGGCTTACCACAATAAAAACAACCTCGTGTATCATTATGCTGCCTTTGCCAATTACCACGACCTCATAGCCCTCTTATGCAATAGCCCTGTTATGCCATAGACCTCTTTATGCATAGCCCTCTTTATGCATAGCCCTCTTTATGCATAGCCCGCTTATGCATAGGGTTTATGCATAGCCTTATTATGCATAATGAACTAATGTTTTGATTTATTATGATAATCTTTTGTAGGTCTATTCAAAGCGAACGACCTCCAAGGGCATAGGCCACGCATACGGTTCTTACGAATTCGGCTAGTAAAGGTAAGCCCTCTTTGTTTATGATTCTTCTCTTTGTGTTTTTGCACACTTGGGTGTGCTAGGGATTAGGTTTAGGTCAAGAGCCATATGCATAGTCCTTATGCATATAGCCTATGCATACGGCTTATGCATAGGCCTTATGCATAGGCTTATGCATATATGGGCTATGCATATGGCTTATGCATACAGCCTATGCATAATACGCCTTATGCATAAGCTTATGCATATATAGACTATGCATACGACTTATGCATAGGCCGTATGCATAAGCCGTATGCCGTATGCATAGGCCATATGCATAGGGCCTTTACATACAACTTATGTATACGGCCTATACATATGGCTTATGCATATGGCATACGGCCTATGCATACCACTTATGCATAGGCCTTATGCATACAGCATACGGCATATGCATACGGCCTACTACCTATGCATAAGGCCTATGCACATGGCTTATGCATACAGCTTATGCATAGGTCGTATGCATAAGTCATATGCCATATGCATAGGCCGTAGGCCGTATGCCGTATGCATACAGCCTTTACTGTGAGACCCCTGCCCTCTCTGTGCATTGAACTCTAAAGTGCTAGCAGCGGAAGTAGAAACCTAACACGCAAGGCAGAGCTTCCCACTCAGGGCCTTGCCCCACGAATGTCCCCGGACAAGAGACTAATCCCTCGGTTCTTCCAAAACTAAACCCAGAAAAAACTTCCCTCGCCCAACAAGCATAGGCGATTCCTCTAGGAAAATCTTCTAACGTAGTCAAGAGCCTTAACTTGCCTTTGTATTCCGACCGAGCCCGCGGGTCACATGGCCGAATCAAAGGAGGAACTTGCACTTGGTTCATAGAGACCAACACTTTTTTTCCCATCAAAATAGGCACAGCCATTGATTCTTTTCCATAGAACAAGGATTATCCTGTGACTTACTTCAACTATCATAACTTGAACAGAATTGAATTTTATTATAGGAATCCATCAATCCAGCCTAACCCCATCCAATCCCATGGGTTAGCCAACCACCCAGCTGAAAAGACCACTTTATTTATAATTTGAATCCAAAAGGAGTTAAACTTTAGATTCAACTAATTCTGGGGTTCCTCAGAATCCTAGGATAAAGATCCTTTCTATAAGAAGAAACATACAGAACTCATTATTAGAAAATAGTTCATTCATATCTTCAACACAATAATGGTCCATCAGACCAGTAATTTCCAATTAACATCTGAACATTTGTCCCCATGGGAGTTTCAATTATACAGGTTCTCAATTTGTCATTCCACAATTGGGTCCACTAGGCCACGGGTCAAAATCTATCAACACAATCCACTAATCCCATAGTGATCTGCTGAAAGTCTTAATCGTCTACCAAGCCACTAACATCATTACTGAAATTCTCTCCATTCATCATGACTTATTCAACTCACCTACTTTTAACCAGAATTCAAAAAAAATCATCATTCTTCAATCAAAATCCAAATCAATTCATCAATTTTTCAATGAGAATTCTAAAATCATATCAACCAGCATTCAAAATCATAATCTAGATAGCATTTTTGCTCATAACTTCAAGATCTTAGATTCACTCGTATATATTGTCAGTACAGAGCTACAGTTATAACCACGGTTTATGCGGGTTATAAGGCAAATGCCATCATATCTAGGCCTCAGCAAGTCGGGGATTCCACATAAATGCAGTACTTCTATCTAAAAACCCAATTCCCAATTTATGAATTTTCATTCTAAATATCAATTCATACACAATTACAATCTTTCACTGGTAATTCATAAATTTTTTACATTTCTTGCTTTTTTGGTTTATCAACTTCAAGCAAATTGCTCTCACACCAACTGTGAGACCCCTGCTCTCTCTGCGCATCTAACTCTGGAGGAATGCTAGTAGCGAAAGTAGCAACCTCACGCGCAGGCGGCGGGCAGATTTTCCCACTCGAGGCCTCGCCCAGGAATGTCCAGACAAGAGAGTAATCCCTCGGTTCTTCCAAAACTAAACCCGAAAAAAACATCCCTCACCCAGAAAGCATAGGCGATTCCTCCAGGAAAATCTTCTAACGCAGTCAAGAGCCTTAACTATCCTTTGTATTCTGACCGAACCCATGAGTCACATGGCCGGATCAAAGGAGGAACTTACACTTGGTTCATAGAGACCAACACTTTTTTCCCCATCAAAAGAGACACAACCGTTAATTCTTTTCCATAGAACAAGGATTATCCGGTAACTTACTTCAACTATCGTAACTTGAACAGAATTGAATTTTATCATAGGAATCCATCGATCTAGCCTATCCAATCCCATGGGTTAGCCAACTACCCAACCGCCCAACCACTTGATGGGATCCATTATAAAAATTTGGTTATGTTTTGTCCTGGATACCAGGGAAAAGAGTTCCCAGGCCCCCTAGTTGGCACTCATGCAAAATTTAAATAGACTCACCACTTACACACCCAATATGAAATTGCCTTTTTCTTAGATTCAACTATTTCCAAACAAAATTGCAATAAAACCACAATGTTTCCATCATAATTCTCAGTATTCCATTTCCAGGGTCCAAATTCCAACTTTCCCACTTTTCAACCATAAAATCCAAACTCTGGTCATTCCTTCCTCGGTGTACCCATGGCATCATCAGTATAACTAGAACGCTTGCCACCTGGTCAGTACCTCTAGGCTCACCTAGTACTTCACTCAAGGGCCTTTTCAATAGTTCCTAACTCATAGTACCCAGGAGTATAATCAAGATTTTTCCATAAAATCCATATGGACTCTCCATTGAAAATCAGTTAGATCAACCAACAAGATCCATTTACCAAAAAGGCACCATGGACTCATCCGTTGAAGACCAGCAAGGTCAACCAACCAGATCCATGCCCGTATTCAGAAAACAACTCCAACTCAATATTCCATTTCTTTCTCAATGCACGCGTGGGTATCCTGGAGCGACCCAGAGCCCAAGCACTGTATAGTCAGCACCCTCTAGGCTCGTTCGCAGACGAGGTGACCAAGCGCTTCACTCATAGCCCACTTCCTTGGCCCCTCATCCACCATACCGAAAGCTCACCATTTTAACCAAACCGAGGCTGGTCAAGACCTCGGTCGACCTTGCCACACATGAGACGTCCTTCTTCTTTGACTCTCCATCAGTTGTTGCAACATTTTTCACTTAGGTCCACGACCTCATTCCATAAGATAGTCAAAATGCTTCCCCAGTATTCTTGACGTAAAACAATCTTTAAAAAATAGGTTTCACATGCAAATACACTTTCCAAGCAAAATTCTCATCTTTTCACATCATTTCTCATCATTCCACATCATTTCTCATCATTCCATATCATTCCACATCATTACACGTCATTTCTCATTATTCCACATCATCCCACATTATTTACACATTCATTCACATCATCTCACATCATTCCTCATTCATTCACATTATCCCACATCATTTCCACATTCATCTCACATCATTCCACATTCCTTCACATCATCCCACATCATTCCACATTAATTCACATCATTCCACATTATTTTCACATTCATTCACATCATTCCTCATTCATTCACATCATCCCACATCATTCCACATTCATTCACATCAATCCACATCAACCACATCAATCCACACATCACTCCACATCATTCCACACATCACTCCACATAATTCCACACATCAATCCACATCATTCCACACATCACTCCAATTTCTACAAACAAGATGGTCTCTTTTTGCTTTGAGCGAATCAGTTTTGATTATCAACTTTCCTAAATCTAGTTATCAGAATTTTTGTTTCATAATCAACCAGGTTAAGAGTACAGTTACTCTACTTTTCATACTGACAAAACTTTCTAACTCTCGGCCATTATTTGGCTTAGTTAAACATAACTTTTTCTCGACTCAATTCAATTAAGTCTAAATTCCCGTTCACTTTTAGATCCTCGATCCTTTCAAGAATCCCAAAATCCTTTTCCTCCAGGGAATCTAGGAATAGGTCAGTCACTCACAAGTATTTACATTCATCCAACTAAGCATGATTCTGGTCATTTTCTAGGAAATCCTTTTCCCGTTTAGAGTGTACTTAAGATTCTATTTCTCGAGAATCTAGACGTATAATTGTAAAAGTTAAATATATTCGTGATTTCTCTTTCTAATTAAAAATTTATCTATGTTTTCTCTCCTATGAATATTTTCACATTCTTTTCTCAATCTTCCCAAAATAAAATATGCTCAATATTCCTCTTTTTGAATAAAAGATTTATGCATACATCCTTATGGGATTTACAAAATCAATTATACCCATAATTCCTCTTTCAGCATAAAATATTTATGCACACATACTAATTTAATTTTTTCTAAATGAATTATATTCATAATCTTTTCCATAATTCTCATAAATAGAATGAATCTAGAAAAATTTATACATAACCTTCTTTATTTTCTATCAAATGAATAATGCTCAAAACTCTACTTTTAGCATAAAATTTATTATACATAAATTCATTTTCTAATGTTGAAATTTTTGCCATAGTTTCCCCACATTTTCTATGAAATGAGAATGCTAAAAATTCCACTTATAGAATAAAATTTAATATGCATAAACCTTCATTTTCTAATGATAAATTTTTACGATAACTTCCCCGTATTTTCTATGAATTGAGAATGCTCAAAATTTAACTTTTAATATAAAAATTAGTTTATGCATAAACATAAACATTAATTCATCTAAACCAAATCATAAATCAAGAAAGGCATGGTTTTAAGAGGAAACCCATAAAATAGAATGCTTCCCAAGCATGAGAGAGGTTTTTTGAAGCTAAATGAAAATTATTTTTTCTTACAAGCTCTGGCTGTCCTATCTCAAAATAGCTTGAAAGTATATATTTGGCACTAATCAGCACTCTCCAGCCACCACAGCTACTTGAATCATCTTGTTGTGGTGTCTGGATAGTTGGGAAGATATGTTAAAAACTGTTAATATCTGAACAAAATAAAATTATTCAATAAGTTCAAAGGCATAGCATGAAATAGACATCAGTAGAGGGAACAACTTTCTACCTCTAAATCTATTGGCTCTATTGAATCCAAAAGATTGACATTAGGAGGACAGTGATCCAATGCATCTAGAAGTCTTCTAATACAACTGCAATACATATAATTCAGTTAGTGTGCATTAAATCCAAATAATGAAGTTTAAAGTTAAAAATAGCACACAAACCACTTACAATTTCACCTCTCTGTGTGTGTTTCTAAGAGAGTTGAATAAAAAGCATTGCTTCTGCTGGATGTCAATAGAAGCAAAGCTCCAGTGGTCACTGCATAAGGAAAAAAGCATTAAGAAATCAAAGGCTACAAGAGTACTCAATCTTGAAGAAAAATCCCAAAAGAAGCAGCCACCCACATACTTGTTATGGTATGGAAGTAGCAAAATATCAACATGATCAAAATCACCGTGTCTGAACCAATTGGAAATATCCATGGGAGTTTCCTTTGGATCTCTTAACTTGAAGGAAATTGCAGGATCAATAATATGAACTGTATGCCGTACAGCATGGTTCAGCCAGCTTCTCATCATGCTACATTGGACAAAACAATAATTAGGGTAAGGTGTAAGGGAGGAGGTACAATAAGGATTGTTTTGCAAACAAATGTAAAATAAAAGACACTTACTAGAGCATTGCAAAAATGATAATATCTGAGCAATACTCATTCTTATGAGCCAATGCTGCCAAGCATGCTTTTGTCAAGTCAAAATTATTCTCTGAAAATTCATCTTCAATATGGACAACTATGTTAGGGCCCAGCTCCTGCAACCTTCTCTGTATCTGTAGCTCCATCTGTACAGTCTCCACATCTATAGCAGATTTGGATTCTTCTATTTGCTGCTTCAGTGACTCCTCATAAGCAGCTTTCCCTCTGGTGCTCTTTGAGTGGGTCACTTTAACAACCTTCACCTTATCATCTGCCTTCAATTTCCTTGTAGGTGGAATTAATAATATGTCTCTCATTTTTATGTCCTACCATTCCACAGGATGGACCAGCTTGTCATACCTCCATCTCACTCTGGACAATGTGTTGAAGTCCTTGGCCATCAGAGTTACCCTGTGAGCATGGGTTGCTACAAGCATTGCATCTTCAAAGTACTTCTCCAAGTAATCCTCTGCCATTTCCTGTAAGGAAAGAATGGCAGTCCTGTTCCACTTGAAACCAAGGTGCCAGCTATCACAAATTTCTATCACTAGCCTCTGAAAAGGTGCCTTGGGGATTGCAAAGCCTATAGCTTTTTGTTGTTTCCTGATCTCCTTTAGCACACCTGCAGAATGTTTTAATCTCTTGGACTTTTGCTGCAGCATGCTCATTGGCTTCCCCTTCCTGCCATGTGTAACTCTTCCCTTTGGAGGCACACTAGATTCCTTGATATCAGCCCTAGCTGCTGCTGCTGCTGCAAGCCCTGGCCCCTTGCCAGACCTCCTTGCAGTTGCCTTGGTTCTTGCCATCACTCTGAAAAGCTGCATACAAAGCAATGGAAAAAGATTACAACCATGGAGAACATGGAATGATAAAAGAAGGTAATGACAAATTGGATAAAGCAAAATTGAACAATTTGTAACAAAACGCGATTATGATAATTTGAAATTTCTAACAGCTCATCATCGCGTTTTTCTGCAAATACTTGAAATAACATGCTATTGCATTCCTACAGTGAATTCTCTGTCTTTATGACTATAAACAATATGGATTTTTATGCAAGGAGTATACAGCCTTGAATAGCCTAGAAAGATACAAAATCACAATGAAAGGGGTGGATGAAGAAGCAGTTTCAAATTTGCAACAAAATGCGATTTGGGCTGTTTGAGATTTCTAAAGCCCTCTCCTCGTGTTTTACTGCAAATTCTCGAGGTAGCATACTGGAGCATGCCTTTAGTCATTTCAGTGTGTATACAGCTTGGTGCAACATGGATTGTGTCTATAGAAAGCAAGAAGTGATCAAGCTCTCACTCAACAAGCCCAAATAAAAAGTCTTCCTGCTTCTACTTGCAGTGGAAAAAATCTAAGAAATGCATATAATATTTATCATAATATCTAACCTATATCACATCAATCAGTACCTTACCCTAATATACTATTAAACAAGAAGAGAAGGAAATAGAGTGTCTTACTAACCTGGAAGCTATCTGTAGGTGTGCTGTGCTGATGATGAGTATCCTGTGCTGGGGATGAACCTGTGCTGCTGGTCTGGATGCTGATGGTGTAGAGTAGGGAGGTAGAGATGCTGATGGTGTAGAGTAGGGAGGTAGAGATGCAAGAGAACTGAGTTAGGAGAGTAGATTATTGCAAAATACAAATAAAGGAGCTATTAAATACCACACGTGTGAAATGTAGTCGTTTTTAACACGTGTGGGTCCCACCCAAATCTTTTAGAATTTGAAATTTGACACGTGTGAAAGTCACTTTTTGCCTTGGAAATTGTGCCAATCATGATTTCATAATCAGATCCATTAACACTCTTCCCTCCCCGTCTTCCATCCCTACCAGCACCACCCTCCCATCATCCTTTTCCTTCCCCCTCTGATCACTTCCTACCCAACACACTCCATCCACTCTGCAACCTGTCTGAAGACTACTACCACTGCCAGATCTCCAGGTTACCTGTGCTGCAGCTCAAGTTTGGAAGAGAGAAAGAGAATCACCAGGGCAACTCCAACAGTATGGAAGAGTAAAAGAAAGGTCAGAGATCTATACTCTTTTCAATGTTTTCTGATATATATTTCTTCCATCTATAGAATTCTTGAATCTCAGTGCCTAGGAATCTGGTACATCACCCTAGGATTTGACTAGAGATGGATATGAATAGGACTTAGAATTTTGCAACAAAATATGAGGAGAGTGTTTTACATTTTCCAAATGGTCCAAATCGCGTTTTCCTACAAATTCTGATATTAGTTTCAGTTTTTATTTCTTCCTCTTTGTGTTTTGCTCTCTTTTGCCCTGAGGAAATTCCTCCTAGTGTCATTTACTGTCCAGAACATTGTGAGATGTCCCTAGCATTTGATTGGAGATGGATGTCAATAGAAATGCAGAATTTGCAACAAAATGCGAGGAGAGTACTTGACATTTTTCAAATGGTTCTGCATCATGTTTTCTTGCAAATTCTTGTGTCCCTTTTGGTTTTCACTATTTCCTCATTGTTTTGCTTTCTATGTCCCTGGGGATTTCTTTCTTGATGATGATAAAAGTTTTTGCTTTGGAACAGTTGATTCTCAGGCCCCCCCTTTCAAGAGGAAGCTGGACTTTTCTGCTGCTATACTCATACCACAGCAATCACCAGGTGATTCATGTGTGCTCATGAAGAGAGTTGTTTGGTGATATCCTATACATTACCTAATTGCATATGTCAGCATATAGAATTTATGATATATAAATTTTTGTTCAGGCAAAAGCAAGAGACTAGAGCAGAAAGGTGAGTCTTCCCTTTCAAAAGAAAGGGAACCAGAAGAGGACAAATCTCCAGATTTGCTCCTATTTGACTTTCTTCACAAGTGCAAGGCTCAGAGGAACTTCCACATATACCACAGTATTTTCAACAGGGAGTTCACTATGAGCTCTATTTTGGAGCATCACAGAGATTTTCTTTCAGACCATTGGGATACCTTCAAACAACTGACAGAGGCAGGAAGGATTGTGGAAGGTGAAAAGGTTTTTGTGCATATAAATCATATTGTCTCCATTGACAGGCTGAGGTACCATGTGAATAGAAGGTTTGACAGCCTGCCTGAGGAATATAAATTCAGCTTGCACACCAGAAAATGTAGAGTGCTTGAGGAAAACATGGCATTCCTTATGTACATTGTCTTCCATTAGCAATCTCTAGAAGAGCAAGGGCAGGAGGCTGAAGAAGAAGATATATTTGTAGCGGAGGTAAAAGAGGATATTCCTGTGGCAACAGATATGGCAGAGCAGGAAGAAGATATCAACCTCGAGGATGAGGGGCTGCAAAAGCGGCTGCTCTTGACCTTGTTCAACTGAGGATTGAAACTCTTAGGGCAGCACAGCCAGTTGAAGATTTTGATGTTCAGAGCAGCAACTATGCAGTGCCCATGCTTCCAGGTGTCTTGATTGGTGGTAAAGATTATGTTTTCCTCCATGATATAGAGTGTATGTTCAACTTGAGGGAGGACTATGCCATTTCCCTTATTGCCCAGGCTTCAAGGCTTGACAAGGAGGTTGGCATAGAGGATGACCATTCACTACTGGCTTTGGAAATAACTTTTGATCCTGCAGAGGCCCTTACTATTTGTTTCAAAGAGGCTGAAAATTTCCAAGAGCCAGATGAAGCTGCCTTCCAGCTCACCCAGGAAGCTATGAATCTCTCAGCACTTCATAAGGAAAAAATTAAAGAAGAGGCTGGACTGGAGGGGAGAGGAATAA
The DNA here is from genome assembly GCF_041138505.1 of Cibotium barometz. Lineage (NCBI taxonomy): Eukaryota > Viridiplantae > Streptophyta > Polypodiopsida > Cyatheales > Cibotiaceae > Cibotium > Cibotium barometz. The sequence goes on along the minus strand of NC_141063.1, from coordinate 53,125,717 downwards.
ATCTTTGGAAAGATGAACTTCTTGTTTTGCTGATGAAAATGAGAAGGTATGATATTATTACTTCAAATCAAATACTTTATCTTGTGTTTAAATGTTTTGTAGTTATGTATTATTATCTCACTCCAATCTTTTGATACATGGCAGCTACAAATTGAGGATGACACATTCCTCCAGAGAACAAGTGGAAGCAGGCCGGCTATGTTTGGCAAAATGTCAAGCCTAGCTCATTATATTCATGATCTAGGCAGTGCTAAGATCTTGATTTACCATAGGCAGTTGAGCAACAATGGAGAAGCCATTGTTTACTTCTTTAAATGTTTGTCTAGGGTTTTAGGTGGATATGATCTTCCATGGCAAAAGAAAAAGATCATTTTAATAGAGAGGTTGTCTGCCATAGATATATTTGGGGATTATATGAATAAGCAGGCCTCTAGGGCCTCTTACTTTTTGTCTTACACTTCTTATGCATTAGCATGTGGTGTTAAGGAGCCCAAATGTCTGGAGGGCTATGGAAAACACAAGCTCATAAGGTTTCGAGAGCCACCCATGATTGCATCAGGCCACACAATCCAAGAAGAAGAACACGTGGAGATAGCTGAAGACAAGGATACCCCAGACAAGCAACAGAGGCAAGCATTGATAAACAGAAAGTCGACATCAAGCCAACAAGGAAGAAAAAGAGTCCAATCAAGTTCAAAAAGAGAGTTCCGACTGGCAGGCCTTGGGAGTAATAGGATTTAGTCATCAAATATAGCACAAACATTATGTTGAAGTTGAACTGATTTGTACAAAGTCTTTGATCCTCATCAGTTCCTTGTCCGTACGGACGATCAGTACCCTCTTGCATTTGTCCCATCATCGTACGACACTTCAGTACTCTTCCCACACTCAGTAGTTTCTAAAAGCGTTTGACACTCAGTACCTTATTGGTAAGGATCAATAGTGTGTCTAGCATAATTAAGTAGTATTGATTGAATTTTTTGTGTGTAGCTCATGGATGTATTGATGCTTGTTAATATAGATCACATGTTTCACAAAAGAAATACTTTTGATGGAGTCTCAAAACATATAGGCATAACACCAAGTCACTTGTTCCACAGAATAAAAATCTATTGATTGAGTTTGAAAACATGTGGACATAACACCAATAAGTTACAAACTGCTATTCATGTTTACTTGTCCATTTATGGTTTCTAAATATCTTCGAATCCCTCCATTGTCTATGTCTCTCTGCTGCCATTGAATTGTCCAAAGTTTGTCTTCGTCTTTGCTTTTGGGCTAGAATAAAAGCAAGCTTGACTGTGGAACTAGCAACTTTTCTTTTAGCATGCAGCCTTTGTAGAATGCCTCGGTAAAACCATTGGAAGACTTCCTTCAGACTATTTGCCTTTTGACTCCCTCCATAGTGTTGTGTGTGTCTGAAAAATGCATTACGTGCCATGTAGTGAGACTTCTCCATGCCTTGGGTAGACCAAATTGCTAGGCATCCATACTTTTTGACAAAATAGGGAAGGTGGTTGTAGATGATATGCTGTTTTCACAGAGACATAAGAATGCATAGTAAGTTATAAAAGAAAAGAGGATCACACTTAAGTAAAAGAAGAAGACATCACTTTACTATGTAGTGAGTTATATTGCAAGCTGTCCACGCGTCTTTCATTGACTTCCCAAAATGTTTAATTGCCTCTTCAAAGTTCTTGTAATCACTCTTTGTCCATGTTACATTGTCACAGAACATGAAGAGTTGATCAAGAGACCTCCATACCTCTGCCTTCACATTTCGTGCTTCCCCATCTGCCTCATGATCTTTCACGGCATTATGGACTTGCTTCCACAATCCATAACTAATCCTTGAAACTGTTCTACCTTGCCTTACTTGCTTACTACTGTGTTTGGGTCGAGACAAGAATCTTCTTGCCTTAACACCACCAATAGAGGGCCTGATTGGTACCTCCTTGCCATTGGTAGACTTTTTAAAATCCTTTGTGCTATGAACATCACCTCCATGCAGACCTATATCGGATAACACTTTTTCCAATGCATGAAGAGCATCCTTTCTATTTCTTTCGGGACGGAGTTTCCAAGCAAATCCAATATACAAAAATACCAATTTCTCAATAATTCGACATAGAGCATGCAATGTGCATATGTGAACATTACATAGTGGAATGTCAAGAATGGCCTTGAAGTCAGGGTCAACTTTATCTCTATTAGGTGCTCTCTTCCACCATTTGGAATCCATTACTTGAGCTGATTCTTTGCAGTAAAGACAAGGAGACTTTGAGTTACCTCCTTTACTAACGTTATACATGCACTTAAGTGTTTTAAGATCCCTCGCCATGTGCCACTCTACTTGAAAATCATCTTTTTCTGCAACATAGAGATTCTCTCCTTGCACTTGTCTTTTAATTATTCTTGGTATTTTCGTGTGGTGAAACACCCAATCTAGTGTTTCATGGTCTTCTGTCTTTACCTGTGATTATACAAAACAAAAGTCTTACTATAAAAGATTTGAAAACATTGACTACAATCAAGTACGAAATAAAAAATGATCATACCTGGAACGAGCCCAACCACCATATGTGTTTTTCCGACTGCACACTAAAATACTTCGAACTTGCTTCAGTCAATGATGTATCAAGTGCTCCATTCATCAATGTGATAGTAATCCTTTTCATTTTCTTTTCCTTTACAACCTCACACTCATCCAGTTTGATAACAAATTTCAAAATGCTTTTGCACTCTTCAAATGTTATTCCATAAAACTCGACCATTCTTCTTTGAAGTTGTTGTAGATCTACAAATATATTGTTCCAAGGGTCATACACAGTGGTTCCTTTACCACCATGAAATATTTCTTCAATATGGATATATTGTCCAATAAACTCATCTATACTTTCATTCAAATGACCTCTTATCTTCCACACTGTTGCTGGATTTGGCAGTAAAACTCGTTTAATCTTTTGATCTCTCAAAGTTGAGGATATCGCATGGAAAATCGAACTATATCCCTTCCTGCTAACTCCACTAACATCAAGAGCCTCTTGGATTATAGTACCATCAACTTGATTATTGGATATAAAGTCCTCTACACCATTGCGTTTGATTGTTTTGTATTTTTTTTCTTCAATCAAACCCTTTGCTACACCACAAGAAAGCAATCCTTTTGTAACGTCCCTCCCAAGCCATGTATGTATGTGTCTCTTTTAATATAGATTTCAATAAGAAAAGAGAGTCTAATTAGAAAGAGTGAGACAATAAGGCTAGAAACATTAGAAAAGTGTTAGAATAAAAATATTAGCTTCAAAAATCCTAAAAGAAATAAGAACATAAGAATAGTTCTATTAAGAGATAAGTATCCCCAAAAATAGAATTTCGCGTTTAGGTGATAAGAGGTCATATTTAGAGTACTTTTACACATTTAGAGTCCATGCATACTAAAAATGTGGAAAAATAACGCGTTTCTAAAGATGGTGCGTTTGTGGCTATATACAGACGTTTTTGCCTATTCTGCCTGGGTTGGCTTGTAGAACAGATGCCTTCCCGTTCTTTTGACTGGTTACATGACTATATTCTAAGTTTTTATCAGAGAGTTATGGCCGAAACAGTTTGCTGTTTCTGTCAGGGTCTTTACATAGAGAAAACTGTGAGAAGACAGCAAGTAGCCTCAAGGTAATCCTAGAGTTTAAGATGCATATATCCCTTCATTCTTATCTAATATCTCAGAAAAGAAGCTTAGATTGCTATAGTCTTTCGGAGGAAGAGACCAAAACTCCATAGCTTTTCTTTTAGAGAAAGAATAGTATGCCGTAGCCCTGTAGGAGAAGGCTATTTTGCCATAGATCTTAGAAAGAGAGAAGAATCACAGTATGAGTAAGAGGAGATAAAGCTTGGAGATTATTGGATGATTTCAATCAAAGGACAAGGTATTAGAAGACTCTATTCTCATATGTCAAGTTCTAAAGCTCTTGTTGACAAGCAAGGACAACGAGATAAACGATAAATTTCTATAAGGTATATACATATTTTATTTTTTATTTACATATCATTCTTAGGGGTTGAGGTATGGCCCCGGCTTCTCTATTGATTATTACAATGATCTAATTGATTGATTTACCATTTAAAGTTTGTATTCTTTTAAACAACAGCATATGCCTTTATAAAGAATGTCTTATCGCAATCTCAAGTTGAAATGCAAAAATCTGTGTGAGAAAAGGATTGTTTTCTTAAAGAAGGTGACATGGATCATAGTCATATGGTTTAGTGAATAAATGGATGGTTATCTTGGTTAAATTAAGGTACAGGTACAACTTCTCCCTGCCTTGATGCTGCCCCGTTCTTGTGCTTGTGTAGCTGGATGGCGGAGACGTTAGTAAGGCCCGGAGTTGGCCCATGGTATCCCTCATACCATTGGGAGAATGAGGTTTACCGATTGAGGCAAGTGATTGTGATGATGCTGCCTAGTTCTGAGGGCCCAGGCTAGTGCGGTGAATTAGCCCACCCTAGTGCGCAGACATCCCTCTGAGGGGCGGGAGGATCGAGCGATGGAGCCTGAGAGGGCGACAGGCCGGCTTGAGTCCTCGCCAGCGGCCGACGATGAGGTGTATGGTCCCGTAGGGTTTTGCCCAGCATGTGGAGGCTGGAAGGCCGAATTCTAGATCATCGGCGGTATAAAGGAAAAGAATAAGAGAGCCACTTTGGCTTGTATGAAATTGATTCATGTCTAACTTTGTTTTTATAAATCTTGTCTTTGGTATGATTGTATTGTAGAAAAAGGCTGTTTTAACAAACCTTGTGAAAAGGGTCTTAATTAAGGAACATGTTTGTTTATGTCAAACAGTGTGGTAGGATTAATTAGACAACAAATTGACGCGTGAGTAGGGTGGAAAGTGGGAGGATGGAATGCCCCGACGGCACCATCCTACGGACGGGTGGACCCGATTAGTCGGGTAGCTTTCCAACATATTAAGTGAAAGCCCTACGTTAGATAAATAGGTTCTCGAGCAATTCTATTCTAGAAGACTAGGCCAAGGAAAAAAGCGTTGTCTCTAGGAATCAAGACTAGTAGTTGCCTAATATGTGATCAATTACCCTATGGGTGATTTGATTTTAGAAGACCACGCTCCCCCTGTGGGATAGAACTAGGTCTTACCTATGAATCGTATCCTTGAATCTCTGTATGGTCAAGGTGTCGATGAGTAGGAAATTTTCTCTAAGATAAGACTTAGCGGACTATCTTAAGTGTTTCTCCCATTTTAGAAGGGGGGAACCTTACAAGTGGTATCAGAGCCGATCTTAGTTCCTAGGATTTGTTTTTCAAAGGTTAACTATCAAGGGATTAAAACAAGTGATTGTTTATCATATGAGGATGAATCAATCATCCCTACTGGCCATAGAAGTGATTTGAATATCCTCACATGTTGAGACAATCATCCTATGAAATTGTGCTTGTATCTTGGGGGTGCACACGCAAGATATTTGTATAATAAATTCAAGAAATGAGATTGGGAAGAAAACCTTTTGTGAGGAAAACATAGGGTGATCAAATTAAGAAACTAGTGAGAGACTGAATGACTAGAAGGATAGACCGAAACTTGTTTAGAGAAATTTTCAGGATATATCCCATTAACTTGTATATTATAAATTATTAAGATTGTAACTCCATTAAGATTTGAATAGTTGACATGTGAATGCCATCCATTGGATGCTTTACTCTAGGACGATCATCCAAGATCTAGAACCCATCTTAGACAAACATGGGTCTAACTTCGGATGTGTAATTCCCAGAGGATCCTGCTCTTAGATATGTCAATCCTGATAATCTTTGGATGTGTCAATCCCAAGGCACCAGATGTGTAATTCTCAAAAAAATGAAGATCTCAGATGTATTAATCCTGACTGCCTTTAAATGTGGCGCTATGATAAGTATTTGATAGTTTTGAACTTTTAATGGATACAATGAAAGAAGCAAGCTCACTCTTGCTCACGTCTAAAAATCGTAAGAAATGCCAAATTAGTTGGAAGCATTGTTGTCAATCCCACCATTGGAGCTAAAAAGTTAGAAGCATTGTTGTCAATCTAACCACTGGAGCTAGAAAGTTAGAAGCATTGTTGTCAATCTAACCACTGGAGCTAGAATCAGTTATGAGATGCCATGAAAGTACACTTTCATGAAAGGTTTTGTCCTCTTAGATTTTGAGAGGATAAAATGAATGAATTTTTGGAGCTAACCCAAGAAAGAAAGACTCTAAAAGAATACCACCAAACTTTTGTTAAACTTCTCCGATTTGCTCTAGAGATGGATGAGGTAACTCTTCTCCATCGATTCATTTGGAAGCTTAATCTACCTTTGAATAACCTCATCAAGAATGTGAAACCATCCTCTATTTCAGAAGCCATAATTATAGCCAGAGATTGTGATAAAGTTTTTTCTTTTTATATAGAAAGTGTCAAGAAGAAGGACATGAGTCCTTTCATGTTAATCAAGAAGAGGTCCCCTAATTCAAGAGGAATGTCAAGCTCACTCTTGGCTACAAGGAATCATGAGCTAGAGCAAAAATTAGGTCAAGAAATAGGGATAGCAGGATTAAAGATAACCGAATTGAACAAGTATTTCTATGAGTAAATAGAAGAGGATTGGTGCAAGATTCATGTGAAGTAATGTGCATGATGAATAGAGGTATTCTACAAGACGATACTAAAATTATGAAATTGCTATCATGGGTTAGATTGCGTAAAAGATTGATTCCCTTACGTTTCTCCATGACAATTTGTTAAGTACTATATTACATGGGAGTATAGAATAAGGAATTCTAAGATTCATATCATATGAAAGGTATATGGATGCATGAAATTAGGATAATAAGGCCAATTAACTTTAGAATAATCAAGACCTTTTGGAGGCACAACAAAACGAGCCAAGCACATGAAATAAAAGACTCTTTAAGAACAATGTTTAGATAAAAGAAGATTTTTACCTAGTGTGGGGACACCACTTTGAAAGAGACAAGAGGATTCACTTAGATACTACCCCAGCTCGCGAGATGAGGGCATCTCGAATCTTTTAAGTGGGGGAGATTGTAACGTCCCGCCCAAGCCATGTATGTATGTGTCTCTTTTAATATAGATTTCAATAAGAAAAGAGAGTCTAATTAGAAAGAGTGAGACAATAAGGCTAGAAACATTAGAAAAGTGTTAGAATAAAAATATTAGCTTCAAAAATCCTAAAAGAAATAAGAACATAAGAATAGTTCTATTAAGAGATAAGTATCCCCAAAAATAGAATTTCGAGTTTAGGTGATAAGAGGTCATATTTAGAGTACTTTTACACATTTAGAGTCCATGCATACTAAAAATGTGGAAAAATAACGCGTTTCTAAAGATGGTGCGTTTGTGGCTATATACAGACGTTTTTGCCTATTCTGCCCACGCTAGCTTGTAGAACAGATGCCTTCCCGTTCTTTTGACTGGTTACATGACCATATTCTGAAATTTTATCAGAGAGTTATGGCTGAAATAGTTTGCTATTTCTGTCAGGGTCTTTACATAGAGAAAACTGTGAGAAGACAGCAAGTAGCCTCAAGGTAATCCTAGAGTTTAAGATGCATATATCCCTTCATTCTTATCTAATATCTCAGGAAAGAAGCTTAGATTGCTATAGTCTTTCGGAGGAAGAGACCAAAACTCCATAGCTTTTCTTTTAGAGAAAGAATAGTATGCCGTAGCCCTGTAGGAGAAGGCTATTTTGCCATAGATCTTAGAAAGAGAGAAGAATCACAGTATGAGTAAGAGGAGATAAAGCTTGGAGATTATTGGATGATTTCAATCAAAGGACAAGGTATTAGAAGACTCTATTCTCATATGTCAAGTTCTAAAGCTCTTGTTGACAAGCAAGGACAACGAGATAAACGATAAATTTCTATAAGGTATATACATATTTTGTTTTTTATTTACATATCATTCTTAGGGGTTGAGGTATGGCCCCGGCTTCTCTATTGATTATTACAATGATCTAATTGATTGATTTACCATTTAAAGTTTGTATTCTTTTAAACAACAGCATATGCCTTTATAAAGAATGTCTTATCGCAATCTCAAGTTGAAATGCAAAAATCTGTGTGAGAAAAGGATTGTTTTCTTAAAGAAGGTGACATGGATCATAGTCATATGGTTTAGTGAATAAATGGATGGTTATCTTGGTTAAATTAAGGTACAGGTACAACTTCTCCCTGCCTTGACGCTGCCCCGTTCTTGTGCTTGTGTAGCCGGACGGCGGAGACGTTAGTAAGGCCCGGAGTTGGCCCATGGTATCCCTCATACCATTGGGAGAATGAGGTTTACCGATTGAGGCAAGTGATTGTGATGATGCTGCCTAGTTCTGAGGGCCCAGGCTAGTGCGGTGAATTAGCCCACCCTAGTGCGCAGACATCCCTCTGAGGGGCGGGAGGATCGAGCGATGGAGCCTGAGAGGGCGACAGGCCGGCTTGAGTCCTCGCCAGCGGCCGACGATGAGGTGTATGGTCCCGTAGGGTTTTGCCCAGCATGTGGAGGCTGGAAGGCCGAATTCTAGATCATCGGCGGTATAAAGGAAAAGAATAAGAGAGCCACTTTGGCTTGTATGAAATTGATTCATGTCTAACTTTGTTTTTATAAATCTTGTCTTTGGTATGATTGTATTGTAGAAAAAGGCTGTTTTAACAAACCTTGTGAAAAGGGTCTTAATTAAGGAACATGTTTGTTTATGTCAAACAGTGTGGTAGGATTAATTAGACAACAAATTGACGCGTGAGTAGGGTGGAAAGTGGGAGGATGGAATGCCCCGACGGCACCATCCTACGGACGGGTGGACCCGATTAGTCGGGTAGCTTTCCAACATATTAAGTGAAAGCCCTACGTTAGATAAATAGATTCTCGAGCAATTCTATTCTAGAAGACTAGGCCAAGGAAAAAAGCGTTGTCTCTAGGAATCAAGACTAGTAGTTGCCTAATATGTGATCAATTACCCTATGGGTGATTTGATTTTAGAAGACCACGCTCCCCCTGTGGGATAGAACTAGGTCTTACCTATGAATCGTATCCTTGAATCTCTGTATGGTCAAGGTGTCGATGAGTAGGAAATTTTCTCTAAGATAAGACTTAGCGGACTATCTTAAGTGTTTCTCCCATTTTAGAAGGGGGGAACCTTACACCTTTCATTTGTTTAACTGGAAGAAGGTTGGGATCCATATTTTCTTTTGCAAGCTCCAATAGTTTCCTATAGTGAGACACAATATGCCTATATTATTCAACACTTCCAATCCTGTTAAATTACGTTAATGGACAAAATAGATATAGTCATTTGAGAGCATTTTTGAGTATAAAAAATAAAAAATTACAAACTAACCTTGCTTCCTGAATTCTTCGCTTGCATCCACCAGTCCCAGCAGCCTTCAAATTTGCAATGTTTTTAATCTTCCTGCTTCATTGTGTCTGTCTCCAAGCACGGTTCTCTTCCTTCTTGATCTTGTCAACTCTTTTTTACTCTTTGAATGCTCCTCAATTTCATTCTGCAACTGCTACTCCAATTTTGTACGAATAGCTATCTCTTGAATCCTGGCCCCCTTTTCTTGTAGGTACATTGTTTTATATGTTTCTGCAAATGCAGACTGTGCTGAAATATAACCAAGAAGTCCATTTTGTCCATCGCCCATAAACCTCAGTAGTGTGGTTGGATTGACAAATGGAGGTGTAGAGTTTTTTACTAGACATTTTGGATATATACTTCCATTACACTATAAGTCAATATGTTGGAGCCCTTCTCTTCTCATATTTTCCCATTGTTGAGCATTCAGCATCGTATCCTTTCGTCTTTTTTGTGCTGGAGCATATTGTTCTTCTAAGTTGATGTGAAGATGGTGTAATCGCTTCTTCTGAGATTTTAACTCACTAGTATCGGACATTTTTTGTGCTTCTGAGGTTGCAAAGTTTGCTTGTCAATCTCATAGTCTTTTTGTAACATGAATTGTGGAAGTGTGGCGGTATCCATACAATCATTAAGTTCAGTGATGGATTCTTTATGAGAGGCCTGCACACGTCGTCAAAAGAGATGCGGAATCTTCGAGAAACAAAAAAAATTAAGGAGATATTTAATGCAAAATCGTGTTAGTTAGACAAAAGATTATCTTATTCTTTTTTGAACTGACAGTTCAGTAGTCCTTACTGACAGTTCTGAGCCACGTTTCCATATTTTATTATTTTTGAGATCTTTTAGGAGAGAAATAAATTGAAAAATAGTGAATTTCTTACAGGGCCCCAAAATGAGCTCCCTTTTTCCCTAATGGGTCAACTGGAGGTCAGTTGATTCTACCTCCTCTGACCCCTCCTCTGACTCCTCCTCTATTATACCTCCTTTGATTCCTTTATTTTGCCTCCTGTGACCCCTCCTGTGACCCCTCCTTTGAGTCCTCCAATCCTGTGACTCCTTTGAGTCCTCCAATCCTGTGACTCCTTTGAGTCCTCCTCCTGTGACTCCTCCTCTGACCCCTCCTCTGAGTCCTCCTCCTCTGACTCCTCGATTCTGCCTCCTTTGATTCCTCCTCTAAGTCCTCTAGTCTGCCTCCTCTGACCCCTCCTTTGATTCCTCCTCTAAGTCCTCTAGTCTGCCTCCTCTGACCCCTCCTTTGAGTCCCCCACCTCTGACTCCTTCTCCTGTGACTCCTGTGACTCCTCCTCTGACCTCTTCTCCTATGACTCCTCCTTTGACTCATTTGACTCCTCCTCTGACTTCTCCTTTAAGTCCTCCACCCCTCATCCTCTAACCCCTCCTTTTAGTCCTTCCCTACTCTGACTCCTATGACTCCTCCTTCTTCGACCCCTCCTCCTCTGACTCATTTAACTCCTCCTCTGACTTCTCCTTTAAGTCCTCCACCCCTCCTCCTCTGACCCCTCCTTTGAGTCCTTCCCTCCTCTGACTCCTCTGACTCCTCCTTCGACCCCTCCTCCTCTTGGGTTTGAACCTGTTGTGTGGATGGTTGAGTGTTGTGTTAGAGGACACAAAGGACACATAAGTGGGAAGGTTTGAAGCTAGTTAAGTCAAGACTGAATCGGACATGAGTCAGTAGGTAGTCACGAGAGTGGGCGTAGTTATCTTCCCCCAAGCCATGGATCTTCCTAGGAAGAATGAGCAATCACTCCATTCTGACGAGCTCCCACCAAGAAAGTAGCAAGAAATTCCTCCACTTCCTAGTGTAATCTAATTCCAGCAGCTATAAATCTTCGTCGACATCCCTTTTGTGTTGGTCGCTTTGCATATTCTTATTTTTCTCCCAATATTTATAGTACTCAATCTACTACTCCCAAGATTACCGCCTTTTGTAAGCGATGCCTTTGCCAAGATGCTAGTGTAGCAACACAAGAAATCTCAGCAGAGTTGGCGGAGATCGGTAAACATTCAGGTCAAAGATAATTCAATTTGAACTAGATATTTTTGTAACGCATTATCAATGAATCCGTGTCGCAAATCGATTCAAAATTGTCTACATAATTTTATCATGTAGGAGAGAAGGAGAGAGAGAGAGAGAGAGAGAGAGAGAGAGAGATTGACTGACACTGGCTGTCTATCTATCTATCTTGTAGAACGTGCACTCAAGATCCGCGAGATCACCGAACAAAAGATAGGCATCATTGGGGCCGGTATGGCTGGTCTGTATTATGCAGTGCTCATACTAGACAGTTTGGGATTTACCAACGACCAAATACTGGAAGCTAACCCTAACAGGATGGGTGGTCGAGTGTTCACTCCATACTTTGATTCCTACGATGGCGCCCCTGCAAAGAAGTGGAAATACATCGACTTCGGTGCTATGCCATTTCCTTCCATCAAGATCATGGATTGGGTTATCGACTTTGGTGCTATGCGCTTCCCTTCCATCAAGGTCACTATGACGATGCTCTTAGTGAGGAGGTCATGGACAGTTTTGATTACCCGATCCGGGGGAGCACAACGACGTGCAGTGGAAGTGCGTGGAAGAAGGAACGAGCTGATTGGCACATGCCATGGTTAGCGTCATCAAATCAAAGCCTGAAATGAACATGAAGGTGACCAAGATTGCCCCCTCATCATCTTCCAAAGACGACATCAATGTGTTTGTCGTGCGGAGGCACAACCTCGCACCTATCACCATGTCATCAACACACTGCCCCTTGCTGTGATGCGCTGAGGGGATTTTCAGCTGAGCATCACCTGATGTGTCAGTCCGACAAGATGGGGATTTTCACTACAGCCTCGTTGATGACGGAGGGCCGCTCTTGGATTAGGATGGCAAAAACGCTTGGGAAGAGGCCGCGTCGACGCGGCCTCTTTCCAAAGATGACTTTGGCTTTGAAGCAAAGAGAGCGCATGGGAGCAGCAGTTGACTCAGACTCAGACATAGACAGACACACACACGCATTGAGAGAGAGAGAGAGAGAGACTCAACAGATCATCTGTGTTAGAGTCATCATGTATGTGATAAAGCGGGATGGGTGGTAGCAAGCGGTGCACTTTGACAATATCACAGTGTGGCTGAAGAAGCTGAGCTACGGGCTGAATGCGAAGCACTGCGATCTGGTGATGGTCACACAGAAGGTGTGTGCGGGCGTGTACAAGGGCATTACTACCAGCCAACTCGACGAGCTCGCCGCACAGACCGTCGCCGCCCCCCTCACTACCAATCATCCAGACTATGCCCTAGTAAGTGCTGCTCAACACATCATCAGAGCAAGCCGCCTCCTCTGCGCTGCGCCCCAGCCATGCCAACTTGCTCATCCTGCCCACAACCCTCTTGATGGTGGGAGTCGCACAGGCATCTCGGACGCTAGCTTCTTCTCCATAGTTGTCACCATAGTCTTTCTTTCTTATCATCTACCTTCCTATGTGATAACCAAGCTTGCCATAGCTTTTGCATAACCCATAGCCTTTGTTTGCAATAGTACACAATTGGTAATACTTGTATCGTAGCACCTCTTCCTTCGCTCTTAGCACACTTCTTTTAGTAATAGCAATGTGCTTGCCATAGCCATAGCCCTAGCTTTAGAAACTGTATGCACATTAGGTTATTCTGCTCTACAAACAATTCATATGCTACATTAGCTTGCCACCATAGATGGTGGGTCCATGCATGTAAATAGTAGTATAGCAAGCACATTCTTGTAAGAAAACTAGCAGTAACTTAACTAAAGGAAGGAGCCTTGTTACCATTGAATCCTCATTATATATGTTAAGGAGCCTTGTTACCATTGAATCCTCATCATAAACATATATACCTTACATGTGTGCTCTAATGTAAAGCTTAGATGGCAATCTAGACAGACTCTCGATGTAAAGAGAGCTTCTTCTCCCATGACATGATTGTATGGGTTTTTCCTTGAGTAGTATACAATTGAATAATGATAGTAGTGTTTTTTTTCTCATCTCATGAGTTTTGTTCCACATTCATTGATACTATAGAGATTCTTCTCTTTTCTCTTCATCTATCTCATTCCATTCTCAGTCTAGAAGTTGGTGTGCTTCATTAAGTGTTCTCAAGTTTTGCTTGATGGGTTTGAGTCATGCATGTTGAGCACTATGGTAAGAGTAGAGGGAGTGCTCGGTTCTTGCTCGCGTTGTTTCCTGTCAATGAGGGAGTAGAGGGTGCTATAGAGGCCTATTTCCCTTTGCTAACTTCAATACCTAGACCATTTGGTGTTTGGACACAATACATTACTTGCACATCAGATTGTTTGTTGATTCTGTCAGGCTTAGCAAAGGTGTGGTGGTCATTTGTGATGTACATCTAGCTCATTCCTACGATCGGTGTTACACAAGTTGTAAGATTGATATTACAAGAAGCGTAACCACACTTAAAAAAATGATGTCAACCAGTGTGGTTAACATACCCCCCTCCCTAATTCAAGTTCGTCCTTAGAGCTGACAAGGGATCTAGTAGTACTAGATTGAGTAAGTGTGTGGATAAAGTCTCATCGTGACGTGGGGTGTGGGGGGCCTAATGATAGAAGACTTTGTAACTTTTCTAGAAGGTGGTCTCCATCACATCTTCAAACATCTGTATAGGCGCCAGGAAGGCATCCATTGGATGCATGTGTAGTAGCCAAAAAGTTGCTTCAGAGAGCAGGGCCTTTGTTGAGGTCGAAGGCTAGGCCTTGACTCCTCTTGTGGTAGTGGCACCAATCCAGGAAGGTCTCCAAGAGAGTGATGATGAGGTTAAAAAATCAGATGGTGGCCACCACACTCCTAGATCTGGCAGATGCTCATATCTATCAATGAAGGTGTGGATGCGTTTGAGCATGGTGTCCTCCGTGCAAGGATTTTGGGGAGTCAGAGGAGCGAACCAAGGGAAGTTATAGAGAAGCTTTGGGTTCTTTTCTTGCTCCTAATGGAAAAGGTTCCAGGTCTGACACGCGGTGGTGGATGTGTAGATATTTTAGCTCAATGCGGAGCTTGTGCGGTGCCTTGCAGTACTGTTCCCAATTGAATGGATTGAGGAGGAAAGGATGTCACTAGGCCGGCTGCTCGCCCCATGAGTTCAAAATGTGATGGGGCAAGCAGTGGGTGGGGGGCCTGTGGTAGCCTCTGCATTGACGAGGGGGGTGCTCGAGCTTCCAGCTCTGTGATGTTTGGTGTCGAGGTATGGCAAGACGTGGATGTCTATGTAATCAATCACCCTGGCGATGGGGGCATCCTGGAGTTGTCAACCAAGTAGGATATTTATTTCCTACTCGAACTCCATGCGATCTAATGGGTCACACCAGGGGGTTTAGCAGTGGATCTACCTCCACCTGCTCTTGCGGTGGGGGTGGGGGGATTTCCCCTTCCTCCACCAAGGGTGTGGGGGAAGGGATGTCAAGTGGCAGTTGTGGACGAAGGTAGAGGGGTGGACGATGATGAGGCAAGGGTGTCGAGGGTTGCGGTAAATAAAGGGGGACACCTTGTTGAGATGTTAAGGGTAAGTCTTTTAGGGGTATGGGAAGGCATCATTCTGTGCTAGAGGTGGTCGTGGTTTTCACCTCATGCTAGAGGAAGATCTGTATCTAGAGGCACGGGGAGATGGCAAATAGCGCAATAGAATGCTAGTAGTATTGAGTATTACTATTGTGGTAAAATTAGACATATGGCTAGAGACTACTATAAAAAGTAGAATGACTTTCGTGGTGGTGGAAGAGTGCAGCATGGTGATTATGCACCATCTAGTAATGCAAAACATGAGGAGAACTTGTTTGCCATGAAACATGTAATAGGTACTATGACATCACAAAGGGAGAGTTATGATATTTGGTATATGGATTTTGGAGCATCAAACCACATGACATGCCATGGTGAGTGGTTTGACACGATGACGCCTACACATAAGGGCTATGTTGCTACTACGGATGATACTCAACATCGTATTACACATGTTGGTAGTGTGCCATTGCGTATGCATGATGCCAAAGTAAAAACCATGTCAGATGTGTTGTATGTGCCAACAATTACAAAGAGTCTTGCATCGATTGGTCAAATGGTGGATCAAGGAATGCAAGTCAGGTTCAATCAACATGGCTGTTTTGTTGAGGACTTCAAAAATGGTTGCAAGTTAATTATAAAGGGGGAGAAAGAAGGTAGAATGTTCAAATTGAGTGCAGGCATTCCAGAGTTAAAGTCTGCCATGCCATTCAAAAAATCAAGGGGTTGTGCCAGACATTGATATTTGGCATAAGAGAATTGGGCATGTGAATATTCAAAAACTGAAATCTATGCAAGCAAAAGGTATAGTTGGTGGTTTGCCCAAGTTCAAATATGATGGTATAATCATATATGTGAAGCATGTAGATTTGGGAAGCAGAAAAGGTTTCCATTTTCAAAAGATGGTCAGATCAGCCAAGAAACCATTAGAAATCATTCACAGTGACATATGGGGTCTAGCACAGACTCCAACTATCAATGGTTGCAGGTATTATGTCACATTTATTGATGACTATAGTAGGATGACTCGGATTTACTTCTTGAAAGAGAAGAGTAAAGCACTTGAGAAGTTCATTGACTTCAAAGCATTGGTGGAAAAACAATATGGTCAATGGATCGTGTTTGAGGACATATGGTGGTAGTGAGTACATATCATGTGCATTTGATGCCTTCTTGAGAGAGCATGGGATAAGAAGACAATTTCATGCAGGTACACACCTCAGTAGAATGCTGTTGCTCCTGCTGAGAGGAAAAATAGGATCGTTGGTGAGATTGCAAGAGCTATGCTTAATGAGAAGTCTATGCCAAATTATTTTTGGGTAGAAGCATGTGCTACTGTAGTGTACTTGAATAGGACTCCTACCGCAGCTATACATGAGAGTACACCTATTATGAGGATGATAGGAGCATGTGCTACTGTAGTGTACTTGAATAGGACTCCTACCGCAGCTATACATGAGAGTACACCTATTATGAGGATGATAGGAGCATGTGCTACTGTAGTGTACTTGAATAGGACTCCTACCACAGCTATACATGAGAGTACACCTATTATGAGGATGATAGGATTTAGGCCGGATATTGGTCATTTGAAAGTCTTTGGATGTGTGTTGCATATGTTCATGTACCAGATGAGAGAAGAAGGAAATTGGATTTAACGGCTGAAGAATGTGTGTTCATTGGGTATGCGCAAGAGAGAAAAGCATACAAATTGTATAATCCAGTGACAAAACATGTTGTCATTAGCAGAGATGTGATCTTTGCTGAGATGGGAACTTGGTACAAAGAAAGTGAGCATGTCATAGTTGATGACATAGATGTAAATGAGCATGTTAATCTTCCTATGTAGGAATCTACGAGTATGAGTGGACCACTTGAGTCATCTAGTGATAATGTGAGTCCATGGTCAAGAAGATTGAGACATGATCTGAGCATTGAGAGTAGTGCTTTGGACAAAGGAAAAAAGAAAGTGGAAGGAGTTGGCATTGGTACAAAAGGTTATGATTCATCAAGCTCAGAAAGCCTTGATGAAGAATTGGGGATTCCAAAAATAAGAACTCCAAGTGTTAGGAATGACAGGTATGTGCCACCACATGCTAGAGAACATGGAGCTTGTAGTGAGCCACAACAACCAGTGAGGAGATCACAGAGAGTGAGATATCCAGTAGTACAGAGGTTGACATACAGTGGTTATGCTATGCATTATGCATATATGACATCAGTGTGGTAAAGCATGTAGAGCCTTCATGTTTTGAAGAAGCCGTTGGTGGTTGGCAAGGAGACATGGGATAGAGCCATGGATTAGGAGATGGATGCCTTGGTGCATAATGACACATGGGATTTGGTAGATTTGCCAGATGGCAAGAATGTGATTGGCTGTAAATGGGTTTACAAGTGAAGTGTAAATCAGATGGTTCAATAGAGAGGCATAAAGAAAGGTTGGTTGCAAAAGGATATGCATAGACACATGGTTTGGATTATGATGAGACATTTAGCCCAGTGGGTGGCTAAGATGTCTACAATTAGGTCTGTGATATCTATGGCTGTTTCTCGTGGATGGAATCTATTTCAAATGGGGATGTGAAGAATGCCTTTCTCAATGGTGAGCTACAAGAGGAAGTATTTATGGAATAGCCAAAGGGGTATGTACACCCTAAGTATCCCACACGTGTATGTAGAAACCATTGTATGGTTTAAAGCAGGCACCAAGAGCTTGGAGTAATAAAATAAGAAAGTATCTTATGAGAATTGGTTTTCATGTGTGGGGAACTCAGATTCTTCACTTTATGTGAAGAAGACACATAATGGATTAGTGTGAACCCAACTAAATGAGCTGGCGCTATAACTATGCCAGTCTCTAGAATGGCTGTCACACAGCCTGTCATCCCACTGGCCGCATATCACCCATGATCTCACCAACCATGCAAGTGGTGTAAGTGTGGGGCCTATCCCCCATGTGGGTCATTAGTGTCTACCACCTCACTAGATGAGCTCGATATCTCAACATTGTAAGCCTATGATGACACCTTTGGAGAAGAATATGAAGTTTATGGCTGATGTAGGTCATGAACTGTAAGATGTCACCATGTACAGGAAAATGGTTGGTAGTCTTATCTACTTGACTATTATGAGGTCAGACTTATGTTATGCTGTGGGACTAGTGAGTTAGTTATGCAGAGTCCCAGGAAGCCTCATTTGGATACTGTTAGGAGGATTATGAGATATGTGAAGACCACTACCCATTATGGTCTATTTTATGAGTTAGAAAAAGATTTTAATGTGTATGGTTACACAGATGCAGATTGGGCAGGAAGTTCATATGACAGCAGATCTACTAGTGGGTATGCGTTTAGCATTGGGAGTGCTGCAGTGAGTTGGGGTAGTAAGAAGAAACCCACAGTTGCCTTGTCTAGTATAGAGGTGTGGCTATGGCTGCATGTGAGATGATGTGGCTGAAAAAGCTACTTGATGATTTGGGTTAGCATTGTGATGATGGAGTTGTTATACACTATGACAACATGAGCAATATACAGTTGGCTAATAACCCTGTTTATCATGCGAGGACCAAACACATAGAGGGCCATTATCATTTCATCATGGAGAAAGTTTTGGATGGACAGATTGATTTGTCTTATGTGAAGACATATGAGCAAGTGGCTAACATATTCACTAAGTCACTTGGAAAGGACAATTTTGAGTACTTCCGAGAGACAGGCTTGGAGTACAAGAGATGGATATGATGAGCTTGAGGGGGAGTGTTGAGAAGAAAAGTGTTGATAGCCCAAGCTCAACTTCTTCATCTATGGTTGTACGTCATGAGCTTGAGAGGGGCTGTTAAGATTGCAAGCTCGATGACAGCTAGTCGATGACAGCTAGAGTTAGGCACGATATGTGCTGTCATGGTAGATAGCAGCATATGTGTGACAATAAATGGCCACGTCTAGCTTGCCACAATGTGTGGACATTAGATAGGGTTATTTGGTGTGTGAACACAACACATTAGTGTGTGGTGTGTAGTTCTCTTCTATTACACATTATGTGAGAGTGGATATGGCTTCCCTCTTTGGTTAGGGTTACACTAATGGATTAGGGTTTGCTCTCTTGTGTGTGTGCTCTCTCATTATCAGTCTTTTATCATGGTCCCTATACATTTGAATGTATGACACCCAATGGCCTTGCACTGATATGCTTTTCATGTGGTAAAGCATGTTTGGCCTTCTTACCAAGCTCGCATGCTTCACATACCTTATGCATACCATCAACCTTAAACTTTGGCAAACTTGCAACAATATTTTGGGCCTGCATAGACTTCAGTACATTCACATACCAATGCATTTGTGCCATATGTCAATATCTGCAATGACACCTGTTCCATGCGCAAACATGGTTGCCTTTATCTGAGGCATGTTCACATCCAAAGTAAACATCCTACCATTTCTATTACCGTTTGCAACCAAGCGACACTTATTTTTAAAGTCTTTCATAAAACATTCTTGAGGATTAAACCTCACAGACGTTGCTCAACCATCTAACCAATAGAAACCAGGTTCTTTGTAATATTTGAAACATGAAGTACATCATCCAAGTACTTGATTTTGCCATCCTGCATAGCATGTGTAATGGGATGCACAATATCATGACCTGTTTCTATATAACCTGGTTTTTTCATTTTCTACATATCTCTAAACCACTTAGCATGACTAGTCATGTGGTTAGAGGCTCTAGAATCCACATACCATATATCTTGAGATCCTGACACATCCCCTGTTATGGAACTAAGCATATGTGGCATCACAAATAACTGCTCACTTATATCATCACCTCCATGTTTGCTAGATGATGCATAGTTGCCTTCCTTTTGCAACTTCCCACTTTTAATGTCATTCTGCTTTTTGTAGCAGTCCTTTGCCATGTGTCCTGGTTTGCCCACAGTAATAGCACTGCTATTTGCATTTTGATTTCTTTGCCAACCACCTTGGCCTCTTTGGCTCCCCTTGCCTCTAGACTGGTCTCTTCCACCACTTGAGTATTATTGTTGTTGTTAATCATTGGACTGTTGTTGTCAAGAATTCTGATTGCCTTGTCGGCCACCACCTTGGCCTCAACCACGGCCTTTATCTCTGCCTCTACCTGAATTAGAGTAGAAGGCAGGTGTTTCGATGTGTTCTTTCTTTGTGAAGAAGAATCCTTACCTAACGCCTTTTCTTCTATTATCAGCATAGATATCAAGTCTCGAAAGTTGGAATATTCTTTCTAACTACAATGGAGGCTTGTACTCTTTGCCAAGACCATTGAGGCAGACACTCACCAAATCATCATCCTCCCCCCCCACTGATACATTGATAGACCTAAGGGATTCAATAATGCCCTTGATCTTTAAGGTATATTCATTGATGGAAATGATTTTCTTTTCCACAGTATGCAACTCTTGCTTTAGCTACAACTTCCTTGCCTTTGTGTTAGTCTGGAACATCTGAACCAGATTCTACCATGCAATTGCAGGAGTGTTTGCGCCATGTATGTGTCATATCATAGTGTCTGTGACACTAACATGCCTTTTCTTACATCCTAATTCCAATCCTTGAATGCCTTTATATCTGTTGGAGTGGCATTCTCCTCAGATAACTATGGAGGCTCCTCATTGTCTCCTTTTACATAATCCCAAAATCCTTTACCCATTAGGAAATTGGTCATTCTGAACTTCCAAGCATGGAAGTTATTCTTATCCAGCTTCTCACTTACAATCTGATTAATTCTGTCAGACATGTTTTCCTGCAGCAATCAAATAACCTGCAAACATACAACTTCTGTATGCAACGTGCAAATAGTTCTCTACCAGAAATTCTACCTACAGAGTGACTAAATGAGGCCCGTAAACACGCTCGAAACATGAATCTGGCTAGAAAAATGTTGTTCGACAGTATACCTACCTTGTAGCTCCGCTCACGCAAAGACAGCTCCTCAATCTGAGATGTGTAGCTCCCAGAGCTACAGAGGGGTGCTGTACCTAAACCAAGAAGGGGAAAGAGATGATGGTGCTCTTACCCATGTAGTACCGTGTCCTTCCTTGCTTGTTCTTTCCTCTTGCTTGCCTCCTTAGCTCTCACACAAACCAAGCTCTGATACCATAAAGAGAATGTGTGGGAGAGGGAGAGCTTCAAACCCTAGCAAGCAAACACACACACACAAGAGAGAGCAAGACACAAGAGAGAGATGGATAGCTAAATTTTCTTCTATCTTCTTCTTCTCTACTTAACCAACATAACATAAAGATAAGAGCACACTATATGGGTTAGTACTCAACTACTATAACATACAAGGGTCAGTCCATAATGTGAACCCTACTAAATGAACTGGTGCTATAACTATGCCAGTCTCTAGTAATCCAAAATGGCTGTCACACAGCAGCCTGTCATCCCACTGGCCGCATATCACCCATAATCTCACCAACCATGCCAGTGGTGTAGATGTGGAAGCTATCACCTATAGGTGGGTCATCAATGTCCACTGTAGCACTAGTTGAGCTCGATATCTCAACAACTTGGGGAGTGGAGACATGGGAGAGTAGTGAGGGGGAGGAAGAGAGGTTGGAACTACGCTTGGTCCTTCTAGCTGGATGGCCCTGGGGAGTTCTTCCCACCCTATAACATGATATAGTATATTTTTAACAGGGATGTAGTCGCAAGATTTCCTTGTGGGTTTTCACATACAGAGTGTAGCTCCTTGTGTAGGTACTCCGCCCAATTGACAGGTGTGCCTTGGTGGTGAGTGTGGATAGGCTGCATCTGCCAAAACTATCTATCCATCTGGTGGTGAAGAAAGGACAGGGCCCTGGCCAGTATGACAAGCTCTTCCTTTTGGTGATGTTGGACCAATCCACCCCATACTTGGTGGTGGTGCCTTGGTAAGTTCTGTGAGCAAGACGTGTGGCGTTAGTCATTTGAACATATGGCTCGTCCATCCTCGAGAGGTGCAAGGCTTCGTGGACCACATCGAGACTGAGGTGGATGGCTTGGGCTTGGCCTATAGCATCTAACACCTATCTAGTCCATCCTCGAGAGGTGCAGGGCTTTGTGGACCACATCGAGACTGAGGTGGATGGCTTGGGCTTGGCCTATAGCATCTAACACCTATAGTGTGGGCTGACTACCAAGCCCAATCTTCTCTAGGCGGGTGACAATGGCTAGGTCTACGCGAACATCTCTCTAACAAGGCCTTGTAGCTTATTCTCCACCTTATGATTATTGTTCATAAGGCTATGGACAATGTGTCCCCACCACTGACCTGATGCATCAAGGTCTCCTTGAGATGGGATAGTTGTGTGGGGTTCTTGGCATATTCTTCAAAGATGCCCCCCTATTATACGCTTCTTCTTTTATGGGGTATGGGTGAGGACTTTGAGGGAGGAGTTTGAATACTCAGCCCTTGTGTGGAGGTTAGGATGCAGGAAGGTGCAAGCTAAAGAAAAAAATTGGCAAGGGTTTGGCTAGGGAGAGAGCAAAGAGTGAGGAAATTGAAGTGGTGGGCCCCTTTTTATAGTTTTGGAGGAAGGACACAGGTGTGGTGAGACTAGTATGGCCATGGCGACCAAAAAGGTACCGGTGTGTCTTTTGTAGGGTATGGGTGTGGCTTGAAGTTGGCACGGTCGTGGCTAAATGTTGGTACGATCGTGGCTTGAAGTTGGTACAGCCATGTAAAACTAGATGGACTGGGCGTGGCTTCAGGTGGTAAGAATGGTATGGGCGTGTCATCTCAAGGTACGGTTGTGGCTTCACAAGGGTAGGGCTATGTTTGATGGTTGGTATGGCATGGCTTCTGATAGACAGAGATTGTTTTTTGGGGGGGCACCCTACAAAAAGGTTTTGTACTAGTGGGCTATGTAGCCAACACCCCATTGTGGGTTTTGTACTTACTCCATGCCTAGTTTGCCAAAGTGAGAAGATGGCTCCAATTTGGTGGTGGCAAGGTTGGTATATCCATTGGGAGTTCAGAGGCTTTCAAGGAAGGAGTAGCTGCTCTGACGGTGGAGAGGCTAAGAGTTGAGTGGGAGTACATGAGGGAGTCGGATAATGAGGGGTGGGGGAGTAGCCCCAAGGTTGAGGGTATATCACACTGAGGGACCATGGGTTTCAATTGGAGGGGCAAGGGTGCTTCGTGAAGTTTTTGTTTCCCTTTTTCTTGTGCAATAGTAGTGGTGGAGGCCACTTTGGGCTTCCATTGGAATGTTGGTAACTGTGAGATGACAAGGGTAGGAAGGGGGTACCTTGGTGATTTTGTGACCCAAATTTGGCGATTGCCTTGATAGTAGTTTTGAGCTTGAAGTAGAGGCTTAGTCACTGGGCAAGGCTTAGGGTGTGGGGGAGGATGGTTTGGCCCTGGGGAGAATTTGTGCTTGTGATTTTCCTATACCTTGTGGGCTTGGGGTTGCCAAATGGGTTGCCTTCTTCAAGACGGACAAGGAGTTGGTTTTATCAATATGTGAGTGTGGGAAGTGGATCGGTGGGGGATCCACAGAGTAGTGGCACCTTCATAATACCCTTGAACTGTGAGAAGCTTCTTAGGTATCCACTGGCGACGAGAATGCATTCCCCCTGTGTGTCAGTTAGATTTGTTAGTGTGGTTAGTGTTTTTAGTGAGGTTAGTCTTGCGAGGGGTCATCACAGCGATGGTGGAATTGGGGATGTTGGGTTGGCCTGCTGCTACAGAGTTGGGTAGTGGTGAGGATATGTGAGGCAATTGGGTGTTCAAAGTGGGAAGAGGCCTCTTTTTAAGCGGCATGGATTAGTGTTGGTTGGAGGATGGAATAATAGTGGGGAGGCTAGGAGGGGGGTTATCATCTTGGAATGAGTGATAGGAAGGCACGGTTCTTCCACCGTCATCATTAGGACTGTAACCTAGTGTTGGCCAGAGGAAAATTGTAGGGTAGCAGTCCTTGCGTCCCAGGCGATGGTGCATTGGTTGTGTCCCATCCATCCTCATTTTTGAGAAAAATCTCCTCATGTATAGTTCCTACAGGAATCACATAAAACTTCCCTTTAAAGGATTATTTCCAATGTGTAATAAGGTTGTGATTGTGCCTAAACGTTGAATAGCTTTTGAGAGGACAATATTGTGACCGTGTGGGCTGGGTCCTCTTTTAATGGGGGCTTACTAAGGCAGAGCCATGTGTCATAGGACATTAAGTTGTGATTAGCCCCTGTATCGACAAGAGCTAATTTTTGGGTGAATCTTTTTGGAGTGGTCATTCCTAACCACAACCAAGAAGGTTTCACTTCCCAATCTTCTTCTTTAAGGTCTACTACTTGGGCCATATTGACCATGATATTTTTCCCTCGAAGTTTGGCTTGGCGTTCTCTTAGCATCTCATTGGGTGGTTTCCTTCATCTCTTCATGTTGTGTGGTTTGTTGTTGTTTGTCATGGATGGCCCTTAGTGTGGACTTAGTGAGTGGGCCATTTTAGCGTTTCAGTTTGCTACTACTATTGAAATATCCTGCCATCTCGACACCATCGAGTGTTTCGATGTGCACTGCACCTTGCGGAGTTATCTCAGTGACTAGGAGAGGTCCTAAGCCTCTAATCTCAAGTTTTGTTTTGTGGTTTTTTGTGCTAAAGAGGAGAACCATGTTGCCCTTTTTCATTTTTGTCTCCTTAAGTTGGTCATCAAACCACTGTTTACGCCTCAATTTTTGACAAGCATACTATATACCACGAGGAGGCATGTTTCATAAAGATTTTCTAGCTCAAATAGGTGACAGCCAAGGATATTTCTTGTGAGTTTTTCCTTTCCTACAATTTTCAATCTGAGGACCAAGAACTCCATAGGCATGACCGCTTCTTTAGTACCATAGGTTAAACTGCATTGGTGGTAGCCCTACAGGATGTTCGATAGGCCCAGAGTTTTGCATCAATTTTTGTTCCTAATCATTTTGGCTGGCCTCAACTATTTTGGTTAAAATGGCACAAAGAACTTTATTCTTGCTTTCTGCTTGGTCATTGGATTAGGGGTAGTAAGGGGAGGATTTTTTGTGAGTTACCTCATTAATGAAGTGATAGGAATTCTTGTAAGAGGAATTGTATTACCTCATTAATAAAGTGTGTGCCATTGCCACTCATGATCTCAAGAGAGCATCCAAAGAGAGTGATCACTGACTCATATAGGAATTTGGTAGTGGATCATGCATCAGCCTTGCGGTGGGGGCAGGTGGCCCTTGCCTCCTCAACCCATTTCATATTCAATAGTCTATGGCTGCCAATGACGTATAAGGCTTGATTATATCGAGCCGCAGGACTAATGGTCCTATGAAATCAATGCTCCATCTTTGAAATGGTTTAAAGGACACACCAGGGTTCAAGGACATACTATCCTTAAAGTGTGGAATTACTGCTTATTGGCATTTGTCTCACAATGCTTGACATATTCAGTTACATCGGCCATTAAGGCAGGCCACAATAGGGACACACCAGGGTTCAAGGACATACTATCCTTAAAGTGTGGAATTACTGCTTATTGGCATTTGTCTCACAATGCTTGACATATTCAGTTACATCGGCCATTAAGGCAGGCCACACTAGGGTTCAAGGACATACTATCCTTAAAGTGTGGAATTACTGCTTATTGGCATTTGTCTCACAATGCTTGACATATTCAGTTACATCGGCCATTAA
Organism: Cibotium barometz; assembly: GCF_041138505.1. Taxonomy (NCBI): domain Eukaryota; kingdom Viridiplantae; phylum Streptophyta; class Polypodiopsida; order Cyatheales; family Cibotiaceae; genus Cibotium; species Cibotium barometz. Next base: position 53,100,095 of record NC_141063.1, on the reverse strand, counting down.
GGCAGGCCACAATAGCCAGGACTTTGCTCCATCTTTGAAATGGTTTAAAGGACACACCAGGGTTCAAGGACATACTATCCTTAAAGTGTGGAATTACTGCTTATTGGCATTTGTCTCACAATGCTTGACATATTCAGTTACATCGGCCATTAAGGCAGGCCACAATAGCCAGGACTTTGCACGCAATGATATCTGCTATGAAGTGGCCCCCCAGCACTGGCGGAGTGAGCCTATTCTCGGGGACTCATCATCTTATAATTTTATCCTTCCCCTACCTATAGAGTTGGCCTGCAAAAATCAGTTGGCAGGGGCCACCTATTTAATGAGGCACCATGCTTGATCTTTGTTGAGGAGTGGGTCAACTGGTAGGCCGTTGGGGCGAGTGTTGAAATATGCAAGTGAATGGTGTGTGCGGGAACAAGCCCTTAGCTAGAGACTATAAAAGGGAGTCTGTAATTGAGTGGGTAGCAGTGAAAAGGTGAGAAGAATCTACTGAATGAGAGAATCAAGGGTAGAATGAGTGAATATAGGGGTGTGGAAAGATTCTAGGAAAATCTAGGAAAAGGTGTCCCTAGGATGTAGGGGAGGTGGCACAAATCAAGGCAAAATCAGTGGGAATGGGTGCTTGGCACCTTGTGGATGTAAAAGCTATAAATTGAGGCATTGGCCTAATGAGAAATTGCTAGTTTTTGAGTATCCATGCCTACATTATACTATTGGATTAATTATACACTAATCTTACCTTAATCACTAATCTTACCTTGTGGATGTAAAAGCTATAAATTGAGACATTGGCCTAATGAGAAATTGCTAGTTTTTGAGTATCCATGCCTACATTATACTATTAGATTAATTATACACTAATCTTACCTTAATCACTTTTTAATCACTTGCTAATTATGTTGATTCTTGCATTTGATCCACCATAGCTCATCACATTACTGCAAATTTAATATGGTATCAAAGCCTAGCTTAGGATTCAGCTATTTTTAAAGCCTAATCATCCTACAAATCATGGATTAAGAGTTAATCCTTGCTTTTACTCCTTTTCAACTAATCTTCTCCAACCCCATCTGGTGGAGGGGCTTGATCTCCCTCCAACCTTTAGATTAGCCAAAAATCTCTTAGCCATATCTAGGCAACATCCCCACGCTTTGGCCTGCCATGACAAATCATCAAACCGCCGTCGGATGCAGTCGATTTTTGCTAATTTGCTGGTGTTAGGCGTTTTTCTGAGAGATATTTTGGGCTTGTGTACATATGGATGCATGGCCTGTGTGAGAGTTTTGCTCGGGAACGCCTTGGCAATTGTACAAAGAGAATGGTTTTGCTATAGGTTTGTTACAAGTTTGTTCAAAGTGTGCTTTGCTGTAGGTGGAATCAGCTGTTTGACAGCTCTGAATATGTATGCTTTGCTGTAGGTGGTATCAGCTGTTTGACAGCTCTGAATATGTATGTGTTCCTTTAAATGGAGTGGGCACTCGAAGTTGCATCTTGAAGGTGTATGGAGGCATGGGAAATTAGGAAAGAAAGGGCCAGTGTTTCCAAAAGCATTGGTGTGAAATAGAAGGAATAAGGGTGGCCATCTCTTAGGTTTTTTAAATAAAAAATAATGATTAATGTGCCAATAAAACAATAGCCACGTGGCTACTTGTTTAGATGCCAGCGCTGCTTCGCCAACACGTGAAGAGAAGGTTGGCGAAGAAGTCCAGTCGAGGGGGTGTAAAGTGGAGAGGAACCACCTTGTGAGAGGCCACCTTGTGGAGAGGAACCGCCTTGTGGAGAGGAACTGCCTTGTGGAGAGGCCGCCTCGGGGGGATTCTGCAGACCACGGCGTGCTAAAGAGAGGAGTGGTCACCTTGTAGTAAGGGCCGGAAGAGCCTTGCTGAGGCGCTGCAGATACCAGAGGCTGGCGCTAGCGTTGGCGACGTAAGAGCTGGGTGATTCAGCGGCGACTGCCAGAGGAGTCAGGGGAGTAGTTTTGGGTTTTTTTGCTTGGGCTGACCTGGGGGGGTGGCTGCCGTATAGAAGAGGGAGAGCTGGGTCTTTGTTTAGTTGAAGGCGGAGGTTGGTGCCAACTAGGAGGACAGCCGGCAGAGCAGGTTGGTGAGCACGTTGGTTGCTGCAAAGGGGTGGCTTTGTGTTTTGTTGAGGTTGGCTGCAGGTGGGTGACGACAGCTGGTGGGGGACGTCAACTGCAGACCGAGAATACAAGGGAAACAAGGCGCCAGGAGGTTTTAGCGCTGACGGAGCCGATAACACGAAGGATATAGAAGGATAAGTGGTGACGGCTGGAAACATAAAGGAGAGAAAGCTGAGAGGTGGGCGAGTACCCCCAGCAAGAAGGCGTGTTTTTGGGAAGGGTTGCTTGGAAGTGGCGGAAGCTGGAGCACATTGTAAGAAGTGGAAGGTGTGGAGTGTTGGCTGCAGCTTCAGAGGAAGGAGTTGCCTTGGATTTGGTGGGCCGCTGTGGTGACTGATTGGTTCCAATTGGACAGGGAAGCCGCCAAAGAGAGAAGCTACCGCTTTTGAGTTGGTGTGGCAGTCTTTGCAACTGGATGCTGCTGAAGAGAAGGAAACAGAGCAAAGGTGATTACTGGGGTATACATATATATTTTGTTGGAGTGCAGTTTTACCATCATGTATCTAGTCCTAGAATTAGGTCCAGAAGTTGATGAGTTGTACTTTGAAGATTCCTCACTCTTTGAAGTTGTATTTTCCAGTAGTTCTTCTGGTTATTGGTCAGTGGTAATTTATATTAAAGAGGGGGAGTGGGCAGATTGTGAATGGATTTTGGATGAGGACGGTTTTGAGGACATTTTAGATGTCTAGCTATGTAGAGATGAAGATTTCTACTGAAATATAGGTTTTGTTTTGTGCTGTCTGTATGGCGTGGGTGGGTGGTGAAGAGTGAGTGATTTCTGTTTCCAGCATCGTGCTGGTGGTGCCCCTTGTGTTTGTTGTGTCTTCCAAGGCTGCTGGATAGGTAGCTGTAGAGGCATTTCTTCTTTTCCCAGCCTCCCGACAGTTTTCTGGTGCCCCCACTGAGGATTGCTCATCGACAGAGGAAAGCTCAGGTATTTCTCTTATGAGGGTGTATGCCCCAGAGTAAGAGATTGAAGGAAGGTGTTTCCAGTGTTTTTCTTGGTCTGAAGGTGAAGCTTGGGGATAAAAATGATGTCATATCCGGAGTTTTTTGGTGGTTCTAATGAAGATATAGCAGAGTTTCTTGAGAGGTTCGAGGTTGCGTGCATTAGCAACCATGTTGATAATGAAGAGCAGGTGTTGAAACTTTTGAGGATCTTTTTGAAGAGTGATGCTAGAGATTGGCTCAAAGGTTTTGAAGTAAAGGAAGGTGAGGCTGTACCACCTAGTGTTTTGACATTAGACAGGTTGACAGAGGCTCTTTTGGAGCGGTTCCAGCGAATTGAAGACTCAAGTGTGCTATGGCAGGAACTCAATGATTTGCAACAGGGTCAAGGACAAAACTCGGATGATTTTTTGCATGTGTTCACAGGGTTGTGGGATCGATGGTGCTTTTCTTTGCGAAGTGAGGCTCCCCTGATGTTTGTGAAGAAAGGATTGTTTGTAAGTGGTTTGCTTCCTTTGTTAAAGCTCAAGGTCAAAGGGAAGAAACCCAAAACGTTTGAGGATGCTATGCAGATTGCAAGGGACAAGGAGTGGAAGATGAAGAAGATGGCAGAGCTCGCATTCAGAGGGTGTGCATGAGGATCTCTTTAATGCTAGAAAGGATGCCAAATCTTTTTTGTTGGAAGGAATGCCTTCAAGGTCAAAGCAAGTGAATAAATGTATGCTGGATAAGCTGTCAGGGTTCTTTTCGTGGTTGAAAGGGTGTCCGAAGGAGGAATCCATACAGGTTAAAAAGCTAGAGCAAAAGGAGTGTTTGACAGGTCTTGAAGAGAAGCCATTGTTCTTGGAAAGCAGGGTTGTTGAAGATGTTATTATGTCGAATGAAGAGATGGAGGTGCCAGTTTGTGTAGAGGAGATGTCCTTGCAATCAAATGTCGATGCTGTTGTGGAAAGTGATTTGGAATGCTCTTTGGATGATGAGCTGGACTATGTTCTTGATAATGCATTGGATGATCTGTGTTCTTGATAATGCATTGGATGATCTGTTAGAGTTGGCTTCCTTAGAGAAGATTACTTACATACCAATTGTGCAGGAAGGGAGTGATGGTGTGACTGATGATGAGTTGGATGTTACTTTGGATGATGACGTGATAGATTTCATAGGTGCAGTTGCTGATCATAAGGTGTGTGTTCCTTGTCATGCCCAAGAGAATGAGTCGGTTGTCAGTAATGAGAATGCATGTGAGGCTATTGTTGTTGGTCAAGGGGACCAAGATGCTTTGACTTGGAGTTTAGAGAGCTTAGACTTTGTAGGGATGCCTGTGCAAGATGTGGAGAATCTTGAAGGATCACCAATGGTCTTGAAGCTGGAGAAACTACAGGGAAGTGACAATGATGAGTCTACAGTGCATGAAGTTGCTGTGTTTGATGTTGATGGGCTGAAGGGAAATGGGTTTATGGTGGACACACCACATGTTGATGCTCAGCATATGGATGAGTGGTTTGGCTATGGTCTTGGTCTGGCAATTTGTCCAGAGGGAGAGTTGGAAGCCAATGATGCAGGTTGCAAATTAGATGATCATGAGGTGGGAGTTGCAGATCAAGTGTTTGTTAAATCAGTATATGATTATGAGTGGGAATCAAATGTGTTAGAGGGGAGTAGAGGTGAGGAATGGATGTTTCCAAATCACAAGAACATGTGAGCTGGTATGGAGGAGGAGATACAATGGTATATATTGATAATGCTATATATGAAGAGCCCAGGGGGATGCTGAAAGTGGAAGACCGTAACAGGATATATTAATGGTTATTTGACAGAAGAAAATGTTTGAAGGATTGGAAGGTAGGTGCACCAATATTTACTTTTGATCCTGGTGGATAGCTATTGGAATTTATCTGTTTTCTGCTGAGCATAAATGCTCTAGCAGGCTGGGGGGTTGGCAAAGTATGTCAGGCGTTTTTCTGGGAGATATTTTGGGCTTGTGTACATATGGATGCATGGCCTGTGTGAGAGTTTTGCTCGGGAATGCCTTGGCAGTTGTACAGAGAGAATGGTTTTGCTGTAGGTTTGTTACAGGTTTGTTCGAAGTGTGCTTTGCTGTAGGTGGTATCAGCTGTTTGACAGCTCTGAATATGTATGTGTTCCTTTAAATGGAGTGGGCACTCGAAGTTGCATCTTGAAGGTGTATGGAGGCATGGGCAATTAGGAAAGAAAGGGCCAGTGTTGCCAAAAGCATTGATGTGAAATAGAAGGAATAAGGGTGGCCATCTCTTAGGTTTTTTAAATAAAAATAAATGATTAATGTGCCAATAAAACAATAGCCACCTGGCTACTTGTTTGGATGCCAGCGCTGCTTTGCCAGCACGTGAAGAGAAGGTTGGCAAAGAAGTCCAGTCGGCGGGGGGGTGTAAAGTGGAGAGGAACCGCCTTGTGAGAGGCCGCCTCGGCGGGGGGATTCTGCAGACCATGGCGTGCTAAAGAGAGGAGTGGCCGCCTTGTAGTAAGTGGATGCCTGGCCAGAGTTCGGTGGGACCAGAGATGGTTAGTAGCCGACTGCAGCGAGGAGAAGTCTCTCGGGTGGAGTGCAGAGGCTACCGATAGAGGGGACGGGCTAGGGAGCCCCTGGAGTGAAGAACTACTGTGGCTGGTGGACAGCGTGACTGCAGACAGCGAAGAGGTATGGGGGAGTTGGCAAGAGGCTGGCGGCAAACTGGGGGTCATTTAGCGTGAAGTGAAACCGGGCAACTAGAAGACAGGCGAGGCCGGAAGAGCCTTGCTGAGGCACTGCAGATACCAGAGGCTGGCTCTGGCGTTGGCGATGTAAGAGCTGGGTGATTCAGCGGCGACTGCCAGAGGAGTCAGGGGAGTAGTTTTGGGTTTTTTTGCTTGGGGTGGCTGCCATATAGAAGAGGGAGAGCTAGGTCTCTGTTTAGTTGAAGACGGAGGCTGGTGCCAACTAGGAGGACAACCGGCAGAGCAGGTTGGTGAGCACGTTGGTTGCTGCAAAGGGGTGGCTTTGTGTTTTGTTGAGGTTGGCTGCAGGTGGGTGACGACAGCTGGGGGACGTTAACTGCAGGCCGGGAATACAAGGGAAACAAGGCGCCAGGAGGTTTTAGCGCTGACGGAGCTGATAGCATGAAGGATACAGAAGGATAAGTGGTGACGGCTAGAAACATAAAGGAGAGAAAGCTGAGAGGTGGGGGAGTATCCCTAGCAAGAAGGCGTGTTTTGGGGAAGGGTTGCTTGGAAGTGGCGGAAGCTGGAGCACATTGTAAGAAGTGGAAGGTGTGGAGTGTTGGCTGCAGCTTCAGAGGAAGGAGTTGCCTTGGTTTTGGTGGGCCGCTGTGGTGACTGATTGGTTCCAACTGGGCAGGGAAGCCGCCAAAGAGAGAAGCTACCGCTTTTGAGTTGGTGTGGCAGTCTTTGCAACTGAATGCTGCTGAAGAGAAGGATACAGAGCAAAGGTGATTACTGGGGTATACATATATATTTTGTTAGAGTGCAATTTTACCATCATGTATCTAGTCCTAGAATTAGGTCCAGATGTTGATGAGTTGTACTTTGAAGATTTCTCACTCTTTGAAGTTGTATTTTCCAGTAGTTCTTCTAGTTATTGGTCAGTGGTAATTTATATTAAAGAGGGGGAGTGGGCAGATTGTGAATGGATTTTGGATGAGGACGGTTCTGAGGACATTTTAGATATCCAGCTATGTAGAGATGAAGATTTCTACTGAAATATAGGTTTTGTTTTGTGCTGTCTGTATGGCGTGGGTGGGTGGTGAAGAGTGAGTGATTTCTGTTTCTAGCATTGTGCTGGTGGTGCCCCTTGTGTTTGTTGTGTCTTCCAAGGCTGCTGGGTAGGTATCTGTAGAGGCATTTCTTCTTTTCCCAGCCTCCCGACACTGGCATCTTTTTTTCTAAGAGAAACTCCAAATTTGTCATATATGCCTTGGAATTCGAAGCATTGGAGCTATCTTAAGGGGTTTTTGTGTGTGCTGAACACGCGTTGGTGGCCTCAGAATCTTGAAATTCGTCAAGGAGAAGCTACATCAAGCTCTGGATCAAATTTGCAGTGACTTTGGTAAAACAAAGATTAAGCATTTAATAGTTAGTTAAATCTTATGTTTTTACTAGACTAACTGCTTCTACATCAAAATTGAAGATTGTTGACTACTTTGGAGTATCTGGAACACTCATTGGAGTGTGGTTGAGCTGAGGAAGGCTCGTTTACAGATTTAGACTTGTGCGGAAGGTGTATTGCATTGAGAAAATATGTCAGATAATCCAGTACAGATTGTTGGTGAAAAGCTGGATAGGAAGAACTTCCAGGCATGGAAGTATAGGATCAAAAGTTTTCTGAAAGGAAAAGGTTTTTGGAATCTCATTACAGGTGCTGAACCAGAGCCTGAACTACCCCGACAACCTACATAGCAGCAGGTTATAACTCATAAGCAATGGTCAGCAGAAAGAGCATTCAAAGTGTTGCATTATCTGTCTATATGTATTTCGGATGCTATGCTCATACACATACATGATGCTGAGAATCCCAAGGATGCATGGGATACATTGGTGAAGTTGTTTGATACAGACATGAGTGCTCGCAAGTCTCAGGCGATAACAAATACATAATGTGAAGCGGAATAGAAGGAGCATCCATGATTATGTGCAAGAGATAAAGAAGTTTACAGATGCATTGGCAACAATAAATGCCCCCATGTGTGATGATGATTTGGTAGACATTACCTTGCGTGGTCTTGGCAAGGAATATAAATCTTTTGATACATCCATCTCAGTTCGGAGTACATGTTTACCAGACTTTGATGAGTTGGTTTCACTCTTGCTTGTGGAGGAAATCAAACTCAGTGATTCATTTCAGGATGCATCTACTAGCCATGATGATAATGGCAGAAATCAGGCTTTCTACTCGCAAAGAGGATTTAGAGGTAGGGGGAGATTCGCATCACGTGGCCGTATGCATGCCAAGAATGCATACATAACCCTATGTATGCATGGTGAAAATGCATACATAACCCTATGTATGCATGGTGAAAATGCATACATAAACAATATGTATGCATAGAGAACGCACATATGCATAAGGACTTATGCATAAAGCCTAAATTAATAAAGACCTATGCATAAGCTTTATGCATAACAAAGTGTTCTAAATCATCATATCTTCTCTCATTGCAGATGAGAGAAGATAGCTTCAGCTCGAACTATGTATATAGTTTCAGAGCTGATATATTTTGGAAGTTTTTGAAGTATGCCTCCCCCAAACCTATTGTACCAGCTACTACTGTCGAGTTGGGTGAGAGCTCTAAAGTCCGAGAAGGTGTCATACACCTTGATAACACAGATGATGCAAATGTGGTGCCACAGGAACAAGGACCTAGTGCTGATGAGGAGAAGCCACAAGAACAAGGACCTGCTACTACTGATGTTATTGAGGAGATGATGGAGCAGCAGCAAACAGATGCTCCAAGGGCAGTAGAGGAGACAATGGAGCAGCACCAAGAGACTGTACACGACAGGATGGAGCAGCAAAAAATAGATTCTCCAAATAAAGATGATACGGTGAGCTTGGACCATGTAGAGCAGCCTCTAGATCAGCCTATAGATAAATAGAAAATAGTTGTCAAGAATATGTTCTACATATATAATTAAACACTTCTATATAGAATTTTACTTTATTGAATATAATACCTTTATTTATGGAGTCTGTGTTATCTCAATTTTTAAATTTTCAATGTCTTTACATTTTATTGAACTCTCTCTTCTTTTGAGCACCTGCAAAAAAGCAATATGAAACAATAGGGTAAAGTAAACTAATAGCAGTGCTTAATGAGACTAGGATAAGTCACATGGTATACCTTCTTATTGTTGTAGATAAATAAAAAGTCCTTTGAAATAGAACCTTCTGTCTCAAATAGAATGTCATTGCGCAATTGAGCTAGGGAGCAACATTGTCTTAATGAGATATTGACTAGCACATCACCATTCTCAACAACATCAATCTGGTTTTTCTCCCCTTCCCGCAAGGAAATCGGGCGCACGCCCTTTTGCAGCAAAATTTTCGTATTTCCCAAGTTCGAAAAACACTTACGCCACCTTTTTTCTTCATTATTTTCGGATATCTCTTTTTTCGTTACTGCCACACAAGCTTCCCTTCTCGTATATCTTAAAAACAACTCCAGTCTCATTTGTCCACTGTGACGTTGTTCACTTTTCCTTGAACTTGGATCACAGAGTCCTTGCATCCAAATATGTAAACTGATTGCCATGCATTGCATTTGCTTATAACCAAGCTCTTGTTTCCAACTTGATTCTCTACAACCCGCCCATGCTACTCTTCTATTTTTGTCATGGCCACGCAAGCTGCCGTCTTTACTACCTTCTATACACATGATATATCTACTCCTCATATGTATATGCTTGGACCAAAGCAGCATCAAATATCATATTCATATCATAAGCCTACTAAAGCACGCATCATGCTTGCACTTTGATAAGAGGTAATCATTGACTCGGCTCATCGATACCATAGAGAAGCTACTACACATCATGCACATGGGTAGCCATTTACATCATTCACATAGCTCTTTGACGAGCCACCCATACCATCATTTACATAGCCACGCAGACCATGTACATAATTGAGTGTTTCCCACACTACCCATGAAGTCTGAGTAACAGCAGAACCACCACCACCATACTCACAAGAGTCATCTTGAAGTAGCTCTCACTAGCCATACATGTTGAGAAGGGTGTTCCCTACTGCAAGGTCTACCATAAGCATAAAGCTCCATATTTCACACCACACTCGTATACAGAAGCTTCGAGACCCGACTCAGCCTCGGCTCGTCTTATTGAACCTCATTTACAATGTGAACATATGTACATGGGCATCATATAATGACTCGTCATAGCATTTAATCCCATGCATCTGGATTTGCATTTGATAGTCTCATATGCATAGTTTCACACCATAGACGTGCCATAGCACGACATCCACCCCCTCTAAACCTGCACATCCTCTGGTATGTGCCAAATCATCATCAAGATCCACATATATCTGGATGTCATCTTCATCTTCTACATTATTAGGGAAATCATCCTCTTCCTCTTCAGCCATATCCATGTTATCACTATCAAGCCTCTCATCCAGAGTTCCCTATGAATCAAAAGGATCACTGTCAAGCCTTCTTTTAAACATCTTGATCCTTTTGCCTGCTACAAGATTCTTTATCTCTGTTCCATCAAGCTCACACAGGGTATACGTGGCATTTCCATGCACATGCTTGACAATGTAAGGGCCAAACCATCTTTTTGCAAACTTTCTTTGAACAGTGAACTGGTTGTCAAGGCTACTATCATACATTAGGACCCAATCACCTTCTTCAATAGGTTTTGGCCGAAGTCTGTGTCTTCTATCAAATCTTTTTTTATTTTTCAACCTTGCATCTTTCAAACGAGCTTTAGCAAGCTCTACATCTTCAGGCCTTCTCTCCAGCTGCCTTATTCGCAATGCAAGGAGGTCTTCCCTGTTCAATCCTTCCATCCAGGGTAATACATTCCAAGTTGGAACTACTTCTTCAACTGGCATTACTGGCTTCTGACCATACATTAATTCTGCAGGCATGTATCCTGTCACTGAACTATGAGTTGTACGGTCAGCCCACAAAGCATATGGTAGCAGCCTTGGCCACTCTCTCATTCTTTCTCTGCATGCCTTAGCCAAAGCTTTAATGATTGGAGGATGTCCTCGCTCACTTTTACCATTGCCCTCAGGATTGTAAGCACATGTTAGGGATAGTTTGATGCCAATTGTGGAGAAGAATTCCCTTGCTTCTTCAACATCTAGCTCACCCCTATCGGCTGTTATTTTCCCAACACAACCATACCGGCAAATCACATCTTCCAAGAGAAATTTGCATACTGTTTCCGTACTCTTTGTTCTAAGAGCACGCCCCTCCACCTGATTTGTCAAATCTTCTCTTGCAAGTGCTATGTACCGCATCTGCCAAATTCCCAAAGGCATTGTAACTAGATCCACTACCCATTTGTAGTGCATGGCAGGTGGGTAGGTTGGTTGCAAGCCATCACGATGTCGCACATTTTGAGTACATTTGACATACCATGCATGTTTCCACATATTGGGAAATATCCTTGTACATTCCTTTCCACCAATATCTTTCCTTTATTTTGGTAAAGGTGGCCCACACACTTCGATGTCCAGCCCAGAGACTCTCATGAAACTCTTTCATGAGCTTCTCTTGAGTCTCTTTATCACATATGACTCTCTGTGGCATAGTATTCCTCTGCTTAGGATGCTTCCAGAGGTACCCATCCTTTAGAAAATAACCATATGCCTTTCTGCGGATCCTCTTAAATTCTGAGTCAAACCAACTTTCCTGTCTTGTCAGAGTACTCAAGTATTGACCAATAAGCAACCAATCTCCTTCATACATTTCCTCAGTAAAAGACTCAAGTGCATTTGATAGGCAAGTATGGTCCCCTTTTGCATATGCAATAGTGTAGAACTTTGTACCTACATCATCAATGTCACTAATCATCCCTTCTTCATCTTTATACCTGGCTCTTGATAGCATATCTGCAACTGGGTTATTTTTTCCTGCAATATGCTCAAACTCAGGATTTAGTGACTTGATATAGGCAATCCACCTAAGCATAGCGATATCTGGAGTCGTGCAGCTTACTATCATCCCAAGGAGTGGCAAGCAATCAGTTTCCACAAGTACAGATGCCCCAATAAGATATTCTTTTTCACATTTTAGAGCAGTGACTATTCCCCATAACTCTCTCTTGATCTGCGGATATTTTCGTTGTCGAATGCTTAATACCTTTGCTCCAAATCTGATTACATACCTGTGATCATCCTCATCATCTTGCCCTACTGCCCATCCTATCCCAGTAGGACTAGTATCAACTGTAACAATCACAGGCCTGCCACACTCATAATCTGCCTTCCTTAGAGTAGGTGATGATTGAAGCAGATATTTCAGCTTCCGCATAGCTTTAGTATGTGCTGCACTCCATAAAAAATTTTAATTTTTTCTCAAAAGTTGATAAAGAGGATCTGCTACATGTGCATAATGTGGGATCCATATAACATAAAAGACACACGCACCAAGAAATCTCCTCAGCTCTGTAACATTAATGCATATCTCTTTCATTCTTTGTATTGCATCTATCTTGGCTGGACAAGGTCGGCGTCCACTAGTACTACAAAGATGTCCCACTATTAGCACTTCACCAACCCCAAACACTGATTTCAGTCCAGATAAAGTAAGATTCACCTATTCAAGCCTGGATAGAATCATATCACAATCCTTTATATGATTTGCTACAAACTTGCGGCACCCTTTTGAATCCAAATCCCCATCTTTGTCTTTCTCATCACAGCCTTTTATTGGCACATCATCCAGAAAAGGCATAGTTATTTGTGGTATGAAGTCTCGCAAGACTTTATTCATTCCATTCATCATATGCGCCACTGAGTTGGTGACTCCCTATGGTAAGGTACACATCCTTACCAATCCTAAAGGAGTTTTCATTATGGTCAAGTCCCTGCTTTGAATGTCCAGCTGGAACTGATCATATCCCGAATACAGATCACCCATAGAGTATATAGCTTTCCCTGCAAATGCTTCTGCAAACTCATCCACAATCGGACATGCTCCCACATTCCTGATTGTGACTTTGATTACAGGTTGCATGTCTTGAATAAAGCGCAATGTTCCATTTTTCTTTGGCACAGTAAACCATCTGTTGGAATATGGAGTGCATGATGGCTCCAAAATTCCCATCCTGATCTTTTCTTTTAGTAATTCCATTAGCTTTGGCAAGAGAGCCTTTGGTACTGGAATTGGCCGCAGGTTCCAGGACACATGTGGTACAGTGAAGATCACCATTGCTGATGTTACACTTGGATCGACACAGCCTATCTCATGTGGCTGAAAAGCAAAGGCTTTCCCATGTTTTACAAGCATCTCCTCAAAGCATTCCCTTTCAACTGGCAACAGAAAATCCTTTTCACCAATCTTCAGCTCTTTTAGGGTTTCCTGTGTAAACTTATGCCCAATTTTCTTTGGATCTCTGAGATTTGGTTGCATAGAGGCTTCATCTAATTTTTCCTTGCTTCCTGGTGGCAAGGGCAAGGCAACTGGTTTCACCTTCTTTGCAACTGTTTTATACTTTGTATCAACATGAGCATCCATCTCGTAATTCATATTTTTACATTCCACCCCCTCAAATTCCCGGATTATATCATACATCTCCACAGATGACACCTCTATCATCTCATTTCCACCCTGTAAGCATGCTCTTCCCATATTAAAAAGCACATCCATAGTATATACAAATGACACCTCATCAAGCACCCCTGAAATAAACTCATTTTTCTCCAAAAGATCACACTGCTCAAGACTTTTTTGTTCATTTTGTACATGTCTACGCATGCCACGCTTCAAATCCTTGCTTTTTACAAAGACCAGTGACCCATAGCTAGAAAATCCCTGAAAATTTGCTGAAAAGTTATTTACATTGATTGAGTCCTGCGAGAACTCATTTTCCCTTGTACCATTGGAATCCCGCTTTACAATGGCACCTGGCCAAAATCCCTCATCTCCTTGTAGTTCATGAATTCTTTATTTATCTTTGGGAGTGACTGTGCTCGAAGAGATTCACGGTTCCTTTCATGGTTAATGCAAACTGTCAAGAACTGAACAGCTTTCTTGCCATCTTTACTCCTTATTCTTGCATATGCCGAGCCATCATCCAAAACTTTTGTTTCCATCCTCACAGCTGTAATGTAGGGTTGCCCAAGGATGAGGGGATACGATGACATCTCCTGAACAAAGAAGTTCTGATCATCTTTCACATCTCCTATAGTTACCCTTACATTTGGACATGCTACATAGAGCTCTCCAGATGAGTTATAGCTGCTTTAATCATCCATCCATGATCTACATCCATTGGCCACTTACATTTGTTGTAGAGATTTTTAGCCATAAGATTTATTTCAGACCCATGGTCGATTAGAGCGACATACGGCTCTTCCAAGTCACCTATCTTGACAAGGGTTTCAGTGGTGGCCCTTGCCCAATGGCTCCTGGAGTAATGACTCTTTGTAAGAACTTCTTTTTCATCATCCTCTTCCACAAAGCACACTTGTCGTGCCCTTCAGCAGAGTGATTACATTCCACCACATTTTCTCTCTCTTCCTTTTGCTGTACCTATACTCCATGAGTCTTGGAAGTGCTTGCCTCCCCTTTTGATGGAATAGATTCAATTATGGACTGCCTTTTCCTTCGTATAATATCAATTATCTCATCATGGAATTCTTTCTTTGCAATCCCCAAAACTTCCTAGTGTAAATTCTACCCTGTTGTTTAGAATCCTCTCTTCAAGCACCTTTTTGAGATCTGTTGCAGCTTCAATATCAGATTGAAGCTTGTAGAGTGGACCTTTCCCTTTACCCTTCTCCTTCTCATGCTTCATTTTTGCTGGCACTTCTTCCATTGATACTTCCTGTGGAGGTCTGCTATGCGGTGGAGGCATATGTGATGGCCCAGGATCCTTCCTGTGGAGGCATATGTGATGGCCCAGGATCCTTCTTTTCACTACCACGAGTGACCCTTTTTGATGGCCCTCCTTCCTCATTTTCCCTCTTACGCTTTTCCTCTACCTGTGCCTCATTATTCTGGCATTTTGCAATGTAGGCATGAACAGATAAAGAATCCACAGGCTCCTCCCAGCCAGTCTCAAGACGTATACAGTCACCTGCCTCATGCAAAGCTTGCTTAGACACCTTCTTTGATGCAATTAATTCCATTGTTGATGGCCAAAAATCTTCATTCTCATAATCTTCATCATTCTCAGATCCCTGCTTTGATTGACCAGCCTTTAACCCATAGGTTGCTGCCTCAACCATAGAGCAGCCATATCCTCAACCAGCTTTTTCATCCCTCCTTTCCCAAAGTTTGTGCTTAATGGAAGACCAGTCTCTGTAAGGTGGATTTTCCCATCTTTGAAAAACACAAGTTGAATTCTGAGGGCTTCTTTATAGCTAGCACAGTCTTTCTTTGCATGTTCTGGGTCATCACACCATATACATCTGTATGTAAACCCTTCTTTGCTTTGAGGCCTTTGCATAGAAGCCTGCCCTAATGATAGCCCTTTTTCCTCAATCCTGGACATCTTCAATTTTAGGTCTCGCATACCCTTAATAAGCTCATCCATCGGCCCTTCTACCTTTGGGATTGTAGCAGCTGGTTTTGGTAGATTCTCATGGGTAACAGCAGCAGTTATAGGAGTTGCCAAGCTCATCACCATTTTATCCCTCCTTCGCTGCCGCTTTGCTAGCATGGTAACCGCATCCTCGACATCATTCCAATCATTCTTTAGTCCCTGCTCTGTATCCTTATCCTCAAGGAGGATTTCCAGTTTCTCTTGGAGATCTTTCCCAGCTGCTTGTAAGAAGAGCTCTGTTTTTTCTCTGTCCAAAGTTGTGCGCTCTATCCTTGACAGCTAGGCATAGCGCTTCTCAAACTCTCTTAGCAACTCTGTGGCAGAAATTCCCATTTTAGGTTTTGTGACCCATTCCAAGAAAGTTCGTTTGGTCACTCGCTCGGAATCCTCCATGAAATATTCATCCTTTAAAGCAAGCTTGAACTCCTCCCAATTTCTGCCACCATGTGTTGTCTGCAATCCTCTTATGCGCTCTCTTATTTCAGGAACAAATACCAGCTCAAAGCTTCGAACCATATCCTCCTCAGTCACCCTGTTTAGCTCCATTTCCTTTGTGTAATTGCGCATGTACTTTGTGATATCCTTTCCATCAAATTGATCCACCTTTTTCACAATTGATTACAGTGCTTTGGTCGTGGAAATTTGTCCCCTCTCAGCAGCTTGCTGTTGTTCCATATACATAGTAAACATCTGAAACATCT